>NC_059162.1:115514935-115830325 GCF_019923935.1 Bubalus bubalis
TATTTTTTAATGTAGTTTAAGTTATCTTTTTTTTTCTTTTATGACTCTCGGGTCATGCAACAGAGGTAAAAAGGTCTTTTCCACTCTGAGGTTATGACATATTTCTTTGTTGGCTGCTTTTAGTTCTTTTGTGTTTTTGTTTTGTTTGACATTTAAATCCTTTTTGATCCATTTGGAATCATTCTGGGGTAAAGTATAAAGAGACAGAGATTTAATTTTCTTCTTTTCCAGTTGACAACCTGGTTATTATAGTCCCATTCATTAAATGGCCCTTTTACTTTTCCTTATACAAGAAGGATGACAGGCTTCTTTATTATATACTAAATTTCCACGTGTATTTGATATATTTCTTGACTTTCTGTTCTTTTTCATCTCATCATCTGCCTGTACCAATGGGCTCTTAAAAACATGTTTTAATACCTGGCAGGGTTGGTTCCTCCTCATTACCCTTCATTCTCAGAATTTTATGAGTTATTCCTGGTTATTTACTTTCTGCCCAAAGTTTAAAATCAAATTAGTCACCCTCTGCATGCTCTGACTCCCTACTCCAACAAAATGCTTTTGGTATTTTTATTTGGATCGTATTATATGTATAAACTATGTTTGGGAAAGCTGAAGTATTTATAACATTGAACATTCCTACCTAAGAACACAATATGCTTTTCCATCTGCTCAGTTTCATTTTTCAGAACATTTTAAGCTTTTATTTACACATATCACACATTTATTATTAACTTTATTCCTGGATGTTTTACCTTTGTGTCATTGTTGCTCTTGTAAATGGACTCTTCTTATATTTTCTAAATGTAGCTGCTCTTTGAACATACAAAAGCTTTCTCTTTCTGCATATTAATTTTGTAACTCCTTATCTTCTCATGTTGTTTAAGGTTTTTTTTTTTTCAGTTTATTCTCTTTGCTTTTCTAAGTACAGAACATATCTGCAAAAAGTGATCGTTTTCCCTCTTCCATTCCAATTTATTGCTCAATGTTCTTTCTCTTGTCTGCTGCTGCTAAGTCGCTTCAGTCATGTCCAACTCTGTGCAACCCCATAGACGTCTGGCAGCCCACCAGGCTCCCCCGTCCCTGGGATTCTCCAGGCAAGAACACTGGAGTGGGTTGCCATTTCCTTCTCCAATGCATGAAAGTGAAAAGTGAAAGTGAAGTCGCTCAGTCGTGTCCGACTCTCAGCGACCCCATGGACTGCAGCCTACCAGGCTCCTCCATCCATGGGATTTTCCAGGCAAGAGTACTGGAGTGGGGTGCCATTGCCTTGTCCGTTCTCTTGTCTAAGAGTGTTCAATAGAATTCCTGTTCATCAATGGTGATGATGGGTATCCTTGCATTTTTCATGACATCAGTGTGTTTCTTGTGAATTTCTTTAAGCATGATATTAACTTGTGACCTAAAAAATATTTTGTCATGTTAAAGAAGTATCCATGCATTCCATTTTTGTCTTGTTTTCTTAATATCAAGAATGGGAGTCGACTCTGTAAAATGCCTTTCAGCACCCACAGTGATAAGCTTACGGTTTTCCCTTTCGGATCTCTTTAGATAATGCAATGTATTCACAGACGTCCAAAACACAACCACGCTGACATTCTGGAATAAACACCACTCGGCTGCATTGTTTTGCTAATATTTCACTTCAAATTTTTGAATTAATACTCAAAAGTACGACTAATCTGAGGTTCTATTTATATTCCATCTTTTGGGGGATTTGGCATCAATGTGATTATACTCAGTTCATAGGAAGTCTTTTTACTGTTTTGTTTTTTTTACAAATATAAATGACTATACACAGGCATGCCATAATGATTATGCTTGGTCTATCTTTTCAGCTTCCTCCCCTTCCCCTTTCTCCTTCTACTCCCCTCCTCCCCACTCCCTCATTAGTAACAACTGCTAAGATTCCCTGAACAATTTCAGAGGGCCAGACTCTGCTCTGAGTACATTCCACGTATCATCTCATCTAATGATTCCTCAGCCCAGGGAGGCAGGTCTTGCTGGTATCTGCATCCAGACAAGAAAGCTGAGACACAGCGGGTCAGACCCTTGCCTGAGGTTGCAGACCCAGTGGAACTCTGATTCTTCACCACAAGGCTGTCCTGACTCTTCACTCATCTGCCTGTTTAAAAAATGTTTGTCTATTTATTTAGCCATGCTGGGTCTTAGGTGTGGCAACCGGGATCTTCAGTTGAGCCATGAGAACTCTGCTAGCTGCGGCAGGTGGGATCTAGTTCCCTGACCAGGGATTGAACCCTGGGCCCTCCACAGGGCAAGCTCTTAGCTCTTAGCCACTGGACCACCAGGGAAGTCCCTCACCTGCCTTTTAAAATCATACTACTCTGTGGCCCCCATGGCCTTTTGTATTAATTCTAGTGTATTAACCAGATGTCCTCAGTCTTCTTTTGCTTTTAGTCTGACTGGACATTAACTCTACTTTCGAGAGTTTCCAATGGACAATTTAGACATTCCACCAACATTCCTAATTCTGTAATTGTTACCTTTCTAAACTGACATGAAACACGTCTGGCTGCCTGCCAGGGGCTTTCAAGACACAACCTGTGCCGGGTAATTTAGCTGGAGGGACAAGACCTAAACATGTAAGAAAGTAAAATAACAGCGCATCAAAATGACAGTGACTCCAGGCAGGGCTGATGAACGGCCAACAAGAGGGAGCTCATTAAGTGGGGAGGAGGGCAGGGGGGTGGACGGAAGGCTTTGGCAGCTGACGTTGGCTCTGACAGGGGACTGGGAGAGGAGAGCCTCTGCCTGACCACGAGGGCTCAGGCAGAGGAGCAGAGGGAGCCAGGGATGCTGACCGCAGGTCGGCAGTACTGACGAGATCTCACCTACAGCACGGCTTTACCACTGCTTAGTTAGCGCTTCACGTCACTTAACTAATTACCCAACTAACAAACACTGGGCTTCCCTGGTGGCTCAGACGGTAAAGAATCTGCCCACAATGCCGGAGACCCAGGTTTGATCCCTGGGTCGGGAAGATCCCCTAGAGAAGGGAATGGCAACCCACGCCAGTGTTCTTGCCTGCAGAATCCCATGGACAGAGGAGCCTGGAGGGTTGCAGTCCATGGGGTTGAAAAGCGTTGGTCACGACCGAACGACTAACACGACACACGTTAGCCTGGTTTCTTCTTTGTCAGTGCTGTGAACAGTGCAGACGAGAACAGCTATTCCGGTTATCTGTGGCAAGAGTCAGCAAACTGTATCACATGGGCCAACTGTGGCCTGCTGCCCATGTTTATAAATAAAGTTTTATTGGAACACAGCCGTTCCTATTCATTTACATATTGTCTGTGCTTTCAGGTTATAATGGCAGAGTTACTTACTATTTCTCTGCTTATGGAAAAAGTTTGCTGGGCTCCAAAATCACTGCAGATGGTGACTGCAGCAATGAAATTAAAAGACGCTTACTCCTTGGAAGGACACGCCTTCATCCAACACTGTCATTTTCTGGTTTCTCTGGCTGATTCTTCTCAGAAGATCAGGTGTCCTGGGTGGGCATGGTGGGTCTCCTGCCCCAGTGAGAGCTGTGACCTCCTGTGGGTCCTGAAGGGTGTGTCAGTTGCTCCATAGGCTTGGAGCCCCTCGCATTTCTGGGTCCAGGTTCTCTCCCAGGCTCTGCAAGGCTGGTGGCACATTTCGTGAGCTGTGGTTCAAGCAGGTCTTCTGTGACCCCATCCCAAGAAGTGAGGGTTCTCCCAGAAGCCCGACTGCCTCCTGGGTGCTCTCATCACTCCTGGGAGCTCTCCTTCCCTGTATCCTCCCGACAGCCATGTGGAGTCGGAGCAGGAGAGTGGGGAGGGATCCGGTATGAGGGCAGGCACTGAAGAAAGCTGAGCACTGAAAAATCGATGCTTTTGAACTGTGGTGTTGGAGAAGACTCCTGAGCGTCCCTTGGACTGCAAGGAGATCCAACCAGTCCATTCTGAAGGAGATCAGCCCTGGGATTTCTTTGGAAGGAATGATGCTAAAGCTGAAACTCCAGTACTTTGGCCACCTCATGCGAAGAGTTGACTCATTGGAAAAGACTCTGATGCTGGGAGGGATTGGGGGCAGGAGGAGAAGGGGACGACAGAGGATGAGATGGTTGGATGGCATCACCGACTCAATGGACGTGAGTCTGAGTGAACTCCGGGAGTTGGTGGTGGACAGGGAGGCCTGACGTGCTGCGATTCATGGGGTCGCAAAGAGTTGGACACAACTGAGCGACTGAACTGAACTGATGGCAAGTTCCCTATGGCAACTTGTCTTCTTATTTCCTTAGTATAAATTCCTTAAATAGCATTTACGGGTCAAAGGGTATACTTAATAAACATTTTGGTATTTACTCATTCCATGGCCCTCAAACAATGCCATGCTAATGTATGTATCCAGCTACGATGTTCGGGATGATTTTTCCCACATGTTTACCCACTCCAATTTTTATCACAATCTAAGAATTTTAGCAATCCGACAGGTGAAAGGAGATAGAGTAACATCGCTTTATATTTAAGTTTCTTTCCCAGAGAGCTTTAAAAAATTAATGTTTTTTTAATAAGTTAATATTTTTTGCCTTCTTTTCTACCGAGGTGTTCAGGTCCCATGCTCATCACTTACTAAGAAGATGAGAATCACGTGTTGTCATATAGTCTTCAAAGACAGGAGAAAGCATGAATTTCATTAAAAAAGTTTGAAAGTACATTAAGTGATGAACGTCAAAAGTATTTCCGTGTAAACATCTGTAGGGACATAACAAAGACCTAATAACCCTGCAAACTCATGAACTAAGGTTTAAAGGATTGCAATTAAGATATAGCTACATTTCATTTCTCAAGCATATCTGTACCTGTTGTGGGGTCTTGTTGGAAAAAATAATAGCGGAACCTCCTTCTTCTTCATTAGGGTAGTCAGGAAAAGTGCCCGTTAAGTTCCTGAGGAGGAGAAAAAAAAAAAAAGGCAGAATAAACATCCAGGAGCGCAGTGCTCTCTGCTACATTCCCGATGAGATGGGTCTGCTCAAGCTCCCTGAAGTGAGTGATGGTTATTAGGATGGGGCTCCCTGCCAGTTGCTGGCCGGACATGCCGTCTCTACGGAGCAGAAGGACCTGGTGACATTCAGAAGCAGGTTTCTCTCCTCAAAGCAATTGTTACTCTGAGTCAGACCTCTCTCCTTAAACCAGACTGTCCTCTTCTGCCTCTTTTTTTTAAAAAAAAAATTATTGCAATACTCCATGCTTGTGTTAAGAATGACGACAGAAGCACAAATTATTTCTTCCTGTTTAAAATGTAGGATAAACACAGCATTTTGAAATAAAACAGAAACATGGCATGGTTCAAATTACAGACTTGGTACTCGTGCATGACACAGGCAAGCATGCTTTAGATTTCAGTGAGTCTGAGCCCCACATGTTAGGAGATAGGAATAGTCATTGTTTTCTGTAACCATGTAGTTTCTATGTTCTAAAAGGCAGAGTTTGAAATTTAATGTTGAGAAATTTCAGAAGGGATACAAAGTTAATTTTTCCAAGAGAAACTACCTGGACACCAGTGTTATATTTATACCATATAGAGAAAGAAAACATTTATCAAGTTAATTCCATTAATCTAGAATCTAAGGGTTAGAAGATGCCCCTGCTCAAGATGACTCTTTATTCTCAAACTTTTGGCCTTAGTTGCTCTTGACACTCTTTTTAAAAAAACAAGTTCTATTTATTTATTTTAAAAATTCTTGGCTGCACCATGCATCAGGTGGGATCTTAGTGCCCTGACCAGGGATCAAACTTGCACCCCCTGCATTGAAAGGCAGAGTCTTAACCACTGGACCACCTGGGAAGTCCCACTCTTGACACGCTTGATAATTTTTGATGATCCCCAAAGCTTTTGTTTATGTGAGTTCTAGCTATTGATAGTTACTGTATTAGGTACTAAAACAGCAACCTTTCTAAAATATGCATTTTCATTAAAAACAACAATAATAAACCCATTAGGTGTTCACATAAGTAACATTTTTAATGAATATATTTCCCAGAAGAAAAAAAAAAATGAGAAGAGTGCTAGTGTTCTGGCTCAGTGGAACCTAGCAGAATGCTTATATGTGCTTCTGTATTCAATCTGCTGCAATATGTTGTTTTGGTGAAGTATAGAAAGAAAATCTGGCCTCACACGGATGTGTAACTAGAAAAGAGAGGAAAGTTTTAATAGCCTTTTAGATAGCTGTGAACATTCTGCTTTGACTCCACACCACAGCCTGATGAGTGGGAGCTTCCTAAAGGCTGGTGGTGATGCAGAATCTGAAACCTTATCAAGAACTTTGCCTTCCCTGCTACATTAGAAGTCATGTGTCTGGTGCGCTGAACAGATCTTTCACTCAGACGTGACTCTGTAACATCAGGTCTTGATCATTTCAAAACTAATGGTCCACTGACTTACGTGGATCTTCCCAAAGCTGATGTACATTGCATAGCATCAAAAACCGCAGTCATCAATAACTCCTAGACAGCATATTAAAAAGCAGAGACATCACTCTGCGGACAAAGGTGCACAGAATCAAAGCTATGGTTTTTCCAGTAGTCATGTACAGATGTGCGAGCTGGACCATAAAGAAGGCTGAGCGCTAAAGAATTGACGTTTTTGAACTGTGGTGTTGGAGAAGACTCTTGAGACTCCCTGCGACAGCAAGGAGGTCAAACCAGTAAATCCTAAAGGAAATCAACCCTGAATAATCATTGGAAGGACTGATGCTGAAGCTTCAATACTTTGGCCACCTGATGTGAAGACCCGACTCATTGAAAAAAACCCTGATGCAGGGAAAGATTGAAGGCAGGAGGAGGAGGAGGCAGCTGAGGATAAGATGGTTGGATGGCATCACCGAGTCAATGGACATGAGTTTGAGCAGGCTCCTAGAGATAGTGAAGACAGGGAAATCTGGCTTGCTGCAGTCCATGGGGTTGCAAAGAGTCAGACACGACTGAGCAACTGAATGACAACTCCATCAATCTCAGACTCTAAAGCTAAGCAATGGGAAGCTCTCAGACTCACAGTCTCTCAGACTAGAAGATTTCCAAACTTGTAATTTTTGCTAGAAAGCTTGAATTTTATTATTAGCAACAAATACCCTCAATTGTTTTCCTTCAGGCTTACTTGGTTCTTTTTTGAGAAAGTGTCTCCTGCAAACCTGAGTCTGAACAGCCAGTGTCAGTCATCTTTTCAGTGAAAAATGAGGTTCCATAGAAAGGGCCTGCTCAGTCTGAAACTGGACAGGTGGAAGGTGGCCACCTTGAATGGCCTTCACAGTTTGGGGTGCAGCAGAAGGCAGTCACTCATCTCCAGGTCCCTCACATACAATATTGAAAATCTAGGTATTCAAGGGTTAAGTCCTACAATTATTTTCTACTGTGTCCTCAAGGATATTGTTAAATGAACTTTTTAAAAAGGCAGGTGCATGGCAGTGAGGATCCAGATGAACTGGGGCCATTGCCTTGGGTCAAGGTCAACACCCAGCAGCTCCCTAACCATCTGCCCCCGCCCCAGTGCTTTGGCCCCCATCCCTTCTACAGATTGCCCCCCAAACATCTTAGGACAGCTTCATCCCTGTCTACATACAATCTCTCAGGTCTCCTGAACCTTGCCCGGGGGCTCACTCAGTTGGCATGGGACTCAGCTCCTCAGCGTAGCTTTGAAAGGAACTGGACACAGTGCACGTGCAGCTGGCGGGGGAGGTCTGTGGACAGATGCATCACCCTTGGGGATGGTGGGTGACCACCCGCTAGGTTCAGTTCAGTTCAGTCGGTCAGGCGTGTCCGACT
The DNA here is from genome assembly GCF_019923935.1 of Bubalus bubalis. Classification (NCBI taxonomy): domain Eukaryota; kingdom Metazoa; phylum Chordata; class Mammalia; order Artiodactyla; family Bovidae; genus Bubalus; species Bubalus bubalis. The sequence goes on from NC_059162.1 coordinate 115,522,741, forward strand.
CTTTGTGACCTCATGGACTGCAGCACGCCAGGCTTCCCTGTCCCTCACCATCTCCCAGAGTTTGCCCAAGTTCATGTCCATTGCATCAGTGATGCCATCCCACCATCTCATCCTCTGACACCCTCTCCTCCTCCTGCCTTCAATCTTTTCCAGCATCAAGGTCTTTTTCAATGAGTCGGCTCTTCACATCAGGTGGCCAAAGTATTGGAGTTTCGGCTTCGGCATCAGTCCGTCCAATGAATGTTCAGGGTTGATTTCTTTAGAATGGACTGGTTTGTTCTCTCTGCTCTCCAAGGGACCCTCAGGAGTCTTCTCCAGCAACACAGTTTGAAGGCATCAATTCTTTGGCGTTCTGCCTTCTTTAGGGTCCAGCTCTCACGACCGTACATGACTGGTGGAAAGACCACAGCCTTGACTATATGGAACTTTCTTGGCAAAGTGATGTCTTTGCTTTTCAACGCAATATCTAGGTTTTTCATAGCTTTCCTGCCAAGAAGCAATCATCTCCTGATTTCAAAGCCGCAGTCACCATCTGCAAAATTATTATGTGGTAAAGATCCCGACTTGGTAAATGGTGGTTATTTATGCCACAGCTTTCCCTCAATTATAGTTTAAATCTTAATTTCACAGACATTTATCTTCAACTTTCATCATTTTGCTGATTTTCAAAATTGCCATGCAGTGCGTGCTAGAATCCACCTCTGCTGTACCAGTGCCTGCCACATCCCCACTCCACACCCTTCCCGCCCTGACCAACCAATTTCCATTTGTTCTCAAATTGCTGCAACAGGCAAGGCTGAAGCCGGTTCTCCAAATGGGCATCCAAACTGCCAGATGGACCAAGTGATGCAGAAAATGGAACTCATCACGTGGCTGCATGAAAAATAACCTGAACTACAGACGTTTCACCCAGATCGACAGAACAGGAGAAATAAGAGGTGAGAATCATCCAAACACGCAAAGTCTGAGAAATGAATGTGGCACTTGATAAGACAGGGCTCACCCGCTATTTGTGAAGCTCTTGGCATTTCATCACCTCCGAGCCAATGCTGGTACATATCATGGGGATTATGGTGGGGGGCAGTCCTTGATTCGCTCAGTCCTGTCTGACTCTGTGCGACCCATGGACTGCAGCCCCCCAGGCTCCTCTGTTCATGGAACTTCCCAGGCAAAAGCACTGGAGTGGGTTGCCATTCCTCCTCCAGGGGATCTTCCCCACCCAAGGATCAAACCTGCAGTCTCCCGCATTAGCAGGCAGATTCTTTACCGCTAGTGCCACCTGGGAAGCCCCATGAGGATTAATTAAATCAACAACTCAATTTTCTGGAACAATATTTAATTTGTATTAAGTATAATTTCCAAAACACACACTTTCAGGTATTCATTAAATCCACTTCCTAAAAAGCACCTTGGAAGAGCAGTTCTCCTGGATTCCCTCACCCTCCTGCTCTTCACCCAGATGCCCCTTCCCAATAAGGTCTTTTGCTTTGTCAATTAAAAAATGAAATAAATAAAGCAAAATAAAACTGAAAATAGGAAAATCTGGATAGGAACTCTGAATATGAAATATATTTATCAAATTTGAGATTTGTCAACAAATTAGAGATGGTTGAATATTTCTCAAAATCAAATGATACCTCCCCAGCACGAAACCTGGATCGCCCCTGAAAAATTATGAAAGAGAGAAGCTGAGAAGCCAGCCAGGCCCCCGCCTCGCCAGAGAATTAGCCTTCTGAGTGATGATGCCTGCCAGCTGCTCCAGCGTTGGAAAGCTCCTAGCATTTCTGACATTCTTCCAGCTTCTTCGATCACTACCAACCTTCGTTCTTGACTCAGAAAGCATCACCCGCATGTTGCATACCTAGGATAATGGCCTCCGAGTCTCAGGCTCTTGAGTGGGACCTGCACCACCTCCTCCCTAAATGGGCTTCCAGGCAGGGTTCACAATGACTCTGAAACCACAGCCACATGTGGTTTGATCCCATACTGTTCTCACTTAATTTTCTCCCCAAATCCCAATCCAAACCCTTGGTCCATGACTAGGCTTTCAATGTCTCTTTGGCCCTGAAGATATATTTGTCCCGCACATCTCAGAGCCTAAGAGAATAGCCCCTGCCTGAGGCATCATGGAAGCAGGTCCCCACTGTGTCCAAGGCCAGCGGCCAACAGACCTGCCCCTCCTCACCTTACACAGGGAGGTGGGAGGTAGCCCCCATTTTATTTTGTACAAGTGGTGTCTGTCTGGCATCTGCATAACTCAGACCACCTTGCTGCCATTTCCTTTCTTGTTGTTTAGTCACTAGGTCACATCCAACTCTTTTTGACTCCACGTCCTCTGCCAGGTTCCTCTGTCCATGGCATTTCTCAGGCAGGAACACTGGAGCGGGTTGCCATGTCCTTCTCCAGGGGATCTCCCCAACTCAGGGATCAAACCTGCGTCTCCCGCTTGGCAGGTGGATTCTTTACTGCTGAGCCACCTGTGAAGCCCTGCTATTTCCTTACTGTGCCTGAAAAATGGCTTTAAGATCTGGAGGCAGAAGCCAGGGATGGGGCACAGGAACTCTCTGGCACTCAGACGGAGAGGTGCTGGCCTGATACGTCTGGAATGACTGAGCATCAGAACTCACAGCAATTCAGGTGACCTCATTCACACCTCACGAGCATCTCCGAGCAGCAGCAATCTCTTCTCAGAAGTCAGATGCTCTGCACAGGATGTCGATGGCTCATTATTTTAAACAGGAGGACATAAAATTCGGTGTAACTACAACCCCTTGCCCCAGTCAATTATTCGGGGGTGGGGTGGGGGTGCCGATGATGGAAGTCCACAGAGAAAAGCCCCAGTCCCATCCTGGAAACAGCAGAATTCAAACGCAAACGGGCAGGCAGTTCCGAGCCCCCTGTGGTCTGTTTCAGCTGTCTCACCAGTGCATTAGCATTCCTCTTCCTCGGCTGCCTCGGTTTAGACCAGTTTGGGTGTAAAATGGAAGCACAACTTGAATTTGCATTTGCGTTTCTTTAGCTGTTACTGACCGGAGAAGGTAATGGCAACCCACTCCAATACTCCTGCCTGGAAAATCCCATGGGCAGAGGAGCCTGGTAGGCGGCAGTCCACGGGGTGGCATAGAGTTGGACATGACTGAAGCGACTTAGCAGCAGCAGCTGTTACTGACGTTGACCGACACTTGGATACATGCTAGGTGCATTTGTGTAGCTGTCTCCTTGGTGGCTCAGTGGTAAAGAATCTGCTTGCAATGCAGGAGACCCAGGTTCGATCCCTGGGTCAGGAAGATCCCCTGGCAGAGGGCATGGCAACCCACACCAGTATTCTTGCCTGGAGAATCCAAGGGACAGAGGAGCCTGGTGGGCTACAGTTCATGGGGCTGTGAAGAGTCAGACATGACTGAGCGACTGAGCATGCATGCACTCCTTACCTCTTGGACTCACTTATTAAGTAGAAATGATCATCACGTGTGGGTTTGTTGCATGCAGGTTTACACAGCATTTCCATAGACGCCGTTCACAAATTGTTTCCATTTCATCCTTACAGAAATTCTGTGAGATGAGCCCTTCTCTCCATTTTGCAAAGGAGGAAACTGGAAAATGTGAGAGTTTATATGTCTCTTCCAAAGGCAAACAATTCCTTCTGGGAAGAGCCAAGATTCTAACCTTGGGCTTCTGCCTAGATGCCCAGCATCCCCCTACTCACAGTCACTTACTGGCTTTGTCAAAAATCCTTAGACAATGGATTGCTTGTCTTCAGCTATCAAGCTTGCATTATAAACCTTTCATACGTGAGCTTCCCTGGTGGCTCAGATGGTAAAGAATTGCCTGTAATGCAAGAGACCTGTATTCGATCCTTGGGTCAGGAAGATCCTCCGGCGAAGGGAATGGCAATTCACTCCAGTGTTCTTGCCTGGAGAATTCTACGGACAGAGAAGCCTGGTAGGCTACAGTCCATGGGGTCACAAAGAGTCGGACACGACTGAGCATTCAGGCATGCACTTTCACATGCATGGACCTTTCATATGTCACACTTAACCCCACAATTCCACTATTGGGAATCCCTACTGAAGTAAAAGCAGAGCTATTAAAGCTTTGTGATGCATTTTTGTACTAGCAAAAGCTGTAAAAAATAAAAACTGTAATAAGAAACTGAAAATACTCAGACTGCAGGGAATGGTTAGGTAACTGTGATTAAGCCCCAGTGTGGAATCCAGCATGGGACTAAACTTCACCTGCTCCGCTTTAGCTTTTCACCACCAGCACTGAACAAATATTTAGGTGGATGAACACATTCAGTTCCATGAGGATGACTCGACTACTAAGCGGTGTCTGACTGTTTGCGACCCCATGGACTGTAGCCCAGGTTCCCCTGTCTGTGGAATTTTCCAGGCAAGAATATTGGAGTGGGTTGGCATTTTCTCCCCCAGGGGATTTTCCTGACCCAGGGATCGAACCTATGTCTTCTGCATTGGCAGGCAGGGTCTTTACCAGTGAGCCACCAGGGGAAGTGCTAAGTGCACAGAGGGGATGCTAAAGACAGAACATGAAGGGGAAAAACTGGGCTGGGGAGTGATCTGGGTTATCGAAATAAAAGGGGACAGGACTTGTTTAGTCACTAAGTCGTGTTCTGACTCTTTGCGACCCATGGACTGCAGCAGCCCAGGCCTCCCTGTCCCTCACTATCTCCTGGAGTTTGCCCAAGTTCATGTCCAGTGAGTTGGTGATGGTTTAATGGCATCACTGATTCAATGCGGACAGGAGAGCATCAAACAAGTGTGTGTTTATGTTTGCAGGAGCAGGGGAAGGCAAGCACTGTTCATCTGGATTAGCTACGAGGCAGGGGCTGGAGGGAGAACATTGATTTTTTTTCTGTGTATATTTCAGTATTATTTTACTTGTTACAGCAAATAGGAATCATGTTGATAATTAAATAAAACTATAAAGTAAAACAATTTATAATAAATTTTATTTTTGGTTGGCTTCCTTTCTGTCTTATTTTAGGGTTCGATTACTATATAGACTCTGTAATTTCAACAGTGGAAAAAATTTTTGTTTCTATAGTCGGAAAATTGTGACCTTTCTCCAGGGAAGTTAAATCCTCTGTTTTCTCCTGCTTGTTGGCTTTAGCAATTAAGGCAATCTAGTTATTGCGAGTGTATTTTTCCCATTCCTATTACTTTTTAAACTTAATTTATCATATGCTATTTATTCCCATCTATGTTTGTCGGCTCTGGGGCTCTCTTCTTTATCTCACTGATTTATGCTTGCACTTTGATATTAGTGTAATGCATTCACCTTATTTTTCTTTATAATATTCTTGAAAACACAGTGCCATTTGTCCTTCCTTATTGTTCTTATTTCCTGATTTTAATCCTAATGACTTTAATAATTATGTTTTCAAGTTCAATAAATAATCCTGTTCGGATTTTAATTGAAATTGTGTCCTGTCTATAAATTACCCACAGCAGTCATGCCATCTTTCCATTTAACCAGAAACATGGCACGTCTTACCATTCATTCAAGTCTTTTAAAATTTCTTCAACATTTGTAGACGTCTTAAACTTCTTAAACTTTCATATCTCTCTCTTTCACAGTTAGTCTATCACTGATTTTTTTTTTAAATATGTTTTTCTACTTTCTTAAAAATATCCTTCTTTCCTTTCAACGTCACTATATGGACAAAAATGTATACTATGGTACTAATTATTAGGCCCGGAGTAGGAAATGGCAACCAACCCATTTCAGTATTCTTGCCTGGAAAATTCCATGGACAGAGGAGTCTGGCGGGCTACAGTCTACAGGGTCCCAAACAGCTGGACATGACTGAGCGACTGAGCATGCAGGCACAAATTATTAGGGGACAAAATCATCCATATTTTCCTTTCCATTTGTGGGACAACCAACCTATAGTGTTTCCTCATTAGCTGCAGAGCTCTCTTTTGTTTTAAAAAATGCTTGCTGTTTCATTCATTCACGCACTCGTTTAGAACTATGTGCCAGATACTGTTCTGGGCACAGGGAAAAAGCAGTAAACAAAAGATTAAACAAATCCTTGTTTTTTATTCAGCTTACACTTTTATTATGCTAAGAATTAACCCTTCTCTTTGTTTTAGAATTTTTAAAATAAGAAGTGGGCATTCCATCTCATCAAATAGTTTTTCTGCATGATCTGAAATGATTATAGTGCTTTTCCTGATGTATATAATATTGCATTTTCCTACCATGGATCTATTTATATTCCTGGGAATAAACACTCGTGTCTAATTTTGAAAGACCTGGAAACCTAAAAGTCCTCTCTGAAATAACAAGTGAGTCAGAGAAGGCAATGGCACCCCACTCCAGTACTCTTGCCTGGAAAATCCCATGGACCGAGGAGCCTGGTGGGCTGCTGTCCATGGGGTCGCGAAGAGTCAGACACGACTGAGCGACTTCACTTTCCCTTTTCACTTTCATGCATTGGAGAAGGAAATGGCAGCCCACTCCAGTGTTCTTGCCTGGAGAATCCCAGGGACGGGGGAGCCTGGTGGGCTGCCGTCTCTGGGGTCGCACAGAGTCGGACACGACTGAAGTGACTCAGCAGCAGCAGCAGCAGCAGAGAAGGAAAGCAGAAGACAGACAGGCTGGCCATGAACCAAGAGAACAAGCGCAGTATATACTTCTTCATCCTACAGCACAAGGAGTCAGTAAGGTAAGTGGAAGCCTCTAGTCTCCCTTCTCCTCCCATGCACCGAGGGGAGTTCTGGGAGCAGAAACTATAGAAGCACATCCCCCAGGTGCTAGACGCCCTGTGGAGGAGGCCGCTGGGGCCGGGCCACGGCGATGCTCCAAGGAGGTGTCCCTGGGTTGCCCCGAGAAGAGCCAGGCCTTAGTTGGTGCCCACAGGACACTCGCCCTCCTGGAGAGGAAAGGGAGCCACTTTGCAAGGCAGGGGCATGACCCGCTTTAGGTTTTGACAGGATGATCGCTGCTCCCTGGGCCCATGCCTCTGTGCGCCTCCCTCCTCTTGAGCGGGGCTGGGACCCGGACTGGCTTGGAGCGAGTGCGACACACAAGCGTGACAACACCTCCAGCCCACAGCAAGGGACCGAGGCCCGTGGCCCGGCAGCCCAGAGCCGCCGAATGCTGCCCGCAGCCCGGAGACCCTGGGCTGCAGCCTTGTGAGACCCCGAGCAGAGGACGCAGCTCAGCCCAGACTCCTACCTGCAGAGACTGTGGGAGCAGCAACAGGTGTGCTTTTAAGTCAGTAAGTAGGCTTGTAAGTCTGAGTGATACTGTTATGGACTCAGCCATACGTCGTGAATACGCTGTCATCAACCCAAAAACAGATTTGGGGAGCCAGGCTGGTTGTGGGGAGGAGGGTTCAGAGGCTACTGCCTCCAGGCTGGGTGTGATGCCTCTTAGACCTCAGGCGGCAGTGAAGTCAGAGTCCTGGGAGGTCGGTGTATAGTAGAAGCAGTGTTAGTCGCTCAGTTGTGTCTGACTCACTGTGACCCCATGGACTGGAGCCCTCCAGGCTCCTCTGTCCAAAGGAATCTTCAGGCAAGGATACTGAAGTGGGGTGCCGTTCCCTTCTCCAGGGGATCTTTCCAAACCAGGGATTGAACCCGAGTCTCCTACACTGCAGGCAGATGGTTTACTGTCTGAGGCACCAGGGGAGCCCTGGGAGGTTGGTGGGCTTGGAGCATATTTTGAAGCTAATGGGGTTTTCCAGCCGACTGTGTGCTGGGCTGAGAGAAGACGAGGAGTTGGGGTGATGCTCAGAGACTGGCTGGGTGGGTTCTCATCTGCTGGGATGAGGGGCTGTTGGGCACAGGGCTGAGGGGATGAGGTGCCAGCTTACTTCTGGACATGTGGACCTTGAGATCCCCTCCCCTGGTACCTCCGCCCTTACTCCTGTATGTCAGCGGGGGTACCGGGCGGCAGTGACATCCACAACTGGAGTTCTGGGGAGCGAACGCCCCAGGTGGGGATTCATGTTTGGAGTAAACCAAACAAGAGATGGAATGGAACGCTCTGAGCCGGGATGAGGTTACCATGGATACCGAGAAGGGCAGGAATCGGAGGGAGGCGAGGGAGGAACCAGCGATGCCTTTGAGTAGCTCCTATCATATATTTTCTGTTGGATGATTTTTCTCCTCACTTTTCAGATTCCTACACTGCCATTTATGTCATGTAACCTATATCGGCCTCAAGACAGGGCTGTAACCAATATCAGCCTCAAGACAGCGCATTTGTTGGGCAAAGCTGAAAATTTCAGGAGCAGCAAAGCCCTCTTCAAGTCAGATGGCCTTTCCAGCTATTTCTTGCCCTTTCCGGCAAGGTCCTAGGCCCCTAGAAGGTGGATTCCATTCTCCATCAGCTGCTGGTTCTCTACGGTAAACTGAAGGGCTTAAATGTGACGACCTTGGATCTTGGTTTAAAAATGCAATGCTGGAGCTTCCCTGGTGGTCCAGTGGATAAGAATACGCCTGCCCGTGCAGCGAACATAGGTTTGATCCCTGATCTGGGAGGATTCCACATGCTGCGGGGCAACTAAGCCCGTGTGCCACAACTCCTGAGCTCCAGAGCCTGTGCTCTGCAACAAGAGAAGCCACAGCAATGAGAGGGCCAAGCCCCACAACTGGAGAGTAGCCCCCGCTCCCTGAAACCAGAGAAGGCCCACGCACAGCAGCAAAGACCTGGAGCAGTCAAGAACAATATATGCTATGCTAAGTCACCTCAGTCGTGTCCAACTCTGTGCGACCCCAGAGACGGCAGCCCACCAGGCTCTGCTGTCCCTGGGATTCTCCAGGCAAGAACACTGGAGTGGGTTGTCATTTCCTTCTCCAATGCACGAAAATGAAAAGTGAAAGTGAAGTCGCTCAGTCGTGTCTGACTCTTAGCGACCCCATGGACTGCAGCCTAACAGGCTCCTCCGTCCATGGGATTTTCCAAGCAAGAGTACTGGAGTGGGGTGCCATTGCCTTCTCCGCAAGAACAATATATTAATTAATTAAAAAAAAAGAAAATACAATGTTATTTCTGGATAACCGGATCAAGCGATCACGTTGAAATGATCTGCAAAGAATCTTCCATAGCAATATACTCATTTTTTAAGCACTCTGTGCTTAGAACTTACTATCATGATCTCTTTTAATCCCCCCAAAAGCCCTGAGAGGTGGCTTGCTGCTGTCAATATTTTTCAGATGAGAAAACTGAGGTTTGTGCAATTTCAGCAGCTGCCCCAGCAGGGCCAAGTGTGGAGCAACCAGAGAACCCTGCTGGGTCGGCTGCCCTAAGGTACACTTTACCCGGACCCACGGGCAGAGCTGAGCTGATGGCCACAAAAAGCACACGAGTGGTTTAGGTTTCAATAATAAAGCATTAAAATAAATCTGTAGACCTAATAAGGAAGCGTTTAGTGGGAGCTAAATGTATAATGAAAATGGTATTTAACTGGAAATGAAGAAACCAGGGCTGCAGTCACCAATTAAGAGGTGTGATTTGAGCAAATCGCTCCATGAGCTGGAGGAGCCTGGTGAGTTTCCTTGTGTCAAATGATGCTGTTGAGCTAGGTCTGCTCATTCATTGTTAAAAAGTAAGTATTGTGTGCCTATCAGACAATTTCTAAAGTTCCTTCCAGCTCTAGAAACTATAATTTATATGTGACAATTTTAATGGGGGATGGGCAATGTTAATTTCTTACAGAATATTCAATGATTAATGTTGCTTTCTTATAAAAATACCTTCGACAGAGCTATCTGCCTTTATATTCTTTTATTTAAAGGATCTTGAGGAGGAGGAACACCCACACCTTCTATTTCAGTTAGCAAACGTGAGGCTCTGAACATTTGGTAAAGTTCGGGCTGATGAAGAATTTATGCATATTGTCAAAAATTCTTGCACAAACGTGAAAAGGACCAGCTCTCGAGTCTGCAGTGATTTAGAAAGCAGAACTCCTAAAATGATAAATCTCCCCCCTGAGCTCTGACATCGAGCTTCAGCAGTCCCACCGTTTCAGATGCCCAGGACAGAGATTTATCTGTGTTTCATCAAGTATGAAAAATATATGGATGGAGGGGTTTCCGGCCGGCGCCCCCCCGACCAAGTCTTCCAACCACCTCCATTAACGTCAGCAGGCTCATAAATTTCTCCTGCGTTCTAAAGAAAGCAGCTTGTGCCACCACACAGAAGCCTCCGAAAGTGTCACTTGCTGCCTATAAATTCACTTACACTCAATAAAGGCAATTGGCTACACATGGACTTAATTACCGTGGCCCTTGTTGGGAAACTGAGGGGTTCGCCGTCTCTCAAAGGAGAGGAGGAGAGAGTAGTGTATAAATCGAGGTGATGTCTCAGCTTCACTTTACAAAATCTGATTTATTCCTTGATGTTTCTACTTATTAGTGGGCTATTTATTAACAGTTACCATTCCAGGAGGAAGCCTCCTTCTCGATCCCAAAGTATCACTGTTGCTCAGGCTCTACTCCTACAGGAACCTCCCTGCCCTACCCTGTGCTCACATTTATTTTATTAAAAGGAACAATATATTACCGATAACATAATCGACTATCTAGACTTTGATGACTCTTCTGTTGAGAAAATGATTAATATACTATATTTTTCACCTTTTGTCTTGAATATTTATCTGTATAGAAAATTTAATATGCAAGAACAGATCACTTCAGGAACTAATGCAGAGAATTTTCTGTTTAAACAGATGCCCATCCATTTCTGTTTACACACCTGTTGTTTTAAAGCCCAGAAACCATTCATTCATCAACCTTCCTTCAGTCAAAGGAGCCTCTGCCCTTCCTAACTCAGGAGTCCAGAAAGCTTAGGGAGGCAGACACAGGGGAAGGTAAATTAGCAAAATGTCCATGTTTATGTTCCAAACTCGGTTCCTACGCCCTACTTTCAAAAAGAATCATTTACAGACAGCAACAGAGTGATTACAGAAAAGGGAAGCTTTAGAGTTCAAGGTTAATTCTGAAGCTCCTCTGATCTGATTCTATCAAGTGACAAGTACCTGTTTATGAAATAAAGGCATGACAGTTCCTGTCTGGAGCAACACGCGTGTTGACGTCTGTCATCATATGACACAGAAGTGAAGAGTCTGCTGAATCAAACCCAAAGGCTTTATATCCAATGATAGCCTGTCCAGCCTTGCAGGGTATTAAGTGCCTATAAAGGCTCACAAGCCATCCAACTTTCACAGTTAGAGTGGCTTCAGCAGAAAGCCAGGAGATTTGGGGGCTTTCTTTTTTTATTATTATTTTTTAAATTTACAATATTGTATTGGTTTTGCCATATATCATAATGAATCCGCCACAGGTATACATATGTTACCCATCCTGAACCCTCCTCCCTCCTCCCTCCCCATACCATCCCTCCAGTCAGAATGGCTGCGATCCAAAAGTCTACAAGCAATAAATGCTGGAGAGGGTGTGGAGAAAAGGGAACCCTCTTACACTGTTGGTGGGAATGCAAACTAGTACAGCCACTATGGAGAACAGTGTGGAGATTCCTTAAAAAACTGGAAATAGACCTGCCTTATGATCCAGCAATCCCACTGCTGGGCATACACACTGAGGAAACCAGAAGGGAAAGAGACACATGTACTCCAATGTTCATCGCAGCACTGTTTATAATAGCCAGGACATGGAGGCAACCTAGATGTCCATCAGCAGATGAATGGATAAGAAAGCTGTGGTACATATACACAATGGAGTATTACTCAGCCATTAAAAACAATACATTTGAATCAGTTCTAATGAGGTGGATGAAACTGGAGCCTATTATACAGAGTGAAGTAAGCCAGAAAGAAAAACACCAATACAGTATACTAACACATATATATGGAATTTAGAAAGATGGTAACAATAACCCTGTATACGAGTCAGCAAAAGAGACACTGATGTATAGAACAGTCTTTTGGACTCTGTGGCAGAGGGAGAGGGTGGGATGATTTGGAAGAATGGCATTGAAACATGTATAATATCATATATGAAACGATTTGGGGGCTTTCATATCTCCAGGATAATACTGGTTTAATTTTTTCAGTGATTCTCTGACATTCCTAGGGGGACTACCTACACTTTCCCTCCCCTGTGAAGGGCTGACCATGCCTCTAGCCCAAGGCTGTGTTAAGTTGCTCCAGTTGTGTCCGACTCTTCGTGACCCTGTGGACTGTAGCCTGCCAGGCTCCTCAGCCCATGGGATCTCCACACAAGAACACTGGAGTGGGTTGCCACGCCCTTCTCCAGGGGATCCTCCAGACCCAGGGATGGAACCCGCGTCTCCTGCACTGCAGGTGGATTCTTAACCACAGAAGCACTGGGAAAGGCTACTCAAAGTATTATCCCAGGTCCAGGACTCTTAGTATCCCCCAGGAGCTTGCTAGAAATTCAAACTCGACACCAAAAACACAGGCAACAAAAGTTTTGAAAACAGACAGCTCGAAGCACATGAAAGTAAAAGCTTGCGTGCCGCAGAGGAAACCGTCAACAAAATGAACAGGCGACCTACGGAGTGGGAGAGAGAATTTATAAACCATGTATCTGATAAGGCATTAGTATCCAAATGTATAAAGAACTCCTACAACTCAACAGCAGAAGATCCCCGGATAACCTGGTTTAAAAATGGGCAAAGGAAGTGAATAAACATTTCTCCAAGAACACATACAAATGGCTCACAGGTACACAAAAAGATGTGCAACATCACGAATCATTAGGGAAATGCAAACTGAAGCCGCAACGATGTGTCACCTCACGTGTGTTAGGATGGCTATCATCAGAAGAGGAAAGATAAGTGCTGATGACAAGCATGTGGGGAAAAGGGAACCTTGTCCACTGTTGGGAGGAATGTAAATTGGTTATGGAAAAAAGTATGGAGGTTCCTCAAAAAAATAAATTAACATAGAGTTACCATAGAATGCAGCAACCCCACTACTGGATATATGAAAGTGAAAGTCGCTCAGCCGTGTCCAACTCTGTGACCCCATGGACTACACAGTCCATGGAATTCTCCAGGCCAGAACTCTGGAGTGGGTGGCCTTTCCCTTCTCCAGGGGATCTTCCCAACCCAGGGATTGAAGCCAGGTCTCCTGCATTGCGGGTGGATTCTTTACCATCTGAGCCACAAGGGAAGCCTAAGAATACTGGAGTGGGTAGCCTATATATATATATATATATATATATATATGGGTATATATCCAAAGGAAATAAAATTGGGATCTCAAAGTAATATATGTACACTGTGAAATAACAGAAAAAGTGTATGTTGGTCTCTGCCTCCAGTTCCTGGCACAGGAACTAAATACCTTGGACTTTCCTGGGTGACAGGAGAGTATTCTGTTCTAAGGAGGTGATGCTTGGTGGGCTCCTGAGTGGGGGCTGACCCCCAGAAAGACCAAGCCATGATTAGAAGCTTGGAAGTTTCAGCTCCACGCTCTATTGACTAGGAAGGCAGGAGGAATGAACAGTGAGTTTATGGTCGGTCATGCCTATGTGAAGAAGCCTCCATACAATTTCCTGAAGTTGGGGGGTTTGGAGAGCTTCTGGAGCTGCAAGGCTGGTGTCTGGAGGGGGGCATGGCAGCTGGTGCCCCTCCCCACACCTTGCCTGTGTATCCCTTCCACCTGGATGTCCACTTGTATTCTTTATCATTTCTTTTTTATAATAAACAAGTCAGTGTGTTGCCCTGAGTTCTGTGCGCTATTGGAGCCAACTGTCAAACCCAAGGGAGGAGTCCTGGAAACCTGGATTTACAGCCAAATGGTCAGCAGCATGGGTGACAACCTGGGGTTTGAAACTGACATCTGAAGCTGGAGGGAGCAGTTTTGCAGGGCTGAGCCCTTAACATGGGGCGGGGGGTGGTCTGAGGCTCTCTCTAGGGAGGTCAGAACTGCACGGAATCACAGGACACCCCAGCTGGCCCTGCAGAGAACAGCTTAACGTGTGGACAACCCACACACATGGGGAGTCAAAAGGCAGCATGGTCAAAGCGTGTGAGTCAAGGACACACACACAGGAGGAAATGTTTTCTTCTTTTACACACATCTATGTTCAATGCAGAGTACATCATGAGAAACGCTGGGCTGGAAGAAGCACAAGCTGGAATCAAGATTGCTGGGAGAAATATCAATAACCTCAGATATGCAGATGACACCACCCTTATGGCAGAAAGTGAAGAGGAACTAAAAAGACTCTTGATGAAAGTGAAAGAGGAGAGTGAAAAAAGTTGGCTTAAAGCTCAACATTCAGAAAACTAAGATCATGGCATCTGGTCCCATCACTTCATGGCAAATAGATGGGGAAACAGTGGAAACAGTGTCAGACTTTTATTTTGGGGGGCTCCAAAATCACTGCAGATGGTGATTGCAGCCATGAAATTAAAAGACGCTTACTCCTTGGAAGGAAAGTTATGACCAACCTAGACAGCATACTAAAAAGCAGAGACATTATTTTGTCAACCAAGGTCTTGTCTAGTCAAGGCTATGGTTTTTCCAGTGGTCATGTATGGATGTGAGAGTTGGACTGTGAAGAAGGCTGAGCGCTGAAGAATTGATGCTTTTGAACTGTAGTGTTGGAGAAGACTCTTGAGAGTTCCTTGGACTGCAAGGAGATCAGGTTTCTGTCAGCCAAGACGAGTAAGTTCTAGAGATCTACCACATGGCATGGAGCTAGAGTTTACAGTACTGCACACTTCACATTTTTGCTAAGAGGGTGTAAGTGATATTACACGCTCTCAATGCATGTGCAACAGTAAATCAAGAAAACCAAGTGGGCTTTATCCCAGGGATGCAAGGATTCTTCAATATCCGCAAATCAATCAATGTAATACACCACATTAACAAATTGAAAAATAAAAACCATATGATTATCTCAATAGATGCAGAGAAAGCCTTTGACAAAATTCAACATCCATTTATGATCAAAACTCTCCAGAAAGCAGGAATAGAAGGAACATACCTCAACATAATCAAAGCTATATATGACAAACCCACAGCAAACATTATCCTCAATGGTGAAAAATTGAAAGCATTTCCTCTAAAGTCAGGAACAAGACAAGGGTGCCCACTTTCACCATTACTATTCAACATAGTTTTGGAAGTTTTGGCCACAGCAATCAGAACAGAAAAAGAAATAAAAGGAATCCAAATTGGAAAAGAAGAAGTAAAGCTCTCACTGTTTGCAGATGACATGATCCTCTACATAGAAAACCCTAAAGACTCCACCAGAAAATTACTAGAACTAATCAATGACTATAGTAAAGTTGCAGGATATAAAATCAACACACAGAAATCCCTTGCATTCCTATACACTAATAATGAGAAAACAGAAAGAGAAATTAAGGAAACAATTCCATTCACCATTGCAACAGAAAGAATAAAATACTTAGGAATATATCTACCTAAAGAATCTAAAGACCTATATATAGAAAACTATAAAACACTGGTGAAAGAAATCAAAGAGGACACTAACAGATGGAGAAATATACCATGTTCATGGATTGGAAGAATCAAAATAGTGAAAATGAGTATACTACCCAAAGCAATCTATAGATTCAATGCAATCCCTATCAAGCTACCAACAGCATTCTTCACAGAGCTAGAACAAATAATTTCACAATTTGTATGGAAAAACAAAAAACCTCGAATAGCCAAAGCGATCTTGAGAAAGAAGAATGGAACTGGAGGAATCAACCTACCTGACTTCAGGCTCTACTACAAAGCCACAGTTATCAAGACAGTATGGTACTGGCACAAAGACAGAAATATAGATCAATGGAACAAAATAGAAAGCCCAGAGATTAATCCACGCACATATGGACACCTTATCTTCGACAAAGGAGGCAAGAATATACAATGGATTAAAGACAATCTCTTTAACAAGTGGTGCTGGGAACTCTGGTCAACCACTTGTAAAAGAATGAAACTAGAACACTTTCTAACACCATACACAAAAATAAACTCAAAATGGATTAAAGATCTAAACGTAAGACCAGAAACTATAAAACTCCTAGAGGAGAACATAGGCAAAACACTCTCTGACATACATCACAGCAGGATCCTCTATGACCCACCTCCCAGAATATTGGAAATAAAAGCAAAAATAAACAAATGGGACCTAATTAACCTTAAAAGCTTCTGCACATCAAAGGAAACTATTATCAAGGTGAAAAGACAGCCTTCAGAATGGGAGAAGATAATAGCAAATGAAGCAACTGACAAACAACTAATCTCGAGAATATACAAGCAACTCCTACAGCTCAACTCCAGAAAAATAAATGACCCAATCAAAAAATGGGCCAAAGAACTAAATAGACATTTCTCCAAAGAAGACATACAGATGGCTAACAAACACATGAAAAGATGCTCAACATCACTCATTATCAGAGAAATGCAAATCAAAACCACTATGAGGTACCATTTCACACCAGTCAGAATGGCTGCAATCCAAAAGTCTACAAGTAATAAATGCTGGAGAGGGTGTGGAGAAAAGGGAACCCTCTTGCACTGTTGGTGGGAATGCAAACTAGTACAGCCACTATGGAGAACAGTGTGGAGATTCCTTAAAAAACTGGAAATAGACATGCCTTATGATCCAGCAATCCCACTGCTGGGCATACACACTGAGAAAACCAGAAGGGAAAGAGACACGAGTACCCCAATGTTCATCGCAGCTCTGTTTATAATAGCCAGGACATGGAAGCAACCTAGATGTCCATCAGCAGATGAATGGATAAGAAAGCTGTGGTACATATACACAATGGGGTATTACTCAGCCATTAAAAAGAATACATTTGAATCAGTTCTAATGAGGTGGATGAAACTGGAGCCTATTATACAGAGTGAAGTAAGCCAGAAAGAAAAACACCAATACAGTATACTAACGCATATATATGGAATTTAGAAAGATGGTAACAATAACCCTGTGTACGAGACAGCAAAAGAGACACTGATATATAGAACAGTCTTATGGACTCTGTGGGAGAGGGAGAGGGTGGGAAGATTTGGGAGAATGGCATTGAAACATGTAAAATATCATGTATGAAATGAGTTGCCAGTCCAGGTTCGATGCACGATACTGGATGCTTGGGGCTGGTGCACTGGGACGACCCAGAGGGATGGAATGGGGAGGGAGGAGGGAAGAGGGTTCAGGATGGGGAACACATGTATACATGTGGCAGATTCATTTTGATATTTGGCAAATCTAATACAGTTATGTAAAGTTTAAAAATAAAATAAAAATTTTAAAAAAAAAAAAAGAAAAGAATGGGAAGTAATTATAAAAAATTCAGACTCTTCCCACTGAGGACCTACTGAATCAGAGCTTCGGGGGTAAGGAGGATCTGTTCTGATAAGCTTTTCAGCTGATTTGCTCTTTTTTCTTTTTTTCAGGCCGTACCATGGGGGATGTGGGATCTTAGTTCCCCAATCAGGACTTGAACCTGTGTCCTCTTCATTGGGACTGCAGAGTCTTAACCACTGGACCACCAGGGAAGTGCCGTGAACTGCAGTGTGAGAGGCACTGCAGTCTGACCTGATGTTAATTACAGAGTTTAGCTGGACCTTCAGCTCAGCTCCGCACATCTATTGCATCTGCTGAATTGCAGGCACTCTGCTGGGTTCAGTGAGAACCTGAGGAAGATACCACTGCCCTGTCCCTTCCCCCAGAAGCTTGCAATCCAGATGGAAACACACAGGTTCGGTGGAGGGGACCCGGGAGCTAAGGGTGTGACCTGGAATAATCTATGGACCTTAGAGAGACAGTCTGGCCACTGCACTTGCAGAAGAGTCTCAGGGCCTGTCTTTCCACGGGACTTGGTGCACGGACAAGCCTATAGCTGCTGGGTGCTCTCCGTCTGATTTACTGTGACGATGGACAGCAAAATATGCGATTTCACGCAGGTGTGCACCCGTCCTGAAGGCCTCTGTGAGTAATGTCGAAGACCTTGATTTTTCATCCACCTCTTCTTATGTCCCCCATTCAAGCTAATATATTTTCCAGCAAAGCCAACGGCAGAAAAAAAGCTCTTCACCTTCTCAGAGGAGTCACCCACACATGTTCATGTCTCTTCCACAGACCACAGCTGCTTTGGAGGATTTACTGAAACTATAATTACACAAGGAATTCGAAATGATGACCTGCAGTCACCTCCCCTGGCCATCCATTTCCCTCTATCCTCCTGAAATCTCTTTTTAGTTTCTGAAAGGAACTCATGCTCAAAGGAGAAAACCTGGAATATAAAGGCAAAGAACAGACAGAGCCGTGGTTCCGTTCCCGAGAAGGTATCGATCATGAACATTCTAGTGGTTTCTTTTTGATATCCTGCAAAGTCCTCTGAGTAATTCTGAACCTTCCCCTGAGGACCAATCCGGGTTTGACACAATGATCAAGCTTCCGAAAGCCTCTGCCCACCCTGGCTTTAGTTCTGCCAGGAGCGACCCCAGCTTTTAACCAAGCTACCTGACTTCCCTGAGTCCGCTTTGTCACCTGCAAAATAACTGGAGTCAGCCAGCATTCTCAAATCCCACGGTTCCTCTGAGGCTCTCTCCCATTTACTGACACAGACTGTCACCATGCTCTGCAAAAAGAGGCTCAGAGGCTGGGGCAGAGAAGGAGCTGGGAACAAGGAAAGCTCTGGGCTTCCAGGCGGTACCCAATGAGCAACCGGGCCATAGGCAACTGCCATCCTTTCCCACGAAATGACAGCGGAGTCCAAGATGTACAGGTCAGGGTTTTGGCTGCTGGGATGTTCATAAGGAGGATATGAGCTCAGTGTCCTGGGAGTGGCAAGGCTTTTGGAACCAAGGGATCTGAGTATCAATGGCCTCTCGTGAGTCACAGACTCCAAGAAAGACACTCAACTGTTCCCAGCCCTGGGGTCCCAGAACAGCATCCATGGGAAGCACCTGGCGAGACCCTCCTGGGGGAGAAGTGGTAGGCGACACAGGTCCAGAAGGAGGGCCCAGCTTCCTAAGGAGTGAACAGTGATGGAAGTTGGTGCAGACCCAGGGGCTTAGGAGATCCCAGCCAGGGACAGCATGGAGCTGGATAGGAGAGATCTGAATGTCTTTACTGAAAGAGACATTCATTTTTCCAGGCTGATGGGAAACTCTGAGGTTCTGCCCTGCTCCAGACACCTTCCCAGCACCATTCTCAGCAGATTTCTGCTCGTGGCTGGGGAGGTCTACTGGGCAGTGAGAGAGGAGTCTATAGGTCTGTCTAGATCCACAGGCCTTAAAATCACAAAGCTTCATTTGCTGAATGGTACCCAAAAGGGCGAATTTTACTGCATTTAAACTCAATCTTAATCTTTAAAATTAAAAAAAAAAATTAGCAAAGCATTCCAGGACCTCTTCAGGAAGAATGTATATTTGCTGGTGATCTGTAGACGTGTTGCTCCTGTAGACAAGTCACATCCCGGCTCCCCACCCCAGGGACTAGAAGCGCATTCCACCCTGTCTAATTTTTGTTTGCCTGCCCTGTCATTATCCCCTCAGCTTTATCCCCACCCCCAGCCCTCACAGCCCTTCCGCCCCCTCCTCCACCACCAGCCAGTCCCTCCTGCCATCAGGAATGTAGCATTTTGAAAAGATGCTCGCGGCTGCGAATATAAAGGCCCAGACGCAGGAACGAAAACGCAGAATGCTTTGACTGTGGCAACTATTCCACGTTGCAGGCTTGTATGTCTGAGAATGTGCTGGCTTTCCAATAACAGTACTGGCTGTTCTTGCTGTCATTAATATGATGGTGTCATTTAACATAATTACTGAGGCCGGATCACGTGCCACACACTGTCCTAAGGGCTTTATACATATTATTCTGTTATCCCGTCTGTGAGGTCAATACTGTTAATACCCTCACTTTAAGATGAGGAGAAAGAGGCACAGAGAGGTTAAACAATTGGTTCAAGGTCACACAGCCTGTAAGTGTTAGATCTGGGATCTGAACCCAGGCAGCCTGGCTCTCAGGACCACTCCTGCTGCGTGTGCATGATCTGCAGTGTGCTTGCTTATGATCCAGAGCATGATAGGTGCCCTCACAGCATTAGATTAAATGGCAGAGGCATTTTATTTCCCAGCCAGGCTCACCCTGCTGAGGATGAAAATCATTTCAAGACCCCAGAGTCCTGCCTCTTTGCTATCATTTCTGATTGACCCAAAAGGGCGAATTTTACTGCATTCAAAGTCTATCTTAATCTTCAAAGCTATGACCAACCTAGACAGCATATTAAAAAGCAGAGACATTACTTGGCCAACAAAGGCCCGTCCAGTCAAAGCTATGGTTTTTCCAGGAGTCACGTATGGATGTGAGAGTTGGACCATAAAGAAAACTGAGTGCCAAAGAATTGATGCTTTTGAACTGTGGTGTTGGAGAAGACTCCTGAGAGTCCCATAGACTGCAAGGAGATCCAACCAAGTCCATCCTAAAGGAAATCAGTCCTGAATATTCATTGGAAGGGCTGGTGCTGAAGCTCCAATACTTTGGCCACCTGATGAGAAGAACTGACTCATTGGAAAAGACCCTGATGCTGGGAAAGACTGAAGGCGGGAGGAGAAGGGGATAACAGAGGATGAGATGGTTGGATGGCATCACTGACTCGATGGACATGAGTTTGAGCATGCTCTGGCAGTTGGTGATGGACAGGGAGGCTTGGTGTGCTGCAGTCTGTGGGGTGGCAAAGAGTGGGACAAGACTGAGCAACTGAACTGAACTGAATCTTCAAAATTAAAAAAAGATTAGCAAAGCATTCCAGGACCTCTTCAGGAAGAATGTGTATTTCCTGGTGTGTTGGCTTAAAAAGTGGAACAAGGCTATGTTGTTTACACCATTTCTACATTCCTCAAGATTGCACGGGTTAAGAGGAGTCGGCTAAGAGCCCAGGAGAAAAGCCGCAGGGCCAGTCCTCAAGCTGCCACCCCACCCGGGGGTCTCACTTCTCTCTAGATTGAAGGTGAGCTGGATGCCAGGCACAGTTTCAACAATTAATATGAAAAATGCAGGTGGGGAGAAATGGTCCGCACGGGACCATTTGCAAAGAAACAAAGGCCTAGAATCAGAGCTGACAGTCACTCAGGTGGCTCTGATGCCCGTGTGGGGAATGGGGGAAGAGACTGTGCATCTTCAATGACAAGAGTCCACAGTTCCATAGACTTCAAGGTTCTCCTTGAAGAGGTTGGATGAGGTCACTTCCAAGACTCCTTTATGGTACTTCAAAAGGAAGGTCAGCCACGGATAGTGAAACTTAGATGACAGTTCAGGGAAAGTCCCAAGCCAAGAGAAATACCAGTTATAGCAAGAGATGATCTCAAAACAAGTATTCCCACGACTGTGTCATCCAATATGGTAGTCTCCAATGACACATGGCAGGGCTTCCCTGGTGGCTTAGTGGTAGAGAATCTGCCTGCCAATGCAGAAGACACAGGTTTGATCCCTGGGTCCAGAAGATACTCTGGAGAATGAAATGGCAAACCACTCTGGTATTCTTGCCTGGGAAATCACATGGACAGAGGAGCCTGGTAGGCTACAGTCCACAGGATCTGAAGAGTCAGACATGACTTAGCAACTAAACAATCACCACAAAAATGTATATAAATAACTATAGTTTAGAGATCACTTAATAAAAGAGACATCACAAAGAAAAGCATATGAATGACTGGGCAGTTCACAGAAGAAATGCTACCAACAAAAAGACCTAAAGATTTTCCAACTCTTCCAAATCATACAATAAATGCAAATTAAGAGATTACTGAGAAGTCACTGTTCTCGTATTGATTTGGCAAAATATTAAAAATATAAAAACTGATTCATTAGCCAATGCATCTATCCAATAGAATGTTAAACAATCACAAAAGACCTCTTTTGGAAACTGTTTTAAGGACAAAAGGAAATCCAATATTACATTTTTTAAAATTAGGAAAAAAGATTCATAAAACTAATTAAAATATACATTATACAGGAGAGAAAAATACTGGAGAGCAATTTGCCAAAAATTTTTATAGTAGGTATCTCTGTATACTAAAATTGTAGATTTTCTTCTCAAACTCAGTCTTGTAAATTGTCTACCATGAGCATGTATTACTTTTACCACTGGAAAAAGACTTCTTTTAAAATTATTTAAAAATTGGCTTGAGAAAGAAATCCTACTTTTGACAACTACAAGTATAGACTAAATGTGCTAAGAATAAGTATTCTAAATTATGGGAGTTTATATTAATTGTAACTTCTAGTCATTTTTTAGTTGTCACTGTGTGCCCTGTTGGAATTTATCCTGAGGATTGATCAATGTTTCATGTTTCAAAAGACAATATTTGCTTTTTATTTGTCTTTGATTTAAAAAAGCAAAGAAAAGGATTTTTATCAAAGTCAATCAGATAAATGTAATCCAATTATGAAAATAAATCCACCCTTGATCTTGCATTACTTCAAAAGAACGGGTCTTTACGTCTGTGTGAATTATACACAGCACACCCATGGGACCTGCTCTAACTTAGCCTCCAAACTGCCAGGTCAGGAACACCAGGCTAGAATGTTCTCAAGGGGACTGGCTGGGCTGGGAGCGCTGGGTCTTCAAAGGAAGCCCAGAGCCAGCGGGAAGGGCGGCTCCCAGGAGGCACAGGGTCTCCCATGACCCTTCAGCATCTCAGATCGGGGGAGAACTCAACTAGCCAGCCTCCAGGCACCCTATTCTCTCATCAGAAGAGAATTTCTAAGAGTGCTCTGCAGGTATTGTATTAATCTACTTTTTTTTTTTTTAACAGGGTGTTTTAACATTTTAATGTTTATTTTGGATTATCCCAAACTAACTTCATGCCTTTCTTTACTTTCTAATATATTTTCAACGAGCCTTTTAATTACTAAAATAATACTCATAAAAAGAAGACATCTAACTGTACAGAAGAATATAAAATAAAAAGTAACATCACTACATGAAGTATCATCACTTCAAGGCATATAGATGGGGAAACAACAGAAACAGTGAGAGACTTTATTTTCTTGGGCTCGAAAATCATTGCGGATGGTGACTGCAGCCATGAAATTATAAGACGCGTGTTCCTTGGAAGAAAAGCCATGACAAACCTAGACAGCATATTAAAAAGCAGAGACATTGCCAACAAAGATCCACATAGTCAAAGCTATGGTTTTTCCAGTGGTCATGTATGGATGCGACCATAAAGAAGGCTGAGTGCCAAAGAAATGATGCTTTCAAACTGTGGTGTTGGAGAAGACTCTTGAGAGTCTCTTGGGCAACAAAGAGATCCAAGCAGTCCATCCTAAAGGAAATCAGTCCTGAATATTCACTGGAAGGACTGAAGCTGAAGCTGAAGCTTCAAATACTTTGGCCACCTGACGCAAAGAACTGACTCTTTAGAAAAGACCCTGTTGCTGGGAAAAAGACTGAAGGCAGGAGAAGAAGGGGACGACAGAGAACAAGGATGGTATCACCAACTCAATGGACATGAGCTTGAGCAAGCTCCAGAAGATGGTGAAGGACAGGGAAGCCTGGCTGGCGTGCTGCAGCCCATGGGGTCACAAAGAGTCAGTCTCGACTGACCGAGTGACTCACCAACAACAACATCACTATTCTTGTCCCCAGTGGTAGCCACGCTAACAAAGTTTCTAGTGAATCCTTTCAAAAATCTTTCATGCATACACAAACACACATTTCAAAATCCATGTATGAATATATCTTTGTATATGTGGGTATAGATTATATATATTTTAGCTTTTTGGGGGTTATAATTGTACACAGTGCTTTCAATTTGGTTATGTCACCTTTTAAACTGGATTTTAAAAGTTTATATAAAAGTAAAGAGGGCTTCCCTAGTGGTTTAGAATGGTTAAGTGGTTTTTATATATTTTATATATATATTTATATATTTTAGCTTATTTGGAGTCATAACCATACAAAGTGCTTTTCAATTTTGTTATGTTACCTTTTAAACTGGATTTTAAAAGTTTATATAAAAGTAAAGAGGGCGTCCCTGGTGGTTAAGAATGGTTATGTGGTTAAGACTCTCCCTGCCAATGCGGGGGACACTGGTTCAATCCCTGGTCCAGGAGTCAAAAAGAAATGAACAAATAAGAATCTTTTTTTAAAAAGTAAAGAATTATTTCATCTGCAGGAAATGTATTTGTGCGCATCTGTTCTCTGAAGTCCTCAGAAAAGAGAAGAAAGTTGCTGATAAGGAAAGTTCACGAATAGAGGGCAGATCATCTTCGTTAACTATGAAAAGGAAGGTTTCAATTATAAACCAAGATGATTTAAACAGAAGGCAATTCTTTTGAAAGAGCTGCCTTTCTACCTCAATTTCCATGATTGCAGAAAACCATCCCGAGTGCATTTCCTCCAGACACAGTTATGTAATCAGATAAGAACGGAAAACCTCGGCCCCGTTGGTCTGCACAGGCCACTGCTTGGATGGGAAATGTGATCACCACCGTCCCTTCTCTGCAGTGGGCACCGTCCTCACGGGGCGTCCACTGCTTCAGGGGAGCGGCACAGGGGTGACCAGCTGGCTACAACACAGCGGGAATCATTACGGCCTGCCTCTGGGGCTAAGTCTCTCATCTCTCAACAACCCCACGAAACAGGTCTAAGTCTTGTCCACATGTCACAGATGAGGAGATGGATGGCACGGAGAGGCTGAGCCACTTCCCGAGGCTGCACAGCTGTCCTCAGGCTCCGCTGTGTGTGCTCACGCAGACCGCCTGCAGGAGGGACGGGGAGGGTGCCAGCAGAGCTCAAGGCGGAGACAGAAAGGAATCGCAGGGAGGCCCTGAGCGAGGGTGTCATAAGGAGGCTGAAGCTGAACAATAAGCTGGTGGTCCAGGCCAACGGGGAAGAGAAGAGAAGGCAGAGGAGTGAGGACACCGCCTGGACCTTGGGCCGCACCCTCCAAAGGTCTCAGACCAGGAGGGCATGAGTGCTGAGACCTGGGCAGAGACCTCGGAGGGCCTGGAGAGCATCACAGACCACCTGGGTGATGCGAGGTGTCTTTCTGTGTGAGCGGCATGCGACGGGGTTGGATGGAGCTGGGAGCAGGGGACCTGCTGGTGAGACAGCCCACTGGTCTCCAGAGGCCTGAGCTTGGCACCCCCGTTGCTCCTGGGGAACATGGGGCTTGGGAAGGGCTCAGCATCCCAGCAGGATGAGGCCTGTTCAGGAGACGAGAGGCCGGAACTGCAGCTGCCCAGGGACTTGCCCTGGCTCCCAGCAGGTGCTACGAGGACTGGTGACTTCGCTCTGCAGTCAGATGCCACGAGAGGATATTCATGTCTGCAGATATACTCAAAGTACATACTTAACCTTAAAGAGACTATTTTAAATCAGAAGAGACTGCTACCTGTTAAGCTTTTCCTATATTGTGAGCGGGGGTTTAGTGGAGGGCAGTGGTGGGGCAATCTGAGAACAAGTGATTGGAATACTCAGTTTTGGTATTTGAGTAACTATGCTATTTTTATGCTTATATTTAATGCTATTTTTAAAAATGAAACGCTAACATCTTTGCTGGTAACTATATCTTTTCTTTGATATATTTTCTAACAGCTTTATGGATGTATAATTAATATATAATAAACTGTTCATGTTCATGGGGTTCTAGCAGTATGAATACTGGAGTGGTTTGCCATTCGCTTCTCCAGTGGACCACATTTTTTCAGAACTCTCCACCATGACCTGTTCATCTTGGGTGGCCCTGCATGGCATGGCTCACAGCTTTATTGAGTTAAACAAGCCCCTTTGCCATGAGAAAAGAGAAGGGGGCGGCAGAGGATGAGATGGTTAGATACCATCACAGACTCAATGGACATGAGTTTGAGCAAATTCCAGGAGATAGTGAAGGACAGAGGAGCCTGGGGTGCTGCAGTCCACGGGGTTGCAATGAGTTGGACATGACTGAGCAATGGAGCACACACTAAGTGTTCATATTTAAGTGTAAAATTTGATAAGTTTGAGATACCTATCTATTTATATTTTATGTCTCCACCAAACCATCACCACAATGAACAGTGAGGAGGAAGCTGATAAAAGAGAACCTGTTTTGCTATAAAATATCCCTGAAAACACATATAAAGAGAAAAACTCACAAAAGTAATCAATTTTGAATGTTAAGAAATGATAAATATTTAAAAGCTCTATTTGGAAGGAAAGTTATGACCAACCTAGATAGCATATTGAAAAGCAGAGACATTACTTTGCCAACAAAGGTCTGTCTAGTCAAGGCTATGGTTTTTCCAGTGGTCATGTATGGATGTGAGAGTTGGACTGTGAAGAAGGCTGAGCACCAAAGAATTGATGCTTTTGAACTGTGGTGTTGGAGAAGACTCTTGAGAGTCCCTTGGACTGCAAGGAGATCCAACCAGTCCATTCTGAAGGAGATCAGCCCTGGGATTTCTTCGGAAGGAATGATGCTAAAGCTGAAACTCCAGTACTTTGGCCACCTCATGTGAAGAGTTGACTCATTGGAAAAGACTCTGATGCTGGGAGGGATTGGGGGCAGGAGGAGAAGGGGACAACAGAGGATGAGATGGCTGGATGGCATCACTGACTCGATGGACGTGAGTCTGAGTGAACTCCGGGAGTTGGTGATGGACAGGGAGGCCTGGTGTGCTGCGATTCATGGGGTCACAAAGAGCCAGACATGACTGAGTGACTGAACTGAACTGAACTGAACTAAACTGATTTATATAATAAAGGACTGATTTCCCCAATCAAGACCATGTAACTCTGATATCGAACATTCCGAAAGAATCTTTGTTATAAAATTTAAGGATTATTGAGGAGATACTGTGTTAAGACCCCATACAGAGTTAACGCAAGAGAAGCCTACCGACTGTTTAGGTTTTTCTGTATCACTGTAAAGTGACTGATGTATGTCAGACACCCGTTGCTGCGTGGTAAGTCACCCCAACAGTCAGTGACTGAAATGACACATGTGACTGTGGGTGGGGAGCCAGGTGTGGCTGAGCAGAATACCCGTGTCTCAGGGTCCCTGCCCCCTCGAGGCTGCAGTCCGTGTTGGCTGGGGCCGCAGCCTCACTGGAAGGCTCGCCCGGGGGAGAATGCCCTGAGTTCACACACATGACTGTGGACAGGACTCTGCTCTTCTCAGGCTGGAAGGAGGCCCTAGGCTCCTTGCTGGCTGTTGCCAGGAACCTCTGTCAGTTCCTTCCAAGTGGGCCCCCCTGCTGGGCAGCACCTGACCGCTCTCAGAGTCAGAGGGAGAAAGCAAGTGAGGGACTGAGAGGCAAGCAAGACGGCAGGGACGCCATCGCTTTTGCCGCATTCTTTCCTTTAGAACTGAAGCTCCAGGTCTACATCACATGCAAGGAGGGGAGGGCGTCACCAGGGGAAGAGGCGGGGTCCCCAGAGGCCATCCGCCTACCACGGGGACTTGTTGTTGTTCAGTCGCTCAGTCGTGTACAACTCTGCGACCCCATGGACTTCGGCACACCAGGCTTCCCTGTCCTTCAACTCTTAGCCTTTTTAATTTTCTAAAAGAAGCCAGAAAAGCACATGAATCTATATCAGCATATTGCTATGCTTAAAAATATCCCAGGACATCATCCACCACAGAAGAGACTGTCAGGACAGACGCCCTGCACTCACCTGCATTCGATGAACCAATGACGGATCTGATCCTGAAGGTTCTCCTTGATGTCGGGACCTTCTGTGAGTTTCAGGTCATCCTTGATTGTGACTAAGGCATCTCTGTATTCCTCTTCATGCTTTATCTGCACCTTATTCCTCAGGTGGCACAGCCTGTCAGCCTGGATCATTGCGGCACTGACTTCATTAAACAAAGGAGGTGGATTCTGAAAATACAGGCCAAAAGCTTTGAGATCATGAAGGTTATAGTGCTCGTGAAAAATATTAGGGACGAGTGAAACATGTCACTATCCTCAATAGTGTCTTACCCAAGGCCCTTAAGAAGTACAAACAGAACGAAAGAATCAGAACTTGCAGGAGAACTTGAAGGACTGATTCGCCACCGTGGGGAGGAGGGATCAGATCACTTCCTACATTTTCGAGAAACTGGCTGGGGGTGGGGGTAGGTAGCTTAAAAAATGCATACTTGGTAAATTGTTCAAAAATCATTCAAGTTACAGAAAGTAAAGCTTTTCTAAATCTTCTTGGTTAGGGGGAGAGAAAAGAATATAGAGTAAGAAAGCAAGAACCAATGAAAAGAGTGGGTGTTCTGATTTCAAGGAAAAAACGCTGCCAGGATTTCCCTGGTGGTCCAGTGGATAAGAATCCACCTGCCACTGCAAGGGACGTGGGTTCAACCCCTGGTCCGGGAAGATTCCACATGCTGCAGAATGTCTAAGCTCCTGTGCCACAGCTGCTGAAGCCCTCACACCCCAGAGCCCGTGCTCCACACAACAGAAGCCATCACACCGACAAGCCTGCACGCCACAGCTAGAAAGTAGCCCCTGCTCACAACTAGAGAAAATCAACAAAGACCCACAGCACAGCCAGAAGTAAACACATAAAATTATGAAAGAATAAATCATGTTAACAACACAAGCTACCAATACTAAAAACGCTTTGATTCATAATATTTTGTGCTGGATTTTATTGTCTTCTCTGCTCTTGATGTTATTAGGTCTGTCTTGTCTGTGTGATGAAATACCGTATAATGCTGTGCTTCTGTGCGGATCTTCCCATGTTCATTCAGGTTAGCAGCGTGAAGTCGGCTACGGGAATATTTACACCATCAGTCAGTTCAGTTCAGTTTAGTTCAGTCGCTCAGTCGCGTCTGACTCTTTGTGACCCCATGAACTGCAGCACGCCAGGCCTCCCTGTCCAGCACCAACTCCCGGAGTTCACTCAGACTCATGTCCATTGAGTCACTAATGCCATCCAGACATCTCATCCTCTGTCATCCCCTTCTCTTCCTGCCCCCAATCCCTCCCAGCATCAGAGTCTTTCCCAATGAGTCAACTCTTCGTATGAGGTGGCCAAAGTACTGGAGTTTCATCTTTAGCATCATTCCTTCCAAAGAAATCCCAGGGCTGATCTCCTTCAGAATGGACTGGTTGGATCTCCTTGCAGTCCAAGGGACTCTCAAGAGTCTTCTCCAACACCACAGTTCAAAAGCATCAATTCTTCGGTGCTCAGCTTTCTTTATAGTCCAACTCTCACATCTATACATGACCACTGGAAAAACCATTGCCTTGACTAGACGGACCTTTGTTGGCAAAGTAATGTCTCTGCTTTTGAATATGCTATCTAGGTTGGTCATAACTTTCCTTCCAAGGAGTAAGCGTCTTTTAATTTCATGGGGGCAATCAGCATCTGCAGTGATTTGGGAGCCCAAAAAAATGTCTAGAAATGAGCAAGTACAACAGATGAAGGCTTGATTTACTACTTTGATTTGACTGTGCAGACTTAGGAAAGTGGTAGAGAAAATAAAAGTGCAGGTGCACATAAACGTGTGTCATGTCTCTGTCACACTGTGAATAGCACAAAAAATTGAGGTAATATTCTTCCAGCATTCAAAAACCATCATCTGATTCAGCAAAGGAGTCCCTGACTTAAAAAAAAAAAAGTTGAATGAGTGACGTCCTGGCATAGATTTTGCTGTTTCACTTTCACCTTCCTCATTAACACAAAGAAAAATATCAGTCAACATTCATACTGAAACGACACTCATTTGTCAACTAAAACCACAGGCTGACAACAGATACATGGGTTTAGTAAAAATTAAGGAAGGTGCTCTGAGAGAATCCACAGCTATGTTGAATATGCAAGGAAGAGAAGTACATATTTCACTATTATTTGTACAATTGCATGTACATATCTTATATCAATGACATGGTAATAAACATAGGTCTGAATACATATGCATGTCTTTCTTTCCAGAGAGTCATGGTTAAGCAATATGCAGGAGATGTGGGTTCAATTCCTGGGTCAGGAAGATCTCCTGGAGGAGGAAATGCAACCCACTCCAGTATTCTTTCCTGGAAAATTCCATGGACAGAGGAGCCCGGTGGGCTACAGTCCACGGGATCGAAAAGTTGGGCACGACTGGGCACACATCCAAGATCAGAACTCAGTTGTTGGTGACGCCTTGGTCATCTGCATACCCCTCCACTGCCTGCCTTCTGTGGGCCTTCCTTCCCAAAGAGGCTATTTGGGATGGGATAGTTACAGAGCCCTCGGAATCTAGGGCAAAGCGTCTTGTTGTTGTCTAGTTGCTAAGTCCTGTCCTACTCTATTGTGACCCCATGGACTGCAGCCCGCCCGGCTCCTCTACCCATGGCATTATCCTGGCCAGAATACTGGAGTGGCTTGCCATTTCCTTTTCCAAAGTCTGAGCTCAGTTCAGTTCAGTTCAGTTCAGTCACTCAGTCGTGTCCGACTCTTTGCGACCCCGTGAATCACAGCACACCAGGCCTCCTGGTCCATCACCAACTCCCGAAGTTCACTCAGACTCACGTCCATCGAGTCGGTGATGCCATCCAGCCATCTCATCCTCTGTCGTCCCCTTCTCTTCCTGCCCCCAATCCCTCCCAGCATCAGGGTCTTTTCCAATGAGTCAACTCTTCACATGAGGTGGCCAAAGTACTGGAGTTTCAGCTTTAGCATCATTCCTTCCAAAGAAGTTCCAGGGCTGATCTCCTTCAGAATGGACTGGTTGGATCTCCTTGCAGTCCAAGGGACTCTCAAGAGTCTACTCCAACACCACAGTTCAAAAGCATCAATTCTTCGGCACTCAGCTTTCTTCACAGTCCAATTCTTACATCCATACATGACCACTGGAAAAACCATAGCCTTGACTAGATGGACCTTTGTTGGCAAAGTAATGTCTCTGCTTTTGAATATGCTATTTAGGTTGGTCATAACTTTCCTTCCAAGGAGTAAGCGTCCTTTAATTTCATGGCTGCAGTCACCATCTGCAGTGATTTTGGAGCCCAGAAAAATAAAGTCAGCCACTGTTTCCACTGTTTCCCCATCTATTTGCCATGAAGTGATGGGACTGGATGCCATGATCTTCGTTTTCAATGAGTTGAGTTTTAAGCCAACTTTTTCACTCTCCTCTTTCACCTTCATCAAGAGGCTTTTTAGTTCCTCTTCACTTTCTGCCATAAGGGTGGTGTCATCTGCATATCTGAGGTTATTGATATTTCTCCGGGCAATCTTGATTCCAGCTTGTGCTTCTTCCAGCCCAGTGTTTCTCATGATGTACTCTGCATAGAAGTTAAATAAGCAGGGTGACAGTATATAGCCTTGATGTACTCCCTTTCCTATTTGGAAACAGTCTGTTAACTAACCTCAAAAGGTTTTTTTTGTCAAATCAGAAACATAAACAAATCTTCTTCTTCCTGGAGAAGTGAACAAGATAAGCCAAGGGTCTGAAGTGGAAAGCGAACGTGGACTGGGTAGAGTGAGGAGAGGGGTGGGTATGGGGAGAAAGAACTGGCACGTCTGATAATGTCCCACACAGACCAATGGTTCTCAACCTGGTTTGTGCCTCAGTACCTTTGTCAGTCTGGGGAAGTCCACGGATTTCCTCTCAAAATAACGTTTTCAAATGCAGGCTTCCCTGGTGGCTCAGTTGGTAAAGAATCTGGCTGCAATGCAGTAGACCTAGGTGCGACCTCTGAGTGGGGAAGATCCCCTAGAGAAGGAAATGGTGACCCACCTGTATTCCTGCCTGGGAAATCCCACAGACAGAGGAGCCTGGCGGGCTACAGCCCAGGGGTCACAAAGAGTCGAACACGACTCAGCAGCTAAACCATCACCAAAGATAAAATGCACAGATTTATATGGGAAGCCAATTACACCGATACATAGCTCTACCTGGTAATGATCAGACTGGGATTATGGTGACTGACAGAAAGGCCACGGAGATAAAGTGCCCTTTTCATCACATCGTATCAAGGGCACACACTATCAACAAGACTTACGGCTGAGGATGCTTCCCTGGGTCACCTGACTTAGACTTCACACTGCCCTCTTTGGAAGAAAGTCATTAAGTGCACCCCCAGTTAAGAAGTGAAAAGTGAAGTTCCTCTCCTTGAGGATACAGCTTCTAAAATTATTTGGGATCATGCAGCAGACATGATTTGTCTCTTTGCTCACACTGTTAATTTATTTGATCTGTATGGCCTCATGGATATTCATTTTACACTTTGGTTTAGAATCCAGTGCTGCTTTATTATTTTCTTTTCAAATTGTCCCAGTTTTGATCACTGGGAGCTCTTTCAGTTGGCTCCTGTGTCACTTTGAAAAACTTCCATCATTATATGCATGTGTTTCTGTGGTTTTTAAAAACATGTTCATTTTACATATACCTAATTTTTAAAATGTCAGTAATTGTCTCCCCGAGTGTATCATACCCCCAAATCCAAAACAATGGGGAAAGATTAGTTGCTTCAATAAACGGTGTTGGGAAACAGGATATATACATGAAGGAGAATGAAACTGAGCCCTGTATATACACTGTATATCTCACACTATATACAAACATCAACTCAAAATGGATTAAAGACTTAAACATCAAACATGAAGCCAGAAAACAACTCAAGAAATAAAGAAGAGGCTTCTTGACAGTATTCTTAGCAATAATTTTTTGGCTATGACACCAAAAACACAGGCAACAAAAGCAAAACTAGACAAATCGAACTATACCAAACTAAAAAGCTTCTGCCCAGCAAGGAAACAAGAAACAAAATGAAAAGGCACCCTACAGAAAGGGAGGAAATATTTACAAACCACATATCCGATAAGGAGTGTGGAAAAAATATAAGGAACATATGCAACTTAAAAGTAGCCTAAACAGGCAAAGGGACTAAGACAATTTTTGCCAAACAAGACACACAAATGGCCAACAGGTATATGAAAATGTGCCAACATCACTGATCATCAGGAAAATGCAAACTGAAACCACAATGAGGTAGCACCTCACATCTGTCAAAATGGCTACTATCAAGTAGAGAAAAGAAGAGAAACTGGAACCCTCGTGCACTGTCGATGGGAATGTAAATTGGTGCAGCCACAGTGGAGGTTCTTCAAAAAATTAAAAACAGAATTACTATATGACCCGGCAGTCCTACTTCTGTGTATATATTCCTATGGATGTGAGAGTTGGAGTATAAAGAAAGCTGAGCACCGAAGGATTGATACTTTTGAACTGTGGTGTTGGAGAAGACTCTTGAGAGTTCCTTGAACTTGAAAGAGATCCAACCAGTCAATCCTAAAGGAGATCAGTCCTGGGTGTTCATTGGAAAGACTGATGCTGAAGCTGAAACTCCAATACTTTCGCCACCTGGTGTGAAGAGCTGACTCATTTGAAAAGACCCTGATGCTGGGAAAGATTGAAGGCGGGAGGAGAAGGGGACCACAGAGGTTGAGATGGTTGGATGGCATCACCGACTCAATGGACATGGGTGTGGATGGACTCCGGGAGTTGGTGATGGACAGGGAGGCCCGGCGTGCTGCAGTCCATGGGGTCGCAAAGAGTTGGACAGGACTGAGTGACTGAACTGAACTGAATTCAAAGGAAATGACCTAAAGAGATATCTACACCCCCTGTTCACTGCAGCCTTATTCACAATAGCCAAGAAATGGATACAACTGAAAGCCAGGGCCCATTTTAGATCTGAAACTCCCTAGCCTTTTGTTATAAGTTTTGTTTGTTTTTGGTTACTGTTTCTTTACAATTTCCTTCCTCTGTTTCCTTCTTTTTTCCAAGGAACTCCTGCAATTTTCTTTACATATATCCCTCACCCATCACTTTGTCATTTGGCTACTTTTTAGGAGATTTTCTTAACTTTTTTTTCAACTTTATTTTTTGAAATTTCTACTATTCTCTTTTAACTCTTCAACAGCACTGTCCTGTTTTTTGGTTTTCCCTTGGTGGGGGGCATGGTGCTTTAATTCCTGGATTCAATCATCTGTTTTTGTTTCTCTAAGGTTATTACTTTCAGAATTTTGTTTTTCATTTTTATTCTCTTCCTCTTACTCCTTCCAATTTCTTTTCTGTTGCATCTCTGTCTCTAAGTAACTGGCAACTCTTTGATGCTCATCCTTGCTTAGGAGGAGGCTCCCAGACCTGTTTGGAAGCTGTGTAGGGTAGCTGCTGACTGCTGGATTGACATCTTTGACAATCCTCAAAGATGATGCTGTCAAGCTGTTTTGTTGGAGGTATCTGAAGATGGGCTTCCCTGATAGCTCTGATGGTAAAGAATCTGCCTGCAATGTGGGAGACCAGAGTTCAATCCCTGAGTCCGGAAGACCCTCTGGAGAAGGGAATGACAACCCGCTCCAGTATTCTTTCCTGAAGAATCCCATGGAGAGAGGAGCCTGGGGGTATCTGAATATTTGTTGAGGTATCTGAATATCAGTATCCAAATGTATTTCTTTTGAGCTGGTCAGTTTCTGCAGACAGAACTCCTCCCACCTGCTCCGGATGCAGTAGAAGCATGGCTGCCCAAGCCCAGCAGAGGGTGGGAGCTGTGGGTCTCACTGCCATGAACACAAAAGTTCTCTTAATCCTCCCTCTCAGAACAGGATCTCAGTTCACTCCTCATTGGGCAGAAAGAACAAGAAAACACATGCGCTTACTCTACCAAGTTAACCCAAACTCACTGATACATTTGAGTTAGATCTGATAGACAGAGTGCCTGAAGAACTATGAACGGAGGTTCGTAACATTGTACAGGAGGCAGTGATCAAAACCATCCCCAAGAAAAAGAAATGCAAAAAGGCAAAATGGCTGTCTGAGGAGGCTTTACAAATAGCTGAAAAAAAGAAGAGACACAAAAGGCAAAGGAGAAAAGGAAAGATATACCCATCCGAATGCAGAGTTCCAAAGAATTGCAAGGAGAGATATGAAAGCCTTCCTAAGTGAACAATCCAAAGAAATACAGGAAAACAATATATTGGGAAAGACTGGAGCTCTCTTTGAGAATATTAGAGATACCAAGAGAAGATATCATGCAAAGATGGGCACAATAAAGGACAGAAACAGTATGAACCTAACAGAAGCAGTAGATATTAAGAAGAGATGCCAAGAGTACACAGAAGAACAGTACAAAAAAGATCTTCATGACCAGGATAACAAGGATGGTATGATCACTCACCTAGAGCCAGACCTCCTGGAATGTGAAGTCAAGCGGGCCTTAGGAAGCATCACTATGAACAAAGCTAGTGGAGGTGATGGAATTCCAGTTGAGCTATTTCAAATCCTCAAAGATGATACTGTCAAAGTGCTGCATTCAATATGCCAGCAAATTTGGAAAACTCAGCAGTGGCCACGGGACTGGAAAAGGTCAGTTTTCATTCCAATCACATAGAAAGGCAATGCCAAAGAATGCTCAAACTATCACACAACTGTACTCATCTCACACGCTAGTAAAATAATGCTCAAAATTCTCCAAGCCAGGCTTCAACAGTAAGTGAACCAAGACCTTCCAAATGTACAAGCTGGATTTAGAAAAGGCAGAGGAATCCAAGATCAAATTGCCAACATCTCTTGGATCATGGAAAAAGCAAGAGAATTCCAGAAAAACATCTACTTTTGCTTCACTAACTATGCTAAAGCCTTTAACTGTGTGGATCACAACAAACTGGAAAATCACAACAAACTGGAAGAGATGGAAAATACCAGACCACCTTACATGCTTCCTGAGAAACCTGTATGCAGGTCAAGAAGCAACAGTTAGAACTGGGCAGGGAACAACAGACTGTATCAAAATTGGGAAAAGAGTATGTCAAGGTTGTATATTGTCACCTTGCTTATTTAACTTCTATGCAGAGTACATCATGCAAAATGCCGGGCTGGATGAAGCACAAACTGGAATCAAGATTGCCGTAGAAGTATCAATAACCTCAGATACAGAGATTCTACCACCCTTATGGCAGAGGGAGGAGGAACTAAAGACCCTCTTGATGAAGGTGAAAGAGGAGAGTGAAAAAGTTGGCTTAAAACTCAACATTCAAAAAAGGAAGATCACAGCATCTGGTCCTAACACTTAATGGCAAATAGATGGGGAAACAATGGAAATAGTGACAGACTTTATTCTCTTAGGCTCCAAAATCACTGGGGATGGTGATCGCAGCCATCAAATTAAAAGACACTTGCTCCTTGGAAGAAAAGCTATGACAAACCTAGATAGCATATTAAAAGTAGAGACATTACTTTGACAATAAAAGTCCTTCTAGTCAAAGCTATGGTTTTTCGAGTAGTCATGTACAGATGTGAGAGCTGGACCATAAAGAAAACTGAGTACTGAAGAACTGATGCTTTTAAATTGTGGTGTTGGAGAAAACTCTTGAGAGTTCCTTGGACTGCAAGGAGATCAAACCAGTCAGTCACGAACTTCCCTGGTGATTCCTAAAAGAAATCAACCCTGAATATTCATTGGAAGGACTGATGCTGAAGTTTAAGCTCCAATACTTTAGCCACCTGATTCAAAGAGCTGACTCACTGCAAAGACCCTGAGGCTGGGAAAGACTGAAGGCAGGAGAAGGGGACAACAGAGGATGAGATGGTTGGATGGCATCACTGACTCAATAGACATGAGTTTGAGCAAGCTCCGGGAGATGGTGAAGAGCAGGGAAGCCAGGTGTGCTGCAGTCCATGGGGTCACAAAGAGTCGGACAGGACTGAGCAACTGGGCAACAACACTGATATATCTCTTATGTTCCTTTGTTTTAAACTTTTCAGCATCAGTTTGTTTGAAGTTTCTCCCTTTCAACAGCATATAACTGGGTATTAAAATTCAATCTGAGAATTACAGAAAAGAGGAAGTTAATTATTCATTTAGATAAGTAAAATATTTGGAGCTAATTCTGCCATCTTATACTTTTTAACACAATTTCTTGTTTTCCCTTTCCTGTCTTTTGATGGCTCAGACAGTAAAGAATTTGCCTGCAGGAGACCTGGGTTCAATCCCTCAGTCAGGAAGACACCGTGGAGAAGGGAATGGC
This sequence comes from Bubalus bubalis, assembly GCF_019923935.1. NCBI lineage: Eukaryota > Metazoa > Chordata > Mammalia > Artiodactyla > Bovidae > Bubalus > Bubalus bubalis. The sequence continues at coordinate 115,559,674 of NC_059162.1, forward strand.
AACCTACTCCAGTATTCTTGCCTGGAGAATTCCATGGACAGAGGAGCCTGGTGGGCTACAGTCCACGGGGTGTCAAAGAGTCAGACATGACTAAGTCACTAACAAACACCTTTTGTTGGGTTTATGCAGTTAGCTTTGTTCATTCTTACCATGTAGTGGTTAATAAATTGTACATCTTATTTTTAATCTTCTGCCAGTTATTCTGAAGTTTTTTTAAACACAATAATTATCACCTGTATTTCTATCTATGTCTAGAATTCATTAGTATCTCTACTATTTCTTTAAGGAAGTCTAGGAGCTCTGCATGTGTTCACTTTTATTCCCCCAAACTTCTATTCTATAATCACAGATTGTGATTAACTTTAAAAATTAGTAACTATTTAGATTTAACCACTGTTTTGGTTTATTTACTCTTCATTCTCTTATTCAGTTTTCATTTTGTTGAAGCATGTCCTTGAGTGTAACTTTCAGGGTGGATATAGTCAGCCATAAATACTCTAAGTACTTGCATTTCTAAAACGTCTTTATTTGGTCCCTCCCCCTCCAATGGCAGTTTACTAGCAACCTTGGAGAAGACTTGTAACAGGCAGAGCTGCCAGGAACTAGCTTGTTGGGACTTTAATGACTGCTGCTTTGTAGATAAGCTTTTCTGCTCTTAGGATGCTTTACAGACTTTTGAAAGTTCATCACAATGAATCTAGGTGAGTGCATTTCTTCATGCATCACATTCTCCATTTGGTGGGTCAATTCAATATAAAGAATTACTTCTTGGGACTTCCCTGATAGTCCAGTGGTTAAAGACCCTGTGCTTCCAATGCACTGGTTGGATCTCTGGTCAGGGAACTAAGATGTTGCACGCCACCTGGCGTGGCCAAAATGACTAAGTAAAATGAAGAGATGTTTACTAAAAAAAAGAATTATGTCGTTCCCTCTGTAAATTTTCCTTCTGTTATTTATCTCCATTTCTCCTCCTGCAATAAATATTGCATAAATGGCAGATCACCAGTTTGATCTGAACTTTTCTCTTGTGTTTTCCATCTCTCGTTTATTTGCTTGCACTGTGCTACAAAAGATTTATCTTTCACAATTAATTTGGCTTTCAGTTATGTCCATTTATTATTTGGAATTATTTAGAATATTAGGAGGGTTATTATTACTTTGCTTTTTTGAGCATGCTTTTATCTTCCCAAAATTCTTTCTCATTTTATATTTGCTCCTTTCTTGTTTTTAGTAGCCACTTTGTTCAGGGTCACCGCCCTTATGACAGAAAGTGAAGAACAACTAAGGAGCCTCTTGATGAAGGTGAAAGAGGAGAGTGAAAAAGTTGGCTTAAAACTCAACATTCAGAAAACTAAGATCATGGCATCCAGTCCCATCACTTATGGCAAATACATGGGGAAACAGTGGAAACAGTGAGAGACTTTATTTTTTGGGCTCCAAAATCACTGCAGATGGTGATTGCAGCCATGAAATGAAAAGATGCTTGCTCCTTGGAAGAAAAGTTATGACCAACCTAGACAGCATATTAAAAAGCAGAGACATCACTTTGTCAACAAAGGTCCATCTAGTCAAGGCTATGGTTTTTCCAGTGGTCATGTACGGATGTGAGAGTTGGACTATAAAGAAAGCTGAGTGCTGAAGAATTGATGCTTTTGAAGTGTGGTGTTGGAGAAGACTCATGAGAGTCAGTTGGACTGCAAGGAGATCCAACCAGTTCATCCTAAAGGAAATTAGTCCTGACTATTCATTAGAAGGACTGATGCTGAAGCTGAAACTCCAGTACTTTGGCCACCTGATGCAAAGAACTGACTCTTTGGAAAAGACCCTGATGCTGGGAAAGATTGAAGGTGGGAGGAGAAGGGGACGACAGAGGATGAGATGGTTGGATGGCATCACTGACGTGATGGACATGAGTTTGAGTAAGCTCCGGGAGTTGGTGATGGACAGGGAAGCCTGGCATGCTGCAGTCCATGGGGTCACAAAGAGTTGGACACGACTGAGTGACTAAACTGAACTGAACTTGTTCAGGGAAATTATTTCAGATGGAATACATCCTCAGATATACTAGTGAGTTCTTTTTTTCCACGTTCACATTTTTCCTCAAAATTGTGAAGAGCATTAAAAAAAGTACAGACTCCTAGTTCCACCCTGGTGGTGAGGTAGAAGCAAATAAATATTGCAGTTTGGTAAAATCTTCAAGTGATTCTGATAATAATCAGGTTTGAGGAAAAACTAGTTGGCTCTAGAAAATGGTTTAGTCACTGAGAGCCCACAGGTCAAACCTGGCCCATTATTTTTGTGAATAAAGTTTTACTGGAATGCAGACATCCCCATTCATTTACACATTGTCTATGGCAGCTTCACACTACAATGGCCACCCTGAATAGCTGGGACAGAGACCATAGGACCTACAGAGTCTACAGGGAGGATGAGAAAGAGAAAGAAGAGGAAGGGGAGGGGGAGGAGGAGATGAAAAAGGGGAGGGAGGAGGGGAAGGGGAGAAGTGAGGCGGGGAGGCGGAGGAAAGGGAACAGGCAGAGAAGGAGAGACGGAGGAGGGAGGAATAAGAGAGGAATCACAGAGGAAGACACAGGATGACTTCCTGAGTTTCTGCTGTGCACACTCACTGGAGAGAAACAATGTTTTAGGCCTTACAGCAAGCCAGCCAGGCAGGTATTCTTATCATATAAAGAAATGGGAGAAAACAACAGCAAACAAGGAAATGGAACTAGAGAGGCTAGTTAATGTTCCCCAATTCACACAGCAGGCAGATGGCAGAGGCAGCCACTGACCCCTAGCTTCTGTGATCCAAGGCCATGCACGGGGGTTTGGGGACAGAATGCCTGGTTTATGTCTTGGCAGGGCCACTTGCTCCTTCTGTGATAGCGAACACGGCGCTGATTCTCCTAAGGATGGGACAGCATTAGGCTGTGAGGAGTCCATGGAGCCCAAAGCCAGCCAAGGAGCCTGGCACCTGCTTGTGCTTTATCGTTACACCAGGGGCACCAACATCTGAGCAGGTGCAACCCAAGGATGTTAGGGGCTACCAGGACAGGGAGGCCTGGCGTGCTGCAGTCCACGGGGTCACAAAGAGTCAGACACGACTGAGTGATTGAACTGAACTAAACTGCACCAGGTAAAGAAAGTCCCAGGGATGTGAGAAAGACATGAAAGTCATTTCTAAATCTGTGAAACAAGTGTATGACAAAATTCAAGGCCTTATTTACAAAAGGCATCAGCAAAACTGTACATTTAAATCAATTACGTGGAAAAAAGATAGTCTTAAAAGACTCATTTTAGGTCATGTGCTCAGATGCTCAGTTGTGTCCAACTCTGCGACCCCATGGACTGTTGGCCGCCAGGCTCCTCTGTCCATGGAATTTTCCAGCCAAGAATACTGGAATGGGTTGCCACTTCCTCCTCCAGGGGATCTTCAATCCTGACTCAGGGATTGAACCCAAGTCTCTTAGGTCTCCTGCATTGGCAGGTGGATTCTTTACCACTAATGCCAATATATATATTTAAGATATATATAAAAGTAAATTCCAAGTGGATGAAATAATTAAATTTAGCAAGTATGCAGGTGCAAACACACACAATTCCCAAGAAATATTTATAAGCCCCAGGAGGCATTTCTCTACTTGAATTCACAATTGAGATGCTGTTAGAATTCACTTAATTACATAAGGTCAGTTGAAAAAAAAGAAAATCACACATATAATACTCAATAAAAATATGCATTACAATGTCTAACAAAATGAGCCTATTGTCTAAAGTTTAGTATAATGAGAACATGAGAATGTACAACTTTTGACTAGGAAAAAAACCCTAAAACTACTTTAAAAGTCAATCTAGAATAAGAATTACAGAATCATTTTAAAAAACAATGTTAAAAAACCAGTGATCTGAATTTGCTTCAAGATATAACTCAAAGTCATGATTTTGTGTCAAAATAAAGAGATAGGAATTTCCCTTACCTAATCATTGAGAGAAATAACCAATTCTTATATTTTTCAGGTAATGTTTTACATTCCTGGTGTCATGAAATACAAGTTTATAATTCACAGAGATTTTTATCTGATCTCTCCTAAAGTCCATTGTTTTTATGAAGAAGTTCAAATGCATCTCTGCTACAAAGGACCCAGATTTCTTTGTCTCTGACGAAAGTGTAAACTTGTTTTAAGGTCATGCGTCAATGTTATGATTCTTTACCAGTGACTCATATGACATTCCCCTCCCGCCCCCCACACACTACATTGTTCTTACGGTAAATCACAGCAGATTTTTTTCCATACAGTCAACACATGCAAACTGTGTTTTAGCCGGGCCTTGCCCGCTTTGAATCCTTAAAAGTGAATTTGTAAGGGACTTCTCTGGTGGTCCAGTGGTTATGAATCCACCGTCCAATGCAGGAGACACGGGTTGATCCCTGGTCTGGGAAGATCCGTCGTGCTGCGGGGTGACGGGGGTAACTGAGCCCCACGTGCCACAACTGCCGGGCCTGAGAGAGGCAGCTGCTGAGCCGTGCACCCCAGAGCCCGTGCTCTGCAACAGCGGCAGCCACCGCAGTGAGAAGTCGCGACCAGCAAACGGCCCGATCCACAGTGAGGATCCAGTGCAGCCGCAAGTGAAGCGACTCTGACTGGTGTCCTCTCAACGGTTCTGTACAAAGTGGTCAGCCAACTTTCGGACACACCCACGATCTATGATGAAACAAAAGTCTCCCTGCCCTCACCAGAGTTTTGAATTTGGCATGACACTCTGTCCCACACCTTCTTGCTGTACATCTCTTCACTGATGTTACATCCATCTTTAGAGACAGAAGTGAGGATCCGATTATCCCATTGAACAGATGGGGACGCTGAGGTCCATCAGCTAATGTCCGCCCACCCTCCCCCCAGGCCGTCATATGTTAATGAATAAGCTGGCAATAAGGTTTCTGGAGTTCTCTGGGTGTGTGTTTCCCCTATTACACCATGCTGGGCTGTTAATATGTGTGTATTCATGCGTGTTTCTTGAGATAGACTTTCTCTGACAAAAATACATTTGGGGTCATTTGTAGTTTCTTTCTCTAGTTGCTTTTGAATTTAAAGGTTATAATATATTTGGGTCCTATGTTAATGAGTAGCTTTTCCTTTGGGCTAAAACATCTTTTCTTCTTTAGCAACTTTGGTCATATGGAACTCAAATTTGTTAACTTGCCATATAAACAGCAACTCATTTAAAAATAAATTACGAATATTAAAGGGAAATAGAGAACATGATAATATACTATATATGGAAATACATCAGCTGTAGAATAATGCATCTTAATGAAGGCTTCCCATGTGAATAAACCATTATATTTACAAGCTTTCCATGGTTAATGACCCAGAACTGGTTAACGAAACCTACGTTTATAGCAAGGTCCTCCGTCAGCAAAAATATACATATTAATAATTGATGGTGCCGTAAAAATAGGACATAAGATGATGCTTCCTGGGTTTGTGGAGAGATAGGACTCTATGGTCCATTAACTTAAAATGCTTATCTAATGTTTGATGGGCTTTGTCTTTAAAAATCCTTCTTCAAATTAGTAAGATAAAATGGACATTTGTCCAAATGACAATCTGGCCAATTCATCAGCCTCGCAAATAAGTGATTTAATGCTGGCAACTTTCTCGAGCAGCTCATGGTCCTGGGGGTTTTGCTTCTCTTTCATGCTCTGTAGTCACGGGAGGTGAGGATGGAGAAGTGATGGGAAGGAAGAGGTCCACTGTCCACTCCAGCAGATGCCCTGCGAGTCAGTGCAGAGATTAATTAGCTCCGGTTGCCTATTGGACACAGACTTAGAGGGCATCGTTAGGGAGCACTCAGAGCCACTCCATCAACCCATCGGCCATGCCACACGCTTCTGGCTCTAATTTGCTCGTGGAATGCCTCATGCTGTGGAGTAAACTGCTCTTCAGTTGGTCTGTTTTAAGATCGTTGTGTATGCGTGTGTGTGCCTGTGTATGTGTGTTCTCCAGTTTACAAAAATAAGCCCTTTGTTTCAGCATTTCATTTCAGAGTAACACATCTACAATTATATACCTGTGTTTATAGAAACACACTTACTCGCAAAGACGAACCCAGCAAGAAGAAGTGGAGTGAAGGCTGTGTGGAGAGTCAGAGCTGACAGCTTTGTTTTGCCCTCTGCTTATACTTTAGTTGTGGTTAATCTTTATTTTTGTTGTTGTTTTTCAGTCGCTCAGTCATGTATGACTCGGCGACCCCATGGACTGTAGCATGCCAGGCTTCCCTGTCCTTCACTATCTTTCGGAATGTGCTCAAACTCGTGTCCATCGAGTCAGTGATGCCATCCAACCATCTCATCCTCCGTCATCCCCTTCTCTTCCTGCCTTCAATATTTCCCAGCATCAGGGTCTTTTCCAATGAGTCGGCTCTTTGCATCAGGTGGCCAAAGTATTGGAGCTTCAGCTTCAGCATCAGTCCTTCCAATGAATATTCAGGATTGACCTCCTTTAGGACTGACTGGTTTGATTTCCATGCCACAATTTCAATGGGTGCAACACAATGAAAATTAAAGCAATTTCTACCCTGTTATATCTAATTTCTAAAAGTTTTAGTAAAGTTTGATTAAGTAGCAGCTGGGCTAGAACAGCACAGTTGAGCCTGTTAGCTGATTAGCATAGTGGTGGGAGCTTAACTGGCTACTCTTGTGTCCTATTGTCTTTAAAAATGTTTTAAACACTTCAACAGCACTTACAGTTTTTGAGATGCTATTTTGATTGGTTTGCAAATATTCATTAATTTATTTCTAACAATAAATAAGCAGCCTAACATATGAATACCATTACTACCTTCATTTTATATATGCAGAAACTGAGGTACAGAGAGGTCAAGGGACCTGTCCAGAGTCACACAGCCAGCAAGTGGCAGACTGCGGTTTGACCTGAAGCATGTATCTCTAGAGTCTCTGCTCTTAACCCTCTATGCTCTGTTGTATCTCTTCACTGATGCATTTCTTCTGGCTTAAAATATTTTGTGTGAAAATGGCTTTTTATGGGTACCACGGATCATACTTTGAAAACCTGCACGTTTGTAATTTTAACAGACATTGCTGAGCTGCTTGGTAAGAGACCGAGGGTTGATTTCGCGCCCCCCACCCCCAGCAGTAAACAACAGCCTTTCATCCCAAATCTTGCCCACACTGGGATATGAACCATTTTGATCATGGCTAACTTAAACAGACAAAAACGGCAATGGAATAAACATTTTGAATCATGAATGATGTATTTAAACCCACGACGATCAGCCGTTTCAAAAACTAACAGGGGACGCTTCATGTGTCAGACACTGTTTCATACGCTTTTGGGCACTAGTTTCTTTAACTCACATCCAGGAGCTGGGTGCCAGCACCATCTGCACTTTGCACATGTGGAGACTTAGGCCCCAAGACGTCAAGTCGCCTCCCCAGGTCACACGCGAGTAAGTGGTGGAAACAGAACCTGAACCGGGGTGGGCTGGCCTTCCCTTCTCTTCGCCAGTAGTGGACTCTGTATTGGGTCCAAATCTGAGATGAATAAAAGCATGTGTCCGGCCCTAGAATACAGATAAAGACCCCTGGGATTGGGTGACAAAAGGAAGAGAATCCTCTATCTCATTGAGTTTCTGATGTCCTGGGGGCCTGCGGCAAGAATGAAGCAGAGTAAGAATAACAGCAAATACTTTCCGGAAATAAACCCATGCACATATGGCCAGTTAATTTACAACAAAGGAGGCACAAATATGCAATGGAGAAAAGAGTCTACAACAGACGCTGGCAGGAGTACTGGACAACCACAGGCAAGAGTGAAACTGGACCCCCATCTCACACCATGCGAGAATAAATAAAATACGGATTGTTGTTGTTGTTTAGTTGCTAAGACTCGTCTGACTCTTTCGTGACCCCATGAACTACAGCCCACCAGGCTCCTCTCTGTCCATGGGATTTCCCAGGCAAGGATACTGGTTAAAGTAAAGTGCTAGTCACTCAGTCGTGCCTGACTCTTTTTGACCCCATGGACTGCAGCCCACCAGGCTCCTCTGTCCTTGAGATTTTCCAGCCAAGGATACTGAAGTAGGTTGCCATTTCCTTCTCCAGGGGATCTTCCCAACCCAGGGATCGAACACAGGTCTCCCGCATTGCAGGCAGATTCTTTACTATCTGAGTCACAAGGGAAGCCCAAGAATACTGGAGTGGGTAGCCTATCCCTTCTCTAGGAGATCTTTTCAACCCGGGAATCAAACTAGGGTCTCCTGCACTGCACGCAGATTCTTCACCAACTGAGCTGCAAGGGAAGGAGCGGGTTACTATTTCCTTCTCCAGGGGATCTTCCCAATCCAAGGACTGAACCTGAGTCTCCTGCATTGGCAGGCATATTCTTTACCACTGAGGCACCAGGAAAGCCCCAAGAATAGATTAGAGACTTCAATGTAAGGCCTGAAACTATAAAATTCCTAGAAGAAAACACAGGTGATAAACTCTTTAACATCAGTCTGAACAATATTATTTTGGATTTCTCTCTGCGCTGAAGAATTGATGCTGTTAAACTGTGGTGCTGGAGAAGACTCTTGAGAGTCCCCTGAACAGCAAGGAGGTCCAACCAGTCAGCCCTAAAGACAATCAACCCTGAATATTCACTGGAAGGACTGATGCTGAAACTGAAGCTCCAATACTTTGACCACCTGATTCGAAGAGCCAACTCACTGGAAAAGACCCTCAAGCTGGGGAAGATTGAGGGTAAGAGGAGAAGGAGGTGACCGAGGATGAGTTGATTGGTAGGCAACACTGACTCAATGGACATGAGTTTCAGCAAACTCCAGGAGATAGTGAAGGACAGGGAAACCTGGCGTGCTGCAGTCCATGGGGTTGCGAAGAGTTGGACACGACTGAGTGACTGAACAACAACTGTAAGGAAAGGCAACAAAAGCAAAAATAAACAGTGGAACGACATGCTTTTGCACAGTAAAGGAAATGACTAACAAAACTAAAGGGCTACCTGCTGAACGGGAGGTAGTATCTGCAAATCATATGCCTGAAAATGGGGTAATATCCAAATTAGATAAAGAACCTATCCAATCTAATGGCCTAGAACAAACAGCCTGATTAAAAAAATGAGCAGATGACAAGAGGCATTTTCCCAAAGAAGACATACAGATGGCCAAAAGAGACACATGAAAACATGCTCAACATCACTAACTGTCAGGGAAATCAAAATCAAAACCACAATGAGATATCTCCTCAGACCTGTCTGACTGGTGATTAAAAAGACAAAAAAATAATAAATGTTAGTGAGGATGTGGAGAAATGGGAATCCTTGTACAATGTTGGAATGTAAACTGGTGCAGCCACTATGAAAAAGTGGGCAGATTTCTCAAAAAAATTAAAAACAGAACTACCATACAATCCAGCAATCTCATTTGGGTACTGATCTGAAGAAAACAAAAACATTCAAAAAGATATATGTTCACTGACGCATTATTTGTAATAGTTGACATACAGAAGCAACCTAAGGGTCCACGCAATAGATAAATGAATACAGATGATGAATATATACAACATACACGCACAGTAGAATATTACTCAGCCATACAAAAGAACGAAGTCTTGCCATTTGTGGCAACAGGAATGGACCTGGAGAGTAATATGCTAAGTGAAATAAGTTAGACAAAGAAAGGCAAATAGCATATGATTTCATTTATATGCAGAATCTAAAAATCAAAACACACGAACATCAAAACAGACTCCTCGTTAACAGAGGACAAAGTGGCCGTGGCCAGAGGGAAGACGGACAGGGTGAGAGAAATGGGCAAAAGCGATAAAGAGATACAAACTTCCAGTTACAGAATAGTAAGTCACAGGGCTGAACTGTAAGGCCTAGGGAGTGTAGTCAATTACACTGTAAAACCTTTGTGGGGTGACCATTTCTAAACACGTATAAACGTCAAATCGCTATGATGCACACCTTAAAGTAGTACGATCCTGCATGCCAATCACACTTCAGTGAAATAAGAAAAAAACTAAAGGTTCCCAGTTAACCAGACTGTAAAATCCTATTTAACAGAAAATAGTGATTTTTTTCCCCCCAAAGCCTCCTGAGCTGGACTTCTAAGTCACAAGGTTATTCAGAGCGTCCTCCCCATGCTCATCCCCCTGCTCAATCTAACAGCCTTCCACGCACGCCTGTATCAGCATCACTGCTTTCCCTGCTTTGTAAATATCTTCCTGGAGTAACATACACAGTACATGGTGGGCGGTACCCACTGCCCCAGGGATCTCCTGAATTCTCCCTCTGCAGCTGCATTAAGACTGGGGCCCTGTGGGCTTTCCAACGGCACTGCTTTTCCAGATCAAACTTTTAACAGACTAATTTCAAGTTCATAAATCTGAATGAGACAGGCTGGGACCTGGGACCCTTTGCTGCAGTGCTAACACCTGGACAAGTCTCCTCCAGCAACAAAACACAAAGAAACTATAAGGGACTAAAAATAACTGTGTGCGTGTACAGTTGTGGTCAGTTACAAACAACAAGATACAGAAAGACCAAACACCCAACTGCCACTCTGAGGTTGTTGTTTAGTTGATAAATCCTGTCTGACTCTTCTTGCAACCCCATGGACAGCAGCACACCAGGCTCCTCTGTCCACGGAATTCTCCAGGCAAGAACGCTGGAGTGGCTATTTCCTTCTCCATTTCCGTTCCCAACCCAGGGATCGAACCTGCATCTCCTGCACTGCGTCTCCTTTACCACTGTGGTGTTGGAGAAGACTCTTGAGAGTCCCGTGAACTACAACGAGATCAAACCAGTCAATCCTAAAGGCAATCAGTCCTGAATATTTGTTGGAAGGACTGATGCTGAAGCTCCAATACTTTGGCCACCTGATGTGAAGAAGTGATTCATTGGAAAAGGCCCTGATGCTGGGAGAGACTGAAGGCAGGAGGAGAAGGGGATGAGAGGATGAGATGGTTGGATGGCATCACAGACTCGATGGACATGAGTTTGGGCACGCTCCAGGAGTTACTGATAGACAGGGAAGCCTGGTGTGCTGTGTCCATGGGGTCACAAAGAGTAGGGAACAACTGAACTGAATTGAACACCTGGGAAGCCTGACACTCTGAGGAGATGAGAGAGAGCAAAAGCAAGGTTCTGGGGGCATGTTTCCTGCACATACCACCACCTTAGGGGTTGGCAAGCCACCTAGGCCATCCCTCCAGCCCGATCCTTGGACACACCCCTACCCTCACCCCCTATAAGGAACCAGCTCACACCCCCTACCCCCACCCTGGGAGTGAGCAAGGGGCCCCAAAAAAGCCTTGCCTGAACTTCTCCTCCTCCCTTATCAATTTCTATCGATTAAGAAGGCCAAGAACTCAGGTCTATAACATGAACAGCACAAAACAAGGGCCAAAAAAGTTTCTATTTTGAAATCAGTGCCATGCGTATGTTGTTAGGCAATGACTTGTTTTGAAATATTTTGTGTTTTGTTACATAGAAAAGTCATCACGGGTCCTGACAGTCATCCTTTGCACAAAATCATTCTGTCATTATGACAGTGTAATGTAATTCTCCAAGATGATAAACATCAGCCACCATTTCTTGAAGGCAACCTGTCCAAGCTCCAGGCTGGGTCCGGAAGCCCTTCTAACAGCTCTGCGAAATAGGTGGCAACATCCTTTTTCTACAGAAGGAGAAACAGAGCCTCGGAGGGCAGGTGAGTGTGTGGCTCAAAGTGTCCCCACCTCCGCCCTACATGGCCGAGGGCCCACCAAGATGCCTGTCTCTTCATCCATCTGGCTGAGCAACCCTTCAAAGCCTGCAGAGATATGCATTCATTTCTAAGATGCTGCTGCCCCCAGACACTTAGGGAACATATACATATATATACTTTTTTTTGCATATATATATATACACACACACACTTTTTTTTTGCATTTAAAAACTAAAACGAAACTAATTAAAAAGTTGAGACATCACTTTGCTGACAAAGTTCTGCATAGTCTTTGTATGGATGTGAGAGTTGTTTTTCAGTAGTCATGTATGGATGTGAGAGTTGGGCCATGAAGAAGGCTGAGTGCTGAAGAATTGATGCTTTTGAACTGTGGTGTTGGAGAAGACTCTTGAGAGCCCCTTGGACTGTAAGGAGATCCAACCAGTCAATGCTAAAGGAATCAACCCTGAATATTCACTGGAAGGACTGATGCTGAAGCTCCAATACTTTGACCACTTGATGCGAATAGCCGACTCATTGGAAAAGACCCTGATGCTGGGAAAGATTGATTGCAGGAGAAGGGAGTGACAGAGGATGAGATGGTTAGATGGCATCACCGACTCAATGGGCATGAGTTTGAGTAAACTCTGGGAGAGAGGAGAGGACAGGGAAGCCTGGGGTGCTGCAGTCCGTGGGGTTGCAAAGAGTTGGATGTGACTTAGCAACTGAACAACAAAACAAAGCAAAACAAATCCCCATATATCAGAGCAAATCTGTTTTTTAGTACATTTACATCTAGAAAACAACCAAAGGTCATTTGGAGCCAAATATGATGCATATGGCACAGAACCAAGCTGGATACTGTGGTTTGGGGTTGAAATCCAAGTTTAATCGTAAAGACCATTTCATTTTGGTTCTTGGTTCATTTTGGCTCTGACAGCAGTTCCCAAAGAGGAGCCTGGAAGTTCTGAGGACAGGAGACCAAGGGAGCCCCTGGAGAGAGCTGCCTTTCCGGAGCATTCACTGGGGGCCCAAACTCCTACCTGGGGATTTGTTAATAAGAAAGACGTCCAATTTATTGACCAAAAAATCATCTATAATGTAGCTTGTTTCATGTTAGAATTTGAAAATGAGCAGGGTTTTATGGTGTTTTGAGGATTTAGCTGATGTATTTCGAAGTGTCAGTTCCTCCTCTATAATAAGTGTCCCCTAGTGTTCTTTATTATAATGCAAACATTGATAGCTTCAGGGTAACATAAAATACACCATGGTCATGGCAGTAGGACACATTATTTCAAAGGGATCCACAGAAGAAAATGTATTACATTCATTAAGTTTCCTCCTTGATCCACTCCATTGGCTCTGCCAATTAAAATAACTGCACATGAATTTTTAGAGTGCTATTTATTTTCCTTTGTAGATTTTAGAATATAAATATTTTAAATGGCAATATCAAAAAATAATTTATATGGCAATGGTAAAGGCAACATTTGGTCAGGAACTAAGGACATAATGATGTCTTTTGCTCTAATTCTGGATTCAGTTACTAAATAGTCACCCCTGGAAATATGCCAGGCTTCCCACAAAGATATAAACACTGTTTTAATCAGAGAAGGCAACAGTTTCTATATTGAGAAAACAAAATAAAATAATGGAAAAATGAAATTTTAAAATGAGTAGACACTATCTTAATTAGTGATATAGTGGAAAATAGACTTAATTGAAAACATTCCTAGGATTTGGGGTAATGGATTTTTATGGTTATCAGCCAGCCAACAGAAGATACCATTCTTTTTAAAAATTGGATCCATACATTTCTCAACGGTGTACAATTTCATAGAACACGTGACACCAAGAGAAGACATGCTTGGAGGAAACGCAAACTGGAGAAAGTCACATGTAATACAAAACAGACACGCTGTCCTGTTTCCACTGCCCAAACTCTGTATCGCTGAGAAATTAAAACAGACTTATTTTATGTAAGCTGAGCAAATATAAACGGCAAAGTAAAACAGAAAAATCACAATGAAAAACAAGCAATTCTATCTTTATTTGGTATCAGTGTAAGCCATTAAGACTTTACCATGGAAAAATAGCATTTGGCCATTCTCTAAGTTTCTGGTGTACTACACGTAGGTTTTTAGTAAATGTTGGCTGAATTAAATTAAACGGAAATGGTTAAGTCAAAAGTGCTTCTTATATAAAATTTCATGTTAAACTTAGATTATCTTAGATTGAATCTTCTGACTGCTAGCTTAATTTCTGAAGTAGAAAATTGGAGATAACCACTGTTTTTATCAGTACATCTCTTATCTGTGTTTCTCTAATGAGTGGAACAGAGAAATAATTTTGTATCATTACCTGTCCACCTATGTATATATATCAAACAATTCAGAGATCTGAAAAGAAAAATTTGATAATATTCTTTGGCCATTTGCTTTTATTTTTAAATATGTGTCTTTTCCCAGTTAATGCAGTAAAATTTAAACAGTTTGGAAAATACAATCAAAACAAAAAACTTTCAAAGTCCTGACATTTAGGAGGAGCATGACTTAAACTTTATTTTTTGTGTGCATAGATATACATTACATATTTAGTTTAACTCATATTATATGTGTAATTCTAAATCCTGTATTTTCACTCTGAGCATTTTCACATCAGAAATAAGTCATAAACATTTTGTTAATGGTGGCATATCATTACTTTAATCTAAGTCCACCATAAATCATTTAACTCCATCCCTACTCTAGAACACTAGGATTATTTCCAACTTTTCGTTAATAAAAACAACACTGTAGGAAATGTCTATGCACATAAACCTTTATTTCTGATGATTTACTTAAGATAGAAATAGAACTGGAGGAAAGCATATATTTTCATGATCGTGTTGCCTCTTTCAGAAAAGCTGAATCAGTTTAACTCACCATGTATGAGAATAAACACCTCATCACACTCTTATCAGTAATTATAACTTGATTTTACATTTCAGTCTTTAATCCATTTTGAGCTTATTTTTGTATATGGTGTTAGTATGTGGGTGCTCAGTTGCTTCAGTTGTGTCTGACTCTCTGCAACCCCATGGACTGTAGCCCGCCAGGCTCCTCTGTCCAAAGGATTCTCCAGGCAAGAATACTGGAGCAGGTTGCCATTTCCTTCTTTAGGAGATCTTCCTAACCCAGCGATTGAACCCACATCTTCTGTGTCTCCTGCACTGGTAGGCAGATATTTTGAATGTTCTAATTTCATTCTTTACGTGTAGCTGTCCAGTTTTTTCAGCACTACTTATTGAAGAGACTGTCTTTTCTCCATTTATACTCTGGCCTCCTTGTCATAGATTAATTGACCATGGTCAATTAATGGGTTTCTTTCTGGGCTTTCTATACTGTTCTGTTGACTTATGTGTCTTTTTTTGTGCCAGTACCATACTGTTTTGATTATAGTAGCTTTGTAGTACAGTCCGAAATCAGGAAGTCTGATACCTCTAGCTCTGTTTTTCCTTCTCAAGATTGCTTTGGTTATTTAAGGTCTTCTGTGATCCCATACAAATTAAAAAAACTTTTGTCCTAGTTCTATGAAAAATGCCATTGGTAATTTGATAGGGATTACACAACAAAGGTCCATCTAGTCAAGCCTATGGTTTTCCAGTGGTCATGTACAGATGTGAGAGTTGGAGTGTGAAGAAAGCTGAGTGCCAAAGAATTGATGCTTTTGAACTGTGGTGTTGGAGAAGACTCCCGAGAGTCCCTTGGACTGCAAGGAAATCCAACCAGTCCATTCTAAAGGAGATCAGCCCTGGGTGTTCTTTGGAAGGAATGATGCTAAAGCTTAAACTCCAGTACTTTGGCCACCTCATGCGAAGAGTTGACTCATTGGAAAAGACTGTGATGCCGGGAGGGATTGGGGGAAGGAGGAGAAGGGGACGACAGAGGATGAGATGGCTGGATGGCATCACCAACTCGATGGACATGAGCTTGAGTGAACTCCGGGAGTTGGTGATGGACAGGGAGGCCTGACGTGCTGCGATTCATGGGGTCGCAAAGAGTCAGACACGACTGAGCGACTGAACTGAACTGAACACTGAATCTGAGGAGGGTATGGCAACCAGCTCCAGTATTCTTGCCTGGAGAATCTCATGGACTGAGGAGCCTGGCAGACTGCAGTCCATAGGGTCACAAAGAGTCAGACTGGACTGAAGCAACTGAGTGTACAGTGTTCACACCAGGTCTATAACCTGCCTTGTGTAGTATGGTCGCTGGAGAAGGAAACGGCAACCCATGCCACTATTCTTGCCTGGAGGATCCCATGGACAGAGGAGCCTGGTGGGCTACAGTCCATGGGGTCGCAAGAGTTGGACACAGCTTAGCAACTGAAGAGAGAGAGAGAGTATGGTCGTTTAACAATATTAACTCATCCAATATAATTATAACTTGAAAAAACCTCCCTCCCCAATAAGACTGATAAAACTTGCCTCTGTTACCAGTTCTAAGCTATACATTTTTCACAGTTTAACATATCTGAAATTAGGGATATACGTATTACAAAAAGGGAGGTGTTTTGAAGGGAGGTGTTTTATTTGCCCAAACATTTTCTTTCACTTTCCATCATGATGTATCCTATAATGAATGAAATCTTAGATTCAAGGAAATACAGTGTCTCATTAAATTTTTAACATGTAGTTTTTTGACATGTATTAACAGAATAGTCATGATTCATATAAAACCATTTCAGTATACATTTCAATGTTTCAGGGAGCTAAAAAAATTTTTTTAACTGAGGTGAAAAACACGTAACATAAGATGTGTTACCTTTACCATTTGTAAGTAAACCATTCAGTAGTGTTGAGTATATTCACGTTGCTGTGCAATAGATTCGGAGAGACTTTTTTATTTTCCAAACTGAAAATTTATACCCATTGAACAACTGCTGGCTTCCCTCCACCATGCCCCTTGGCATCCACCCTTATAGTTCCCGTTTCTATGGGTCTGACAACTTTAGGTCCCCTATAAAGATGGAAGCGTGAGGCATTTGTCTTTTTGTGACTGGTCTGTCTCACTTAGCATAACACCCTCAGAGTTCATCCCTGTTGTAGCGTGTATCAAGATTTCCCTCTTTTAATGGCTGAATAATATTCCACCCAGCACCGCCTTAAAATCATAAAGATCTGTAACAGCTGGCAGTGACTCACCAGTTTGATGCTCGCAGTGCCCCACCAACCAAGAAACGGAAGAGGAGCTGCGATCCCAGGGGCCCTCAGTCCCCCACAGAAATGTCGACTCGTTTTTGAAAATCAAAGATGAAAGGGAAATCAAGAATGCAGGTGATAAAATCAGGGTACTTCTTGAATCACATACGCCCCTCTGGGATGAGTCACCATATTCTTTGAGACAGTAAAGGTTGGACACCACAACTGAGACTCTGCACACAGGTGCGGTGGGCACACGCCCCTTCACCAGGGAAAGATACTCTTCCAGGTGTTGGCACCACGGCGGTGAATCTCTTCCTCAAGCAAAATAACACCTGTTTTCCATCCTGTGCTGACAACAGATGATGCATGGGGCCAATGAGCAGGTGGAGCAGTCAGGATGCAGGGTCAGAGGAAAACTTGTGTGCGTGCTGAGTCATTTCAGTCCGACTCTGTGCGATCCTATGAACTGTAGCCCACCAGGCTCCTCTGTCCATGGGATTCTCCAGGCAAGAATACTGGGGTGGGCTGACATTTCCTTCTCCCAGAGGAAAATGCATGCTATCCTGAAATGATTTATCGCATCACCTGGCATTTAGACAGATCATGACAAAAGTGATGCAAGAGTAGAGAGTGGGTTCTGCGATCAACCAAAGCTGAGACTGTTTACATTTTCTGAGGTTTTAGGATTTAAAGTAAATGAAAAGATCTTACCAGTGACATTACTGTATATAGAAAAAGTAGCATTTGGTCCCACACTCAGGCCATTGCTCCATGACTTTCATCACTATTGTCATAAAAAACACAGAGTGGACCCTACAACTCCCTGATTACCATCGGACTAGGGCAAAGCTTCCCTCATAGCTCAGTTGGTAAAGAATCCGCCTTCAATGCAGGAGACCCCGGTTCAATTCCAGGGTCGGGAAGATCCGCTGGAGAAGGGATAGGCTACCCACTCCAGTATTCTTGGGCTTCCCTTGTGGCTCAGTTGGTAAAGAATCTACCCGCAATGTGGGAGACCTGGGATTGGAAGATCCCCTGGAGAAGGGAAAGGCTACCCACTCCAGTATTCTGGCCTGGAGAATTCCATGGACCCCATAGTCCACGGGGTCGCAAAGAGTTCGACACGACTGAGCGCCTTTCACTTTCACTGTCAGGGCAAAGCTGATACACACCACTTTCGTGATCCTCCCATGGGGCTGGAAGCAGCTCCCCACCCCACCAAGCTGCCACGTGGACAGTCCACATGGCAAGGGGCTGGGGGCCACTTCCAGCTAACAACTAGGAAAAAACTGAGGCATTCAGCCTGGCATCCCACCAGGAACTGAATCTGGCCCACAACCACACAAGCTCGGGCACTGTTTCTTTCCCCATTGAACCTCAGGTGAGACTCCATCCCCAGCCAACACCCAGACTGCCGCCTATGAGCCCTTGAGCAAAGGACTCAGCCAAGCCCAGACCCCTGACCCACAGAGACTGAGGGAGCAGGGTTGTGCTGTTGAAGCTGCTAAATTTGTGGTAATAACTAAGGAATATATCCATTCAACTCTTGATTCAGTAATCTCCAGACCCCCTGGAGAAGGGAATGGCAACCCCCTCCAGTACTCTTGCCTGGAGAATCCCCATAGACTGAGGAGCCTGGCGGGCTACAGTCCTTGGGGTCGCAAAGAGTCAGACACGACTGAGTGGACTTTCACTTCACTTCACTTGATGGACATCACCCAGGAGAAGGCAGTTATATTGGGGCAAACCCATTCTCCTGGTCATGAATACTAACAGATATTAACAGAGTGGAGGCCACAGCTGACACTGGTGAGCAGCTCACAGCTTGTCCCCGCTTCAGAGCAGCACACGTACCCCAACAGACGTCCAAACAGACACGATCCTGTGTCTCCAGAACCCCTCCCCTCCCCAGGGAGCCTTCTAGATGATACACGGGATTCCATTCTCTTACATCACCGGTCATGTATGTTGCTTTCCTTTCTTTTCTCAAACGCTCCCTAAGGAGGACACGAGTCTTACAGATTCCTTGGTCTTTAAGAGAACCAGATGCTGATCTTGTCTACAAGAAAACTTACCATACCCAGAAATATCATCTCCTCTTGTCTCTGTCTTTCGGTTCTCTTGCACTGATGGAAACCTCGCCAAACCTAAAGACAAAGAAATGCTTGCTTGTTTAATACATAAAGGTAGATCAAACATGGTCATGCCATTTCTCCCACATAACCCGCACATGCCAAATGACGCAATGATGATGCACTCAAGGTTGCCCACGTGTCTGTGTTGATGGAGCGCTTTTCCTTCTGTGATCACAGTGACATTTTTAAAGAAAGAATGAATCATAGAAGTGGCCTATACCACTGTCCACTGTCGGAGGACCCAATTGTGGACCCTGATGAAGAACCTTGTCCCAATATCCCCTATTAAACAAGGAGGACTAAGGCAGTTCTGTCCACCCAGGGACAAAAGAGGATCCACCCTTATCCAAGACCCTGGTCGCAACTGCAGAGCCCACAGCTGACCCAGTGACAGCCTCGCACCTGTTAGGATGGATGTTATCGAAAAGACAAGAGATAACAAGTGTCAGAGAGGATGTGAAGATAAGGGAAGCTTCCAGTATGGTTGGTGGGCATGGAACTGGGTACAGCCGCTATGGAAAGCAGTAAGCAGAGTGCTCAAAAAATTAAAAACAACTGCTGTGTGCTCCAGAAATTCCACTCCTGAGTATTTGTTGGAAGAAAAGGCAAACACTGACTTGAAGAGATACATGCACACCAGTGCTCACTGCAGCACCATTCACAAGAGCCGAGACACGGAAACAACTCGTCTGTTGATGGACGAGTATATAAAGAAACCCTGGTTTATACATACAATGAAGCCACAAAGAGAAGGAAGTTCTCATTTGCGACAACATGGATGAATTTTGAGGGCATGATGTTAAGAGAAATAAGTTGTAAGAAGACAAGCAATTTACGGTTTCACTTACATGTGGAATCTAAAAATACCGAGTGTATAGAAACAGAGTAGTTTTTGTGGCTGCCAGGGGTTGGGCAGGTGAGGGAGACAGGTGAAGGTGGTCAAAGGACCAGTTATAAAGTGAACAAGTTCTGGGAATGCAGAATGTATGGTATGGTGACTCAGTGAACAATACTGTATCTTATACCTGCAAGCTGCTAGGGGAGTAGACCCCAAACGCTCTCAGTGTAAGGAAAAACGGCGTTCATGCGAGGTGATGGGTGTGTTAAGTGTGACCAATTACTGTGGTCATCCTCATGAAATGCACATATATATCTAACCATGATGTCATACATTGCAAAGTTAAGCAGGGTGACATGTCAAATATATGGCCACAAATCTGGAGAACATAAAGAAATAGCCTATAGTGTTTGTTTTTTTTTTTTTATGGTGAGATTCCTATACCTGTATTTCTTCAAGAGAAACTCCTGGATTGCAGGATTGGGACTAAATCTGAGGGTGGTACTTCATGGTTTTACAAGATTTCCACTGTACCGTGGAGAAATATTACCGAGTAACATCCAAGAATTGTACAACTCAAGCTCTGAACTCAGATGTGTATCCCATATCCCATATCCCAGAAACTTCAAACCCCATAGAGGACAGACATTCAGCTGCCAAGTGCGGCTGGAAAAAAAACGGAGTGGGAGCTGGTGGGAGAGGCAGCTATTATTATTTTTACTGTCTTTTTAAAATTTTCAATTGGAGGACAATTGATTTACAATGTTGTGCTGATTTCTGCCATACAACAACGTCCATCAGCCGTATGTATCCATGTGTCCCCTTTCTCTGGCCCTCCCTCACAGATCCCACCCCTCTAGGTCATCACAGAGCAGTGGGCTGAGCTCCCTGTGTTATAGAGCAACTTCCTACTATTTTACACATAGTATCGTATACATGGGAGAAGGAAATGGCACCCCACTCCAGTGCTCTTGCCTGGGAAACCCCATGGACGGAGGAGCCTGGCGGGCTACAGTCCACAGGGTCACACAGAGTCGGACACGACTGAGCGACTAAACAAGTGTACACTCGTCAGTGCCACACTCTCAGTTCACCCCGCCCTCTCCCCCACACTGTGTCCCCAAGCCCACTCTCTGTGTCTGCGTCTCTACTCCTACTCTGCAAATAGGTTCATCAGGACCCTTTTCATATATAGGATGGATAACAACAAGCTCCTACTGTAGAGCATAGGAAAGCATATTCACCACCCTCTGATAATCCATAATGGAAAATATGAAAAAGTATACACACACACATATGTATACAAACACACACACAGCTGAATCACTTTGCTGTACAGTAAAAATTAACAAAACATTGTAAATCAACTATATTTCAATAAAGTAAATTAAAAAAGACTTTATGTCCCCACAGAAACTTGAAAGAAAGTAGTCTTTTTCTGCCTCTCCTCAGCCCCCTCCCAATTCCCATTCAAACACAATTGGGGACAAGAGCTCTGAGCTTCTGGCTCCCCTTTATGTCCTTATACTCGCTTTCTTGCCAATCTGATTCTCATTTGTATCGAGCTGCAGTTTTCTTCATTTTTCCATGAGCAACCTCAGTCACAATTTGAAAAAAGATGGGAGTATAAATCAAGAGGGTCATCTGACAAAGGCAAGGAAATTTCCAGGGCTCCTTCTGAAAGGAGCATCCACGTGTGGTCATCCGTGGTGTTCCCTGAGGCTTACGTGAATGGCACCCGCTTCTGTAAGCTCCTAGGTGTTAACCCTGCTCCCTTCTATAATCACATGTCTGTGTGTAAATGCAGTTTTAAAAATTCAGTGAGGACTTGTATAGCAATACTGCCTCCGAAACTTATAGATGATTTTTAAAAATACATCCATAAAAGGTCCTGAGTTTCAGACCTATTTATAATGCAATTTGAAAAAAACATAACCAAGCATGCTCAACAGTTTCCCCAGGATAAAACAGTCTTTTCTGGAATTTAGTCCAGTTCTACTAAAGGCTTCTCTGGTGGCTCAGACCGTAAACAATTTGCCTGCAATGCAGGAGACCTGGGTTCGATCCCTGAGTGAGGAAGATCCCTCGGAAGAGGAAATAGCAACCCACTCCAGTATTCTTGGCTGGAGAATTCCATGGACAGAGGAGCCTGGTGAGCTACAGTCTGTGGGGCTGCAGAGTTGGACACGACTGAGTGACGGACACTGTCGCTGCCACTCTTCTGCTAGAGGTGGGACTTGGGAATGTTGAGTTCCGGCGCTCAGCCCCACCCCCGGTCTGCATCTCCACCTTGTCCCCCATGGTCACACCTTCTGGATTCTCAGCGCAGCGGCGCTCACATCCGCCACTTTATCACCGAGTAACCTGGCTTGCTTGGCTCTGTATTCCTGCAGGTAGATCTGCTTCATGAACATGGCTCTCAGGCGCCCTTGCCGTGCCCTCTCGGCAATCTGGATCAATTTAACAGCCTCTTCTAGGGGCATAGGCTTTACTTGGTATTTCTGCAAAAACATTTAAGATAAATCAATGTTTAAACACGCTCACGACCTTAACTGATTCCAGAAATATCACATGCTTACTTCTAACACCACCCTGCTAAGAGTCTCCAAACTACTGAGAGAATTGTAGCCATTCAATACGAATCATTTTTTTCCCAAGCACACGCATATTTTGATAATATGTCATGTTCACACTGTGAGCTTGTATGTAAGGATCTGTTAAGCCTTCCTCTACCATTTTGAACGAAATACTAATTAGCTCCACAATGTTTTAGGTTGGCAGCAGACTATACGAGGGATGCCAATGAAAACGGATCAAAATCAACCTGAAATGGCTACCAATGTTCCATTAACTTCATAGTAGAAATTAAAAATATAGATCTACTATGAGAATTTAAAATGCGAAATATAGACGAAGCCAAATGCTGGCTTTAAAATCAATTACAGAACCATCTAGTGAATGTGAAACTAATCTTTGGACCATTTCAGAAGCATTTAACTTTGTAAGAGAAAGCTCTCCCAGCACCTCCATATTTGTCCTTTAAAACATCTAACCATGGTGGGAACTGCTCAAGAATGCTGTCTCTGGAGATCTCACGTGGGGGAAGTTTGGCCAGAGTCAGGGAGGGGCAGTGCAGCTTTTCGAGGACAGGGATGAGAGCAAGGCTGCTGCTGGTGGGGGGTGCGTCTGGGGCCCTGCATGGGCTCAGGCCTGAGGCCCTCTGTCGTCCCAGGAGGGAGGGCGAAGCTGTGGACCTGGTGTGGCTTCACCCAAGCCTCCTGCCTGGACAGAGACAGAAGGAAGAGGCTGTTTGAATCCAAAAACCACTCAATCATGGGCTGAGCCCTTGCCCAGGCCTCAGGGGGCAGCAACGGCCACACGTGGGTGCGGGCAGGAGAGTGCAGCCCACGGGCAGGTGCTGTAGCTCATCCCCTGGGCCACCGCTCCTCAGGATGGTCACTTCTCCGTGTAACGGGGGTGGCGGCGGGGAATGCAGAGAAAGTGGCAAGAAAGGGAGGGAAGGGCCATTTATTGAGGACCTATAGATGCCAGAAATGCTTTCCACGTGCTTTCTCATCCAATTCACAAGGCAATGGCCAAGACAAGTATTACTGTGACCAAGGCTGGGGACTTCCCTGCTGGCCCAGCGGCTAAGACTTCACACTCCCAAAGCAGGGCCTGGGTTTGATTCCTGGTCAAGGAACTAAGATCCCAACTGTAGCAACTAAAGATCACGAGTGCTGCAACTAATACCCAACGCAGCCAAATATTCATCTGTAAAGGGCTTCCCTGGTGGCTTAGATGCTAAAGAATCTGCCTGCAGTGTGAGAGACCCTCGTCTAATCCCTGGGTCAGGAAGATCCACTGGAGAAGGGAAGGGCAACCCACACCAGTACTGTTGCCTGGAAAATTCCATGGACAGAGGAGTCTGGCGGGTTATAGTCCATGGCATTGCAAAGAGTCAGACAGGACTGAGAGACTAACACTTTCCCTTTTGTACATATATAAAAAGAAGACTGAGGCTGAAGAAAATAAAGTAATTCATGCAGTTCCTATGGTTAGTAAGGGACTCACCCCATTTGAAGTGAGACGGGTCACCCTCTTTCATTAAAGCACCCACGGCCCCTCAGCATGGAGGTGCACCAGAGCCTTCCAAGGAAGCTCTTTCACACAACTGTGTAGGGTTTGGTGTCCAGGGACATCTTGCTGCTTCGGATTTGCAGGGAGCAGTTCTTTTCAATAATGCACTTTGGAAGTGAAGGGAAAATGAATGTTGCATGCGTGCGTGTGTGCCAAGTTGCTTCACTTGTGTCTGACTCTTTGCGACTCCATGGATTGTAGCCTGCCAGGTTCCTCTGTCCATGGGATTCTCCAGGCAAGGATACTGGAGTGGGTTACCATTTCCTTCTCCAGGGGATCTTCCCGACCCAGGGATGGAACCTGAATCTCTTAAAGTCTCCTGCACTGGCAGGCAGGTTCTTTACCGCTAGTGCCACCTGAGAAGCCCCAAATAAATACTGCTATGCTGTGCTGTGCTTAGTCCCTCAGTCGTGTCCGACTCTTTGTGACCCTGTAAACTGTAGCCCGCCAGGCTCCTCTGTCCATGGGCTTCTCCAAGCAAGAATATTGGAATGGGTTGCCACGCACTCCTCCAGGGGATCTTCGCAACCCAGGGATCCAACCCAGGCCTCCCACATTGCAGGCAGATTCTTTACCATTTGAACCACTGGGAAAGCCCAAAATAAATATTATGCTGGTATAAATCAGATGATGTATGTATAAACCCTTAAGTGTAGAGCAGGTGCTCAGCAAATGCCATTTATTATTATTTCCTTTAGATTGCACACTGCCATTCTGAAAATAATTTCAGCCCTCATGGGATACATGTGAGGGATTTGAGATGTCCACTCAATACAACAAAGATATCTGAAAGTCAGTGGAGGAGGCCATAAGAGTAAATACTCAGCATGACCAGTGCAGAAGTGGGCGGTTATTTTCCCTTTATCAAATTCTTTGTGCGGGGATTTCCCTGGTGGTCCAAAGGCTAAAACTCTGCACTCCTAATGAAGAGGGCCTAGGCTTGATCCCTGATCTGGAAACTAAGATCCCATATGCCACATGCCACACAGAAAAAAAAAAAGAATTCTAATAAAAAAATCCGTCTTGGGGTATACATTGTAAATATCTGCAAGAAATAAACAGCTTAAGGCAAGAGCAGGGGGTCCAGTGAGACAATGACAAGCCCAGGAAAGTCACACAGACACCCGGGTGTTGCCCGGAACCCCCATGTTCCACTGAGCACCCTTAGGTACCCCAGAAATGGGCCTGGAAAACACAGATGAACGGCTTGACCTAAGGAGGAGAGAGGAACCGCTGAGGCTGAATGCTGAGTGAAGGAGGGGCAGAAACCTTTCTACTGCTGACCCTGCACAAACCAAGATGGACTGGGGGAGGAGAAGCGGCAGGGAGGACGTCTTAGTGCGACTGCGCCGCCTGCGATGTAATCACCCTTCTCCGTCTTCCCAGGAGATCCTGTGGATTCTGCACTGCATGTCAACGCTCTGGGCCAGGGACTCCCGGGGGTGGGGATGCCTGGGGTGGGGGGGCGGGCTCTGTTTTAGTGATGTGGGAACTGAAGGCACAGACCCAGGAGCCCGTGGTGAAGGGATGGCTGGACGACCCCCAAGGCCAGATTGCCAGGAGTCCACTTGGAAGAAAGTTTGATGCAGAAGAGGGGCCAGATGTTTAGCAGAGGAGGAGTGGGAGGAGGGGTGGTCCTGAATGAGGCGGGTCAGGCGAGGCGTCTGCAGGGACACTGTGTCACACCAGGCTCTGCAGGAAGAGGACCGCTTGACTGGCTGGCATGTATGGCCGGGGTGCAGCGTGAAGCCGCCCGTGCAAAACGACAGATGGCTCAGGGCTCAGTGTGTGTGCTCAGAGAGCAGTACCCGACCTGTGTCCCGCGGCGGGCAGACAGGGCACGCGCTGCTCCCTCCCTGCCGCCATCCCGGGGGCACCTGGAATCTTCCTTAACGCGTGGCGCAGCGTGGACTGGCAATGTCCCCTGGGGCATACCCGTCTGAAGGCCATGGGAGTCGTTTTCCCCTGTGCACCTAGGCTGCACCGCAGTCTCAGCATGGCTACTAACGATGCCCCTGTCACCCTGCACCGTCCCTGGGTGCATGGTCCGCTGCCGCCTTAATGCTTAGGCCGGGAAGACCAGCTGGAGGGCGGGAGGCATCACTCTGGAGGCAGGGAGGGGCACTGGAACGCATCAGGTTGGCAGTGTGGCATGTATGGCAGTGCCCTGCGGAAAGAGCTGCCCGCCAGGAGGCTGCGGGGAAATACACACAGAACCCACGAGAAGGCAGAGAGAGTTAAAGCCAAGACAGCTACTGTAAGGGGCAGAGGGTGCAGCTGCGCGCATACCGGGGGACAAAGGAGGAAAGCGGTTAGAGCTCCCACTGGGCTTTGCCTGTGGCTGTCCAGGGGGTCTACAGGTTTCCCCCTTTTCCCCAGAGAGAGTCTACTCCAGGTGATCTAAGTGCCACTCAACTTGAAGTTACTTTTTAAGATTTGTTTTTTTAGATGTGAACCATTGTTGAAGTCTTTATTGAATATGTTATAACATTGATACTTTTTCCTTTTTTTTAAAATCTTTTGGTTTTTTGGCCACGAGGCATGTGGAATCTTAGCTCCCCAACCAGGGATGGGACTTGCACCCCCTTAATTGGAAGGCAAAGTCTTAACCACTGGATCCCCAGGGAAGTCTCCCTCAACTTGAAGTTATAGGAGGTCAATCAGCATTTTCATAAAGTGTCATTTATAGCTCCTAGTTACTCAGTACTTAATTATTTTATATGAACAACGTTCAGTTTCTGACCGTAGGCTGGGTGACTTGGAGATGAAACATGAGACTGAGTTGATCATCTACTCAATCTCAGAGCTTCTGATTTAACCAATACTGTGTTTTGATCTCTAAGTTCTTGGACAGGAGTGGCTACGACTGGTCAAAAACACACCCAAAAGTTATGCAATGTCTTACTGATTGAATAACATGGGGGAAAGGCTGTTGCTCTCCTCGCATTGAGAATAGTCTTGTTTTTCCTACACGTAGGAGCAGCAGAAAAGGAGGTTTTACAGATTATGGAATGAGGTTTATTAAAACGATATACAAACCTTTGCAGATACATCTAATTCACTTTCTGCTAATATCTGAGAAAGGATTTTCTCTCTTCCTTTTATGACTTCCAACTTCTCCTTCAAAAAATACTTGGGTATGGGGATATCTAACTGTTGCTAGAGAAGAGAAAGAAGAAACAAAAGAGCACTTTGGTCACAATTCCAGGACCCAAATCCATGTAAAACCCACAGTCAGGACAAGGGCATCAGAGACTCACTCGACCTCCCACCCTCACTTACAAGGTGAGGAAGCCAGTGGTGTGAGACAGCTTGTCCCCATCAGGTAGGCACAAATAAAGTCAAAAGGGGAAAGTATAACATATCTCATTTTGATCATTATCGCAAAATTCCAGTAATCCATATCAATTAGGCCTCAATGCACTAATGATAGCGTGAGGAATTTTCTTTAAAGAAATATAATCCTATCTAAGCCTACCTAGATGTTCAAGCTGGTTTTAGAAAAGGCAGAGGAACCAGAGATCAAATTGCCAACATCCACTGGATCATGGAAAAAGCAAGAGAGTTCTGGAAAAACATCTATTTCTGCTTTATTGACTATGCCAAAGCCTTTGACTGTGTGGATCACAATAAACTGTGGAAAATTCTGAAAGAGATGGGAATACCAGACCACCTGACCTGCCTCTTGAGAAACCTGTATGCAGGTCAGGAAGCAACAGTTAGAACTGGACATGGAACAATAGACTGGTTCCAAATAGGAAAAGGAGTACGTCAAGGCTGTATATTGTCACCCTGCTTATTTAACTTCTATGCAGAGTACATCATGAGAAACGCTGGGCTGGAGGAAGCACAAGCTGGAATCAAGATTGCCAGGAGAAATATCAATAACCTCAGATATGCAGATGACACCACCCTTATGGCAGAAAGTGAAGAGGAACTAAAAAGCCTCTTGATGAAAGTGAAAGAGGAGAGTGAAAAAAGTTGGCTTAAAGCTCAACATTCAGAAAATGAAGATCATGGCATCTGGTCCCATGACTTCATGGGAAATAGATGGAGAAACACTGGAAACAGTGTCAGACTTTATTTTTCTGGACTCCAAAATCACTGCAGATGGTGATTGCAGCCATGAAATTAAAAGACACTTACTCTTTGGAAGAAAAATTATGACCAACCTAGGTAGCATATTGAAAAGCAGAGACATTACTTTGCCAACAAAGGTTCATCTAGTCAAGGCTATGGTTTTTCCTGTGGTCATGTATGGATGTGAGAGTTGGACTGTGAAGAAAGCTGAGCGCCGAAGAATTGATGCTTTTGAACTGTGGTGTTGGAGAAGACTCCTGAGAGTCCCTTGGACTGCAAGGAGGTCCAACCAGTCCATTCTAAAGGAGATCAGCCCTGGGTGTTCTTTGGAGGGAATGATGCTAAAGCTGAAACTCCAGTACTTTGGCCACCTCATGCGAAGAGTTGACTCATTGGAAAAAACTCTGATGCTGGGAGGGATTGGGGGCAGGAGGAAAAGGGGATGACAGAGAATGAGATGGCTGGATGGCATCACCGACTAGATGGACGTGAGTCTGAGTGAACTCCGGGAGTTGGTGATGGACAGGGAGGCCTGGCGTGCTGTGATTCATGGGGTCACAAAGAGTCGGACACGACTGAGGGACTGAACTGAATTGAACTGAAGCCTACCTAAAATAATAATTTAAGTTCAGATAGCAAAGAATTGAGCTATAGAGCTCTTTGAATTAAATCTAATAATTTAACATCAACACATTGACCATTTGTGTGTAAATGGTTACAATTAAAAAAATAATTTGGTTTTATTTTTACCTTAATTACCCCACTGCAACAATCATTTACAAAATGAATTTGCTGTATTAGAAAACTTGTTTCTATACACTAGTTTAAACCCCTGTTCTTCTTTTGTGTGCAGGTATTTCAAACTGTTGCTGAGCCACTTAGTTGTGTCCAACTCTCTGTGAACCCAGGGACTGGAGCATACCAGGCTTCCCTGTCTTTCACCATCTCCCAGAGTTTGCTCAAAGTCATGTCCATTGAGCTAGTGATGCCATCCAACCATCTCATCCTATCAGTGGAGGTCAAATGAATGTTTCCCATTCCAAGGTCAATGATTAAAACTGTAGAAGTGTTACTAGAGGATTTGAGTCACCACTGACCCAAAGCAAAGGAGGAGATGCATCTTCCTGGGAATTAGGAACCAGCAACCAAGAGGCTGCTCATCAAGAAGATGATGGGAGGCAAAGGCCAGACAGAGATGTCTTCTGGAAACAGAAGTGGCATTGCTGTTGGAAACTGGGGGGATTATTTGTGAAAGGGTTGTCCTAGTCCGTTCTTCCAACTGGCTCGGGCAGATACCATGGTGACAAGTAACACCACAACAATCCCGGTGTTCAGCAGACCCCAGGACCATGCAACAACTCATCTGAACCAAAAGCTGAATGAACCTCATCCTTGTCCACAGCAGTAAAGTCTCATTGAAGGGCTATGCTTCAACTTTCAATACAACACACAACCAGTCAATATGCTTAGAAAGTCTGTAGATTATTGGTTACAGGCCTACATATCTTATTTACAACAAAAAGAAACTAATATTAAAAAAAAACAAAAAACTTAAGTACTTACAGGCTCCAACTTTAGATCCTGTAAGATATCATCAAAGTAATGGAACTCAGTTAATTCCAACTCAACCATCTCATTCTTCAGCTCCAGGATGCGACCCATCACTGCATCCAGGATTTTTCGGATCAGAATGCGTTTCTGTGGGTGGACTATCTGGTCATAGACATTCTCCAGGTTTCTGAAGATCTGCACGTATTTGATATAGAAGGTGGCTAACATCTGGAAGATGAACACTTGATTCTTTTGTGGTTCCATCATCTTCTGAGATTCTGTATCAAGCAAAGAATTGAGGGCTTCTTGGGTCTGATGCCACATCTTATTATACATTCTGAGGGAAGACAGAGTAGACAGTTCAGGAAGCAGAAATTACTTTGCAAGGCATAGATACTGGCCATCTGGTGTAACAAAAAGCAACATACCATAAATATGAGCTGAGAACACCGCATGTGGCAGCAATGTTCTTTAGACCACGTATGTTCCGTTTTGTTGGGCATATGAGTTTTGGATATGACTACAACTATTATTATCAAATAAATAGTTTAAAAAGCCTTTCACCTTTGGTGGAAGAAGGGGGCAGTGGAGGGGAGACCCTTCCATCTAACTCTCCCACTCCTCAGCCTCCTTGGCTGCACGCCTCTTCAGTTCATTCCAACTCGACCCATCACTGCATCCTGGAGCCAAAGAATGACATGGCTGAGTTGGAATTAACTGAGTTACCAGCCAGCCTGGGAGGCTGGCTCCTCACTCTTGTCTGAGTCAGTGAGGGGTGCAGCCAGGGGTGCTGAGGAGTGGGAGGGTTAGATGGAAGGGTGTCCCCTCCATTGCCCCCTTCTTCTACCAAAGGTGTAGGGTGGTGGCCACACCCCCAATCCCTTGCTGGTTTCCCAAGATTTAGCCCACACTTTTGTCACCCGGCCCCCTATTCACCCCCCATCCCCCATCCCCCCACCATAACCCATCCCCCCATTTCCACTGAGCATGCCCTCCTATCCCTGCCAGGACTCTGATCAATACACTCACAGAAGAGACTTCTGTTTTCTTTCAAAATCTGGGCAATTTTTGGCTCTCATTTATATCCAAGATCCAGTTCTGAAAAGCTAAGTGAAAGTTCACTGTGTCTGGGAAGGGACTTCTTATAACCAGCGGGCCTAACCAGGGGGCGAGGGGTGGGCAGGATCCTGGCTGTCTCCCTGGGAAGAGGGTAAAACCCACAATGTCCATCTCTCTAGATAAGGTCTTCCCAGGAACGTGCTGGCGAGGGCGGCTCCAAACACCTGCCTGAGAAGCTCGTGGGTCCAGGGGGCTACGGGCTCTCACGGCCTGTCCTGGGTCAGCCCAGACTCTCATGCCTGTACCCACCTGTGTCCCGTGTCCCGCCCTGGGTCCAGGTCACCTGCACCGGCCTTGGCCACCAGGATGGGAATAGCGTGGCCCTTGCTCTCTGGGGTGGAAATGCCCCTCCGCTGATCTGTGACCAGTCACCTCACCTCTGAACGACCTTCCCAGGGTCCTGCAGACTGCTGGTCACCCACCTCTGCTGACCTGCAGGTCACACTCTCTACCCAGGCCCTCCCTTTCGTCCACATCTGCTTTTCGTCCCTTGACAGCGTCCTGCTATCTCTGGT
This sequence comes from Bubalus bubalis, assembly GCF_019923935.1. NCBI lineage: Eukaryota > Metazoa > Chordata > Mammalia > Artiodactyla > Bovidae > Bubalus > Bubalus bubalis. The sequence continues at coordinate 115,590,970 of NC_059162.1, forward strand.
CAAGCGTTCTTGTGGCCCTTGTGTGTTTACGGCCCTTATTGCCTTTTCAGAGGCCGTCACGGGAGGAGGTGGAGATACATACGCTGGTCAACCCACCTTGTTGAACAGGAGGCCCTCATCTCCTGCCTGAGGTCATCCCCAGGCATGCCCTCGGGAACTCTCCTCCACCATCTGCCCTTCCTCACGCAGGCTCCTCTCCCTCCCACGGGGTAAGAACGTGTGAGCATCACACACTGAAACCAGCCACCGGCCAAGTTCTGAGCCGCGTGCCATCCTCGCAGCATCCACGGGGCAGGGCGGCTCCCATCTCTCTATCGGGGTGGAAGGTAGGGTCTGCCCTTCAGAGGGGAGGTCAGCTCACAGCCGTGAGCTGAACCCACAATCCAACCCATGCTGCCACCTCCACTCCAAATAAAAGATGCGCCCCCCCCACCACCACCACGAGATGCATAATCACAACATCTGCTGAGACAACACGTAAGAAACAGGGTTTCCATGTCCATCTGCCTGAAATTAATATAAATTTATATTTTTTAAAATAAAAGTTTCAGATAAATGAAAATAACACTTAAAATGTTCCTTTTTTTGTAATTTGATTTTTGTTTTATTGATCAAAATTTCTAATTAAACATACAAATGATTAACATTTACTAACCAGATGTCATGCTAAGTTATTTAAATATGGTAAGCCACTGCCTATACTCTGAACATTTTTCAAAATTAAGTGCTGTGTTGTTTCTTCATTTTTAGTACTAGACTCTACTGATCTACTGCCGCTCTCTCAATAAATCACTTAAATTCAAAACAAACATTTGCTTTGTTAATTTTGAGGACTTGAAATAACTTAAGAACAAAATATAAGAACAAATAATTTAAGAACAAAGCAACATTCTTATTTATAGAGAAAGATAAATATGGAAATCATAGTGTTACCACAACCTCAATAGGCAGGACGTTTGTTTAATTTCTAAACCTACTGACGTATTAGTGCTCATAAAACAAGAAAGGAACTTAAATCTGTTACTGTTTATATACTCATTTCTGTACTTTAAAATTTTTATTTTATTCAAGTATAGTTGACTTATAGTGCTGTATTAGTTTATGCTGTTTCTTTTTCCTATGCTTGGGGCAGAGATGGGAGATTTTCATCTTCCTGGCGGGAAATAAAAAGCTTCTATTGATGTGAAAACTCTTTCAGGTTCAAATGAAGATGATGGTAACAGCTCATATTTACATCACGTCGGTCACTGTTCTAAGTACTTTACATATCAGTTCAGTGCAGTTGCTCAGTCGTGTCCAACTCTTTGCGACCCCATGAATTGCAGCATGCTAGGCCACCCTGTCCATCACCAATTCCCGGAGTTCACTCAGACTCACGTCCATTGAGTCAGTGATGCCATCCAGCCATCTCACCCTCTGTCATCCCCTTCTCCTCCTGCCCCCAATCCCTCCCAGCATCACAGTCTTTTCCAATGAGTTGACTCTTCTCATGAGGTGGCCAAAGTACTGGAGTTTCAGCTTCAGCATCATTCCTTCCAAAGAAATCCCAGGGCTGATCTCCTTCAGAATGGACTGGTTGGATCTCCTTGCAGTCCAAGGGACTCTCAAGAGTCTTCTCCAACACCACACTTCAAAAGCATCAATTCTTTGGCGCTCAGCTTTCTTCACAGTCCAACTCTCACATCCATACATGACCACTGGAAAAACCATAGCCTTGACTAGATGGACCTTTGTTGGCAAAGTAATGTCTCTGCTTTTCAATATGCTATCTAGGTTGGTCATAACTTCCCTTCCAAGGAGTAAGTGTCTTTTAATTTCATGGCTGCAGTCACCATCTGCAGTGATTTTGGAGCCCCCAAAAATAAAGTCTGACAGTTTCCACTGTTTCCCCATCTATTCCCCATGAAGTGATGGGACCAGATGTCATGATCTTCGTTTTCTGAATGTTGAGCTTTAAGCCAACTTTTTCACTCTCCACTTTCACTTTCATCAAGAGGCTTTTTAGTTCCTCTTCACTTTCTGACATCTAAACCCTATGAGGCGATTGTTATTATTATTCCAATTTACTGATGAGAAAATCGAGGCACAGAGAAGCTACTGCCCAGAGTTGTATAATCTGAATGTAGGATTTGCAGCCTGGCTCCAGAATTCAGGCTCTGAAACCTAAAGGACTCTAGTTTGTCAGGACAAACCCTGGAGGGCAGAGGTGTGCTGGACACAAGAAAACAAAGATGTACAGTTAAAAACTGAACTTTTGGGCTTCCCTGGTGACTCAGTGTTTAAGAATCCACCCGCCAATGCAAGAGATGGGTTCAATCCCTGGTCCAGGAAGATCCCACATGCCGTGAAGCAGCTAAACCTGTGGGCCACAGCTGAAGCCTGAGCAACCTAGAGACCGTACTCCAGAACAAGAGAAACCATCGCAGTGAGAAGCCTGAGCTCTGCAATGAAGAGTAGTCCTTGCTCTCTGCAAACAGAGAAAGCTCTTGCACAGCAATGAAGACCCAGCACACCACACACACACACACACACAACTGAATGGCTCCTCCCTCCCAGCACCCCACTGAGTTTGGTGGCTGAATACTGCCTCTGCCACTCCACAATCTCTGGTTCAAGTATTAGATTTCTCCAAACTTGGCCATATTTTTAAAATACTGCTAGTGAAACAGCACTCTGCTAGACAACTTTATTATAACGACGAAAAGCTACTATCAGAAAGTTAGAATTCCACTCAGCTCGGAATGTCTCACTGTTTGCATGATGAACAGACACAAAGAAGCTGAGCAGGTTCTTGGTTTTTCTGAAGCCCAGACTTCCAGCATCTGAGAAGGGGCAGGACACCCAAGGCTTTCGCTGACCTGACAGGTGATGGCAGGCCCCACAGGCCAAGAGACTCAACACATGTTCCCACAAAGCAGAAAACTCGCCCATTGTGTGGACTAAATAGGGCTCAGGGCCTAGACCTGGCAGGACAACATTACAGAAGAAAATGACAGGCTAATTTTGTTTGGAACTCAGATCTGAAATTCCACTTAGCAAACAAAACACAGCATCAGATCAAAAGCAAATTGTTCCCTCTGATCAAGGAGGGGTCACCCGGGGAATTCACAAGAGTTCAATGTGAAGGAAAGCTGAACGAAATGCCGCACGGGACAGTAAAAGCTGTGGGTTATTTCCACAGATGCCAAGGAGGAGCTCTATAAATTTAATTTATGGCAAATGCCTGATGAAGAATGCTGTCACACGCCCCAGAGAACAGATGATGACAACCCTCTTCAAAATGCTGAAAACCAGAGACCAAAAACATTTTTGGTAGAAAAACACTAGAAAACTAAATAATACGAGTAAAAAAAAAAAAAAGCATGAAGCATACAGAAAAGGGGTGAATATAAAAGATGTTAAAAACTTCTTGTAAATGATACCATTGCAAAATCCATGGAAATCAGTAACAAAAAGTAAGAAGTCAATTAGTACAGCAAAGCTGCAAGGCATAGAATAAAGCCCTCCAAACTAAATGCAGGGAAAATATATGAAAAACGAAACTCCATTCACAGTCCTGATTAAGAACATTAAACATTCAAGAATACATTTGGCAAAAGCCACACGAGATGTAGCTGAAGAAAATTCTGGAATGCGAGCTGCAGAGGGCTGGATCCCACAGAAGGCAGTCTCTCTGTTCCTGTCTGGAGACCCAATATACAAAGAAAGCAGACTCTTGAGACTGACAGGCAGACTTTAATATTACCAAGAATTTGCTAACAATATCCGGAAGGCTCTATAAATAAATCCAGTCATAATTTCTAAATGCAGGGGTGGAGATGATAATAAAAGATAAAGGGCATTTATCAGAATTCAAAGCATTTACCGTGCCAGCAAGCATTAAGGTGTGTCCTGCCACCCATGGAGGCTATGGAGGCTGTCTTCATAGGGTGCAGAGTCGACCTGAATCCCATAAAGACCCACGCCCATCATAACAAGGGATCTTGGGTAGAGGAGGCCTCCTCCAGGGGAAACAGCAGCCAAATGAATGGATGGGACGCATCTAGAACTTCATGCCTAGGTTCTGCTCTGGGGCAGACCCAGCCCGGGAAGTCTTGCTGCCCTAATTCAGTGCGCTCATTGGCTGGTTGTTGTTCAGTCGCTAAGTCATGTCCAACTCTTTGTGACCTCATGGACTGCAGCACACCAGGCTCCTCTGTTCTCCACTACTCCCAGAGCTTGCTCAAATTCATGTCCACTGAGTCAGTGATGCTATCGAACCATCTCATCCTCTGTTGTCTCCTCCTCTTGCCCTCCATCTTTCCCAGCATCAGGGTCTTTTCCAATCAGTTGGCTCTTCACATCAGGTGGCCAAAGTATGGAAACTTCAGCTTCAGCATCAGTCCTTCCAATGAATATTCAGGATTGATTCCCTTTAGGATTGACTGGTTTGACCTCTTTACTGTCCAAGGGACTCTCAAGTCTTCTCCAACACCACAGTTCAAAAGCATCAATTCTTTGGTGCTCACACTTCTTTATGGTCCAGCTCTCACATCCATACATGACTACTAGAAAAAACCACAGCTCTGACTAGACGGACCTTTGTCAGCAAAGTGATGTTTCTGCTTTTTAATACACTGTCTAGGTTTATCATAGCTTTTCTTCCAAGGAGCAAGCATCTTCTAATTTTGTGGCTGTAGTCACTGCCTGCAGTGATTTTGGAGCCCAAGAAAATAAAATCTGTCACTGCTTCCACTTTTTCCCCTTCTATTTGCAATGAAATTATATTCAGCCTTGTTGTACTCCTTTCCCAATTTGGAACCAGTTTGTTGTTGCAGTTATAACTGTTGGTTCTTGACCTACATACAGGTTTCTCAGGAGACAGCTAAGGTGGTCTAGTATTCCCATCTCTTAAAAAAATGTTCCAGTTTGTTGTGATCCACATAGTCACAGGCTTTAGCATAGTCAATGAAGTAGATGTTTTTCTGGAATTCTTTTGCTTTCTTTATGATCCAACAGATGTTGGCAATTTGATCTCTAGTTACTCTGCCTTTTCTAAATCCAGCTTATACATCTGGAACTTCTTGGTTCACATACTGCTCAAGCCTAGCTTGAAGGATTCTGAGCATAACCTTGCTAGCATGTGAAATGAGGCAACTGTACAGTGGCTGAAACATTCTTTGGGATTGGAATGAAAACTGACCTTTTCCAGTCCTGTGGCCACGGCTGAGTTTTTCAAATTTGCTGGCACACTGAGTGCAGCACTTTCACAGCATCATCTTTCAGGATTTGAAATAGCTCAGCTGGAATTCCATCACCTCCACTAGCTTTGTTTGTAGTGATGCTTCCTAAGGCCCACTTAACTTCACACTCCAGGATGTCTGGCTTAGGTGAGTGACCACACCATCGTGGTTATCTGGGTCATTAAGATCTTTTTTGTATAGTTCTTCTTGCCACTTCTCTTAATCTCTTTGGCTTCCATTAGGCCCTTACTGTTTCTGTGGTTTATTGTGCCCACCTTTGCATGAAACGTTCCCTTGGTATCTCTAATTTTCTTGGAGAGATCTTTGGCATTACCCAGGGTCACAGAGGCAGGACTCCCTCCAGGGCCAGAGCAGAGCCGATTCCTATCTGGAACTTCTGGCCAAAGACCTTCCTGGGGGCTTGATCCTTCCAAGTCCTGGCATTTGGGCTGCACCCTCTTTCTTCCTCACCTGCTGTTTTTCAGGGAACCCTTGTTGGAGAGACCAGGCAAGGTTGTTGATTGATAGGGAAATATTAAGTATCAATAGCTGTGAGAGCACGCAACCCGACATCCTTACTGTTTCCCGTGGAGACTGGCTTCAGTGTTCCAGTTTCCCTGCTGCCCCTTCCCTGCTGGCTACAACCCTACCACTCCCTGGACCCCCATCCTGTGTAGCCCCCACTTCCCTCGCAGCCCCAGTCCACACTGACCCCACCCTGCCTTGAGCTCAAAGTCTCAGCATCCTTCCACTGAGCCAGTGCCCAGGAAGACGACCTGAGACAAGGAAGAGGGCAAGAGGATGTTTTAACTACTGAGACCATTACTGAGATGTAAGTCACATACCACAAATTCACCCTCTGAAAGTGCAGAAATCAGCAGTTTTCCTCCACAGAGTTGTGCACCCTTCACCACTTTTCTCTGATTTCAGACCATTTTTGTTACTCTGAACAGAAACCCCCATGCCTGTGAGCAGTCACTCCCTATTTGCCATTATCCCCCATCCTCCCAGGCCCCCGGCAACCACTCATCTAATCTGTCTCTATTTACCTGCCTATTCTGGACGTTTCACCTAAGTGGACTCATACAACAGGTGGCCCTAGGTGATCAGCTCCTCCCACTCAGGGTAATGTTCCCAGGGCCCACTGTGCTGTGGTGAGCATCGTCACCTCATTTCGGTTTATTGACCAATAATGTTCCATTGCCTGTATATCCCACATTCTGTTTATCTGCTCATCAGTGCAGGGACACACGGAGAGTTTCTGCTGTTTGGGTCCGAGGAGTGATGCTGCTCTGAGCATCCCTGTACAAGCTGTGCTGTGGACCCGTGTTCTTATTTCTCTGGGGTATGGCACGGCGGTTTTTAAACATGTGAGTGCTCTGAGTTTAAAAGCAGAACCCGTCTCCCAAGGTAGTTGGTCTCAGGCAGGTCACTTAACCTCGTGTCTTCACTTCCTCAAGTGGCAAATCTGGATAATGACACCTGCCCTGGACACCCCACAGGATTACTGAGGAGTGGGATAACAGATGTGAAAGTGTTCTTGAAATCTTAAATGAGTCTTGTAAAGAGAAGGCAGTATTTTATTCATGGGACCACTTAGAATTTTTTTTTAAGTACTTGATTGGTTTCAGACTTCAGTATATGACCTAGAAACATTACAGATACTGAAGTCAGGGGGACCGTGGGTGCAAAAGACTGAATATGACAGCTGAAAGAGACCAGATTGTTATTTCTACAGCTTGGCAGTTTTCCTATGACTGGGGGATTGTGAGGTGCCTGGGTTGGGGGGAAGGGAGGAAAGCGACTTGCAATATTCAGACACACCATGTGCTGGGGTGGAAAAATCTACATCTTGCAAAATGGGAACTTTCAAGTTATTTTATACATGATAAGCTTTTAAATTTTCCCAATTTTCCTATCTAGTTGTTTGTACTCTTTCTGGAATATTCCTTAGCATTCTTGGTTGAAGGGAGGCCTAAAGTGAAAGAAAGTGAAAGTCTTAGTCACTCAGTCATGTCTGACTCTTTGCCACCCCATGGACTGTAGTCTGCCAGGCTCCTCTGTCCATGGAATTCTTCCAGCAAGAATACTGGAGTGGGTAGCCATTCCTTTCTCCAGGGCAAGGGGGGCTTGGCCTAAAGGACACAGCTTTTCCTGTGATGCCCTCCTTCATCTCAGAGCCCTCTGACCGTGGCAGGGAATAGGGCCAAGTCTTTGCTTCTCGCTCAATTTCCAGACCACTCTCCTTCACTCCTTCCTACACTCTCTAATTCTGAAACTCGTTTCATCTAATGGTATTGCCCACGGCCCTTCAATGTCACCATCATCTACCATCTGCATCATCTTTCCACGCCCCACCAGGACATCTACCCTCCAAATGGAATCTTTACCAACAGCCTCTACTCTGTCTTCTCAGTTCAGTTTAGTTCAGTCGCTCAGTCATGTCCGACTCTTTGTGACCTCATGGGCTGCACTATGCCAGGCCTCCCTGTCCGTCGCCAAATCTGGGAGTCTATTCAAACTCATGTCCATTGAATCGGTGATACCATCCAACCATCTCATCCTCTGTCATCCCTTTCTCCTCCTGCCTTCATCTTTCCCAGCATCAGGATCTTTTCAAATGAGTCAGCTCTTCATATCAGGTGGCCAAAGGACTGGAGTTTCAGCTTCAACATCAGTCCTTCCAATGAATATTCAGGACTGATTTCCTTTAGGATGGACTGGTTGTATCTCCTTGCATTCCAAGGGACTCTCAAGAGTCTTCTTCAACACCAAAAGCATTAAATCTTCGGTGCTCAGCTTTCTACCTTCTCATCTTCCTGCAATCAAGAACCTCAGCTCCTCTCTCTGCATGCTGGGGCCTGTGCCCTTGCTAGCAAGGACGTCACCCCACTTCTCCTTCCTCCTCTCATTTCACCCCACTTCCTTTACGCTGGCCATTCCCTTCAACATACAAACAGGCTATTGTTTCCTATCTTTAAATCTGTCTCCGGACCTCATTTCCCCTGCCACCAGCTACAGCAAAACACCTTTAAAAACCCAGCCTTGCACCGTCTACAGTTTCTCCCCTCTTCCTCTCTCCTACATTCACTTGAGTCCATCTTTCTACTCCATCTCACCCATGAAGGTCAAGGCCACCACGGGACTCCACACCGAAGCCCCCGGCCAATCCTCAGCCTTCTTCTGGCCCACCTCAGCAGCCTCTCTGACAGAGTCTGCTACTCCCTCCTCCCAGAAACTGCATGCATTTTCCTCCTGGCTCCACAGTTGTGTTTCTTCCTCAACAATCATGCCTGTAATTCCTCTGTTGGTTTCTCCCCCTCCATCTCTTGCCATTGGATGGCCAAGTCTGAGTCCTTGAACCTGCTCTCTCTTCTGTCTACACTCATCTCCTATCTCATAAAAACTGTCTATGCCAACAGCTGTAGAATTTATATTTCATACACAGACCTCTGGTCTGAACTCAAGTCAGCTGCCTACTTATGCTCACTGGATGTCCAACGGGCATCTCAAACTCAACATCTCCGAAAACGAACTGCCGATCTCTCCATCTGCAAAACTCTGCAAGCCCTCAGTCTCAGCCTCACTGCTTTTCTTTTCTGACCTGGAAAACAGGGTTACTGAGAGCTAGAAATCAGGCAGGAGTTGCAGTGCTTCTGGCATCATGTTCCTGCTGTATACGAACTCCTAGCCCCTATGTGCCTGAGTCCTCCACTGTAAATGAAAATAATAATACGAACAGCTCCGACGTTGCAGGGGAGTCATGAGTTATTATATTTCGAGTGCCTGCAGAATCAGCACTGTAACAGGTGTTTGAGATGACCAGCAATAACTGCTGGGCTACTGCTCTGCAACTGGCACAACGCTGGGTGAAGACTCTTTGCGGCCACGGCCTCCTGACTGGGGTTTCTTGCTGGAAAGCGAAGTGGTACAATAAAGCCTCCTCAAGATCTTTCTTAACTTAAATACAGGGGCCAGGGTGTTTTCACAAAGCAATGAACATTGCTGGGAAAGATTAAGAAAAAAGCGGATGATGAACTGAACGCAGGCAGCACGTCCTCAAAAATAAGTCCACAAGGGCTCAGTGGGCGCAAAGTAAGCACTGAGTCTGGAGGAGCTCTTCTCTATTGGGGCTGGGCGGGAGCTCGAGGGGAGTTAGAGCATCTGAGGAAAAGGCATGCCCTGTCCGCAGAAGCTGACAGTCTGTGCTGAGGTGTATCTTTATTTGCTAAAACTGCAAAAAGAAGGGGTGTAGGAGAAAAGAAAAGGAAAAGAGCAGGCTATCTTTTTGCCTGAAGAAGCCCACTCCACGGCTGCGCCCGGGCAGCCCCTCACTTACGCGTTCGACATGTTGGCTATTTTCCCTCTTTGCCTCGCCTGCCGGGAAGCTTTTCTATTGTCCTCTGATGCGCGGCTGGCTGCAGGGTCGGGGCACCACCAGAGGGGCTGGGGGAAAGTGCTTCCGAGGGAGGGACTGGGAACGGGGATATCCTCTGACTTCGGGAAGGGAAAGGCGGTAGGAAGGGAATGCCTACAGTCTCCAAGAAGGGGGATTCCAGAGCCTTCCTTTAGGAGGCTCGGGAACTTAACTCTGGCCACCAAGCAAGATGCGCGAGGGGGAACCTAGCAACGGAGACGCTACGCCTGCGCAATACGCAGTGGAGGGGGCGGTCCTCTCGGCAGGGGTGCTCCCCGCCCCCTGTGTGCTATGCGCCTGCGCAACGCTGCCTGCTGTTTCCCTGGCAACCGGGCGGGGCGGACGCTACTGCATCATTGGTGGATGCGCCGGTGGGAGTCACCATCTCTCAGCAACCACCGCGAGGCGTTTGCTTCTCGGAGGACCCGCCCGGCGTTCCCCTGAGCTGGCCCCACGTCCCATACACCCGCTCTTTGTTCTCCACGCCAGCGTCCCGCTTTCTCTTTTGCCCATTTTCATCCCCACTTTGAGATACGTAGCCTTGGACCAGGTCCTTAATGATTGTAGCCGCAGTCTTCCCATCTGTAAAGTGGTGTAGCAGTCTTTCGTTCTTTCGAAACCTTACTGGGTATCTTACTCTGTACCAAGCGCAGACTTCAGTTCTAGGGGTGCAGAGTAGATGCTGACGCTGCCTTTCTTGGGTTTAATGAAAATGGAAAAAGGCGACAGTGCGTTGTAAGTGTGAGATGCCTTGTGGATGTTAGCGTTCAGCAGGCCACTGTGAGTGTTTGGGTTCCTTGTTCTGTCGTCAACCTTTCGTATCTGTTGAGATTTATTTGCAAACTTGATAACCTGCAGTACCTACTGGAACGTATTCAGAACGAATGCAGCTGAAAGGTATAAAGAAACATTTCTGAAACGAATGAAGTCTGCAGATCAAAAGTTCTCACTGTGTTCCAGGAAAAACTGACATGGAACAACCAACACTTATGATATCCTGAGTATGTTATTGAACTTCAAGGAGAAGTGGTACAGGGAATCTGGCTGGTCTCGAATTTCTCCATAGTAGCTTATCAATTTCAGATGAAAAGGTAGCGATATTTCTAAGGTTCCTGAGGAAAAATGTGAACCAGGATATTTCTACTGGTTGTAGTTAATATGAAAGCTCTCAGGAAACACAGCATTGTGTAAACTGGCATGTTTTCAAATGCAGGTAATAGAAAACTACTGGGTTAATGTCCAATGGCTTAAACAATAGGAGAATTTATAATCTTCCTTAACAACAAGGATAGAGCGGAGGCTGTTTTGGAGCGGATTATTCAGTGGCTCAAGGACATCACCAGTCTTTGATGGTCTTTCCATCTTTTGGAGTGGTCAGTCATCCTTAGGATGCTGGGTGACTTCCCTCTGCAGTGGCTCTACAGCCTCACTCTGTAACATTAAGATAGAAAAGGACCAGCTGAGAACTGCGACCTCCAATGGCAACCCACTCCAGTACTCTTGTCTGGAAAATCCCATGGATGGAAGAGCCTGGTAGGCTATAGTCCGTGGGGTCGCAAAGAGTCGAACACGACTGAGTGACTTCACCTTCACCTTAAGCAGCACTTACCTGCATTAAGAGAGAGGTAGATAGTAAAAGAACTGTATCATGAAGTGTAGGCTGTTATGTAAGGCAGCATTCCATGTGTGCCATAGCCCATGAGCTTTTCTAGAAAATAAAACACTTGTTGACGAAATCCAGCAATTTAAAGATACAAGCCCTGTGAAATAAAAGAGCAGGCACTCAGTATAAGAGAGACAAGTTCTCCCAAGGTCCACATACCAGGAGAACAAACATAATTGTTCTTTGATTACACTCCACGAGCTTTGCTTTCTGTGCCAGGGACTGTTGAGGACCTGACCTACATTCATTCATTAAATCTTCCTACTAATTTTATGAGTCGAGTAATATTTTCATCCTCATTTTACACATGTGGAATTTTCCAGGTAGAGACTCAGAGAGGTTAATTCTGTATCCAAGGCCATCCTCCAGTTCATGGTAGAGTTGCTATTCGGACCACCTGGTACTCTCCCTTTAAAGACTGCACACCTAACTATTATCATTTTGTTGGTAGCAACACTTATCTTATTGGATATTTATTTAAAATGTTGGTTTCCTATGAGACAAATGTTACTAAAGATCAGTTCAGTTCAGTTCAGTCGCTCAGTCATGTCCGACTCTTCACAACTCCATGAACCACAGCTCACCAGGCCTCCCTGAGTCCCTCCCACCACAACTCCCAGAGTCCACCAAAACCCATGTCCATTGAGTTGGTGAAGCCATCCAACCATCTCATCCTCTGTCATCCCCTTCTCCTCCTGCTCTCAGTCTTTCCCAGCATCAGGGTCTTTTCAAATGAATCAGCTCTTTGCATCACGTGGCCAAAGTATTGTAGTTTCAGCTTCAAAATCAGTCCTTCCAATGAACACCCAGCACTGATCTCCTTTAGGATGGACTGGTTGGATCTCTTTGTAGTCCAAGGGACTCTCAGGAGTCTTCTCCAACACCGCACTTTAAAAGCATCAATTCTTTGGTGCTCAGCTTTCTTTATAGTCCAACATTCACATCCATACATGACCACTGGAAAAACCATAGCCTTGACTAGACAGACCTTGGTCGACAAAATAATGTCTCTCTTTTTAGTATGCTGTCTAGGTTGATCATAACTTTCAGTAAGCATCTTTTAATTTCATGGCTGCAGTCACCATCTGCAGTGATTTTGGAGCCCAGAAAAATAAAGTCAGCCACTATTTCCACTGTTTCTCCATGTATTTGCCATGAAGTGATGGGACCGGATGCCATGATCTTAGTTTTCTGGATGTTGAGCTTTAAGCCAACTCTTTCACTCTCCTCTTTCACTTTCATCAAGAGGCTATTTAGTTCTTCTTCACTTTCTGCTATAAGGGTGGTGTCATCTGCATATCTGAGGTTATTGATATTTCTCCCGGCAATCTTGATTCCAGCTTGTGCTTCCTCCAGCCCAGCATTTCTCATGATGTACTCTGCATATAAGTTAAATAAGCAGAGTGACAATATACAGCCTTGACATACTCCTTTTCCTATTTGGAACCAGTCTGTTGTTCCACGTCCAGTTCTAACTGTTGCTTCCTGACCTGAACATAGGTTTCTCAAGAGGCAGGTCAGGTGGTCTGATATTACCAACTCTTAAATAATTTTCCACAGTTTATTGTGATCCACACAGTCAAAGCTTTGGCATAGTTACTAAAGATAGTATTTCCCAAACCATTTTCCTTTAAGAAAAAAAAGTTGCTACTTAATCATGTGAATACTCTAAAAAAGGTGACTTTGTCCTCAGTATTTAATTATGCAGCTTCCTGATCATACCACCGGGTCTCTGAGCAAACTCATCTTTTTGGTCTTCTGAATATATATGAAGTCATTTGGATAAACATTGAGTGATGCCCATTCTGTATTTATTTGGTCTCCAAAATCAGTGTGGACAGTGACTGCAGCCATGAAATTAAAAGACGCTTGCTCCTTGGAAGAAAAGCTATGACTAACCTAGACAGCATATTAAAAAGCAGAGACATCACTTTGCTGACAAAGGTATATCTAGTCAAAGCTATGATTTTTCAGTAGTCATGTATGGATGTGAGAGCTGGACCATGAAGATGGCTGAGTGCCAAAGAATTGATGCTTTTGAACTGTGGTGTTGGAGAAGATTCTTGAGAGTCCCTTGGACTGCAAGGAGATCAAACCAGTCAACCCTAAAGGAAATCAATCCTGGATGTTCATTGGAAGGATTGGTATTGAAGCTGAAACTCCAATACTTTGGCTACCTGCTGTGAAGAGCTGATTTATTAGAAAAGACCCTGATGCTGGGAAAGATTGAAGGCAGGAGGAGAAGGGGATGACAGAGGATGAGATGGTTGGATGGCATCACTGACTCGATGGACATGAGTTTGAGCAAGCTCCGGGAGACAATGAAGAACTGGGAAGTCTGGTGTGCTGCAGTCCATGGGGTTGCAAAGGATTGGACATGACTGAGCAACTGAACAGCAATTCTATTCCAAGCACAATGGTTCTCACTGTGCAATAGGAAGAGATCAGTCTGATATGAACGAATCCTGCCTTCCAGGAGCAGAGGCGGTAGTGACCCAGGGGAATGATAATCTCAGGCTTCCTTATCCTGGGAACATTCCTGGAGGAATGACAGGCCCAGAAGAGCCATCGGCATTTGTCTGATTTACTTCTGTCTCAGATACTTCAGGCCCTCAGGACATGTCTGTTTCTTGAGCATCCCTTCTTGCCCAGGCTCTGGCAGAGAGAGGGACCTTCTGGCCTCTTGAGGAAGTCCACTTGCCTTGGGACAACTCTCACTATTAGCCTTTTTCATCAAAGCTGTAGGGCAAAACAGAATAGCCCTCTTCTTACAGGAGCAGCCTTTTAAATGTTTAAGCCCATTAAAATGTCTGCTTCCCACAAGTCTTCTTAATTACAGGGTTCAGTTCAGTTCAGTTCAGTCGCTCTTTGCAACCCCATGGACTGCAGCACGCCCAATCAAGTTCTTCAACACTAGTTCCCTTGCCATCAGTCACTCTGGATCTCTGTTCACTGAATCAGTGTCCTTTAGACACAGACCAATGGATCACAACCTTCCAGGTGCAGGCTGGTAGGTGCTCCATCAGGCAGCAACAGGGGCCCCACATTGGCCTTCGCCCCTTCCATCTGTTCTTGGGCAGTCACAGTCAACCAAACCTCTAAATCGCCCCAGAGTCTGCCTGCTGAGCCCCTTCTGTCATTCAGCATGCCCACCGTGCCAGCCAGGTCCTTGTCTCTCCTCAGATTTGATCCAGACCATCGATAAGAATGTTCTCTATGAGAAAGCTGGAGAGCCTGGCAGCCCAGCACTAGCAGTGTGTCTAAGTGAGCATCAGTCTGATGCGTTATCCGCCTCCCCTGCTGTCGTATCATCTCTTGGTCCTCAACAAGTCCATGAGACAGAGATGCAGGCGAGTTTGTCACCAGTATAGAGCTCTCTCTCTTTCTACAGCTTTGTCCTTCTCCACTAGGCTGGTCACTATGGCAACTGAAAATTCAGATCATCTTGCATGCTTTGTTGTAGAGAACGCACTTGTCCCTGCTTCCTTTTTCTAAGAACCCATAAATTGTTTTTTTTTCCCCACTTTATTTTTTTTTAATTGAAGGGTATTTGCTTTATAGAACTTTGTGGTCTTCTGTCTTACATCAACAAAAATCAGCCATAGGTTGATTCCCTCCCAAACCTCCCTCCCATGTCCCTGCTCATCCCACCCTTCTAGATTGCCATACAATAAATTCCTGTTGGCTAGCTCTTTTACATATGGTAATATAAGTTTCCATGCTTCCCTTTGCATATATCTCACCCTCTCCTCCCCTCTCCCCATGTCCAAAGTCTATTCTCTATGTCTGTTTCTCTGTTGCTGCCCTGTAAATAAATTCATCAGTACCACTTTTCTAGATTCCATATATATGTGTCAGTATGTGATATTTATATTTCTCTTTCCGACTTACCTCCCTCTGTATAATAGGCTCTAGGTTCATCCACCTCATTAGAACTGACTCAAACGCAAACCGCTTTAATGATCTATTCTGGATCCACTGTGAATTTCACTAGACCAGAACCTAACCTGCTTTTCTTTTCTGAAACACCAGTCCCTGCTCTGCACGAACCCTCCTTTCCAGGACAGCATGGTGATTCAGCCAGCCCAGGGACCTGGCTCTTCACACGTGAGTCTCCTGAGAAGTCTGCACCAGAGTTAAAACAGCACAGAGAAGCTCCACCCTCTCTCACTCCTCTGTCCTCCCTAGTCCATCCCTGAGTCCTTTCCTGTTAGAGTCCCTCTTCTGGCAGGAAAATACCAAGTTCATTTTGTTCAGTGGCCATACTCTCTGCTTCCCTGGACATCTGGCACCCTAATTATTATTCTGACTCACCTTTCTGTAATTTCCTCTAAATCAACCCCGGTGGCTCAGACGGTAAAGAATCTGCCTGCAGTGCAGGAGACCTAGGTTTGATCCCTGGGTTGGGAAGATCCCCCAGAGAAGGAAATGGCAACCCACTCCAGTATTCTTGGCTGGAGAATTCCGTGGACAGAGGAGCCTGCTGGGCTACAGTCCATGGGGTCACAAAGAGTCAGACAAGACTGAGCAGCTAACACACACATTTCATTTAGAATGAAAATGCCTTTTTACATGGCCTCATAATCTGACCGCCAGCTCTCTGGGAAAAGTCATCGCTCTCTGATATGTGTGACATCCCTGGGCAGCTGTTTACTGATACCCTTCTACACAGAGCCCCACACTCAACCCTGTGCAGCTGACAACGATGACTGGGGAATTCTGGCTCCCCAGAGGAGAGAAGAAGAGAGGAGAGACAGGTTTCAGGTGATTAAAGGCCACGGTGCTAAGTCATCTGGGAGTTTAGAAGAGAGAGGGATCACTGTGCACTTGGGGAAGGAGAAGGGGTGATGCAGCATGTGAAATTTCAACTGGCTTTGACCTGAAAAAACAGAAAGAGAACATTCCAGGCAAAGGAAACAACATGGGAAAAGACTTAAAAGCTGAAGTGTGGGGAGCTGTTTATCTGATGGTCTCCATTTTGATCTGATCTGGGAACAAGCTTGGCATCCTAGCGTGAGGCCAGATGGTGTCTGTGCTCAGTAGCTGCCAGAGAAGTTTGGACTGAACTCTATGGACCAGGGAGGTCCACTTGGACGTGATCATGGGGCTGCGAGACCAGTGAAAAGTCGAGAAGTACAGATGAGAGGGTAAATGAGATAAGGTATGAATATGGGGGACAGCATTCAGCCATAAAAACAACAATCTTCTGATGTGCGTCTTAATATGGATGAACCCTGAAATAAGCCAGATACAAAAGGACAGATATTGTATGAGTTTGTTTAATGTGAAATATCTAGAATAGGCACGTTTATAGAGGCAAAAAGTAGTTTAGCAGTTCCCAGGGGCTGGAGGGGGAGGAGGGGTGGAGAGTTGTTGCTGAACGAGTAGAGTTTCTGTCTGGTTGATGAACGACTTTGGAAATAGCGCTGATGTGTGTGGAACATTGTGGTGCAGTTAATGCCACCAAACTGTATACTTAAAACTGGTTTAAATGGCAACTTGTGTGCCATGTATATGATGGAATCTGGCCTGCGAAGGGTCGGTGGAGTCGGCAGCTCACGCAGTTTGGGTAAGTCTCTCCGTAACCCGCAGCATCCCACGTGTACCGGGAAGACTGCATGTCCATCTCTAGGGACCAGCACACCTGTGGGCCTCTCCACAGGGAGCGACCCAGGGTCACGATGCGTCTCTTCCATCCTTTGCACAATTCAGATTTCCCCAAAAGCCCCCAGCATACGGATCATGCTTATTAGTCTGTAAGGTACAGGATATCATTTTTTTCTCCTTTAATACTTTATTTATTTGTAAATTTACTTTTTGTTGGCACCACGCAGCCTGTGGGATCCTAGTTTCCTGGCCAGGGATTGAACCTGTGCCCCCTGCATTAGAAGCATGGAGTCTTTACTGCACCACCTTGGAAGTCCCTCCTTTAGTGCTATAATTAGTCCACTGATGCTCAAAAATAGGTTAGAATGTAATCAGGCAAACTATAAGCTGATTTGAAAGTTCATTTGAATGATTTATAAGTTCATTTGAAAATAGGAGCTGGGTGCTTTATGACCATGAATGGAATAATTGCAGGCAACCAGAACATCAGACACCCCGTCCCAATCCTTCCATTGTCTGCCAGGGTGACTTAAAGCGGCCCGGGGAACATTTCTGAACCTCGGTAAGAACAGACCTCCGCACAGTCCCCACCACCCCTCATCCCTGAGAGCCTGAGGTTTGTCTCCTCCTTCAGTGTCTTTGAACTGCCTTGAGTTGGAAAACTGGATGTTACAACCCTGTGTACTTGAGAGTCTGGAGGTTTAGTTCATGATGTTTTCCTGAAGACTCAGTACATGAGCCTTGTTGACAGTTTTCCCTACTTCCCTCATGTAGCGCATGGGACAGGACTCGTCTTTCAGAGGTGGGTTCCCTTACCCCCCAGGGTGGCTGGTGTGCAGGTTGTCCAGGGAGTTTGGGGAGTGATGGCTGCGGTCCCTCCCCTGACTCGATGGGCTTTGAAGTGGAATGGACCTTGGTTCAGTTACCATGTGTTTCTCAGATGGGCCTGCAGGGCAGCAGGCAGAGGAAACGGGATGGATAGAAGTGAAAAGGTCTGAAGTTCAGCTGGAATTTGATGGTCTTCTCAACTTAGCCGTAAGGAGCATTTTCTATGTTTCAAACTATAAAATGTCATTCCACATAAGTGCGGGCTGAGTTGCTTCAGTTGTGTTCGATTCCTGGTGACCCTGTGGACCACAGCCCACCAGGCTCCTCTGTCCATGGGATCCTCCAGGCAAGAATTCTGGAGTGGATTGCTATGCCCTTCCTGGGGGATCTTCCCAACCCAGGGGTCAAACCCATGTCTCTTACATCTCCTGCATTGGCACGAGTGCTCTTTACCACTAGTACCACCTGGGATGTTATAAAGTATCAGGTGTTAAACTCTCTGCTATAACACACTTTTGCATCTAACATTATATCTGTGCAAAAGAAAACTGATACCATGCTAACTTGTTATGTTTACTTACATAACAGGAAATGAATCAAGCATGGGTTTCATCAATTCATAATTATTAAAGTAAGCTTTGATAGATTGCTGGTGTTCTAATATTCCTGTCTTGACTCTTTCTGACATCCCCTAATGTCTATGAATGTTATAATTTGTAAGAGGGACAGTTCCACTTACCTCCAAGGATTATGCAAAAGATTAGGTGAATAATGTAGGTAAAGCACTTGGTGCAAATTAGAAGCACATGCTGTGGTGTGTCGGCCACTTCCTTAAGGTCCGAGGAGAATCTAGGTGTCTGTTCAAATTCCTTAAGTCAGCTAGCAGTATTCCTAATTTGGGGGTGTCAGAAATCTTGGGTGTCAAAGATCTGCTCCGTATGCGAGGTTTGGTGGACACACCATCTTCATTCACCACAGTGATAATTACAAATTTCTCCATCCGCTGAAATGGACATTCCCAAACAGAAGACATTTTGGTTGTGAACCTTGGCTTCCCTCTAGTCCATTAAATCGCATATCAAAGGATGTTTTGGACTGGAAATAAGTCTTATTTGATAAATTTTGTTGAGAATATGTTAGTAAACTGATTTAAAAGGGATGTGAGCAATCTGAAAGTTACTTTCTGGAGTAGATTCCAAAGATAATAGAATCTCCAAACACCAAAGCTATTTTACGTCAAATAAACATCACTTCCACCAGGAAATGAGTGTAACTGTGTGTGTGTTTCTTATAAGCTGCCTTTATTATCTATAAATAAAACTGCCCAGTGTGAGAAGAAAATAAAAGGAACTAGTCAGAAGCAGGATGTTTTTTAATTTATCATTGTCCTGTTCTGTTTCACACACGTTGGGGCAGCTTTTGTAACCCAGGTGCAAAGGAGGTCACTTCTCATTGTTTTCACACCTGCTGTCTTTCAAAATGAACACAATTTCCACAGGCCCATTGATAAATTCAGCCTTAAACCTCCCTCAAAAACGGCTCTCTCCTATATTTTGGTGCCACTTCTGAACAACCAGCACGTGTCTGCCCAGTTTCTGGCTTGTTTTCTTCCCATTCTACTCATATGTGTTCCCTCCTCTTGTGCTATTTTACGCTCACAATGCTTATAATGAAACAATAGTTCTTGGTACCTCGGGTAGAGAGCCCATTACAAGTAATGGCTGCTTTGTTCATAAAACAGAAGCGATACATGAATGAGGCTTATTTATTTAAAGACTTGAATTGCCAGTAGCCCTGACTACAGCTGTAAGATGAAGATTAGCAACAGAGAAAACATCTACTTAATCTATTAAGTTGCTGTAATACACTGCCAGACTTCATAGAAATATAATCTGGGTTTTCAAAAATCAGGCAGGAGGCTGGTAAGAATGTTTATATGCACATTTCTTTCTCCATCCATCTTCCAGACTCAGAGATGTAGAGAGCAAGTTAGTGGTTACCAGTAGGGGAGGAGTGGTGGGGGGACGAGATAGGGGGAGGGTGGTACAAATTATTATAATAGAAGCAATAGAACTACAAATTATTACTCATAAAGTAAGCTGCAAGGATATATTGTACAGCACAAGGAATATAGCAAATATTTTATAGAACTGTAAATGGAGTATAGCTTTTAAAAATTGTGAATCACTATACTGTACACCAGGAGAAGGCAATGGCACCCCACTGCAGTACTCTTGCCTGGAAAATCCCATGGACGGAGGAGCCTGGAAGGCTACAGTCCATGGGATTGCTGAGGGTCGGACACGACTGAGCGACTTCACCTTCACTTTTCACATACATGCATTGGAGGAGGAACCGGCAACCCACTCCAGTGTTCTTGCCTGCAGAATCCCAGGGACAGGGGAGCCTGGTGGGCTGCCGTCTATGGGGTCGCACAGAGTCGGACACAACTGAAGTGATTTAGCAGCAGCAGCAGCATACTGTACACCTGTAACAAGTACTTTAAAGCAGTGGGCCCCAATCTCTTTGGCACTAGGGACCAGTTCTGTGAAAGATAATTTTTCCACAGGCCGGGGAGGGGTGCTTTGAGGATGATTCAAGCACATTATAATAATTGTGCACTTTATTTCTGTTATTATTACATCTGCTCCACCTCAGATCATCAGGCATTATAGCCCAGAGGTTGGGTGCTTGGAGTGGAGTGAAAGTCATTCAGTTGTGTCTGACTCTTTGCTACCCCATAGACTATAGTCCATGGGATTCTCCAGGCCAGAATACTGGAATAGGTAGCCTTTTTCTTTGCCAGGGGATCTTCCCAATCCAGGGATTGAACCCAGGTCTCCCACATTGCAGGTGGATTCTTTGCCAGCTGAGCCACAAGGGAAGCCCAAGAATACTGGAGTGGGTAGCCTATCCCTTCTCCAGTGGATCTTCCCAAACCAGGAATCGAGCCGGGGTCTCCTGCATTGCAGGCGGATTCTTTACCAACTGAGCTAACAAGTACTCCTGCTTTAATGTATAATAAATGTCCCAAACTGTGAAACTCTTAAGCACCCAGCTCATTTTCTCAGCTTGCAAACACAAGCTGAGAAAGATCAAGATGTAGAAGAAAAGCTGAATTCCAGAAGCATCCCCAAGCCCTCTTACTCTGGGTCAGCTTCCTACTACCTAACACAGAAGGTTAATTTTTCCCTTATAAAGGAAGACTTTATATGTACGATGGAATTATACAATGATGCATAGTAGCTTTGACCCACTGTGTGTGTGAGTTTCGCTCACCTTGTTGCATGGAGATCAGGTCTGTTTCCATGACTAAGTAGTCTCCCATCGTATGAACAGACTTCAGTTTGTTATCCATTCTACTGGTGATGGACAGGTGGGGTGCTCCCAGGCTGGGGTTATTATAGATAATGCTGCTATAATCAAGTTCCTATGTATCTCTTACTGCACATGCCTGTCTCTTGCTGGGTCATGGGGTATATGTATGTTTAACCTCAGTGGATGGGGCTTCCCAGGTGACTCAGAATCCACCTCCCATGCAGGAGACACAGGAGACGAAGGTTTGATCCCTGTGTTGGGTAGATCTCCTGGAGAAGGAACTAGCAACCTCCTCCAGTATTCTTGCCTGGAGAATGCCATGGACAGAGGAGCCTGGCGGGCTGCAGTCCATGGGGGCGCAAAGAGTTGGATATGACTGAGCATGCAAGGACAACCTCGAAAGATACTGTCAAAAAGTTTTCCAAAGTCTCTGTAGCAAAACCTTCTTCAGTTCTACCAATCAGTGTTCTGATTGCTCCACGTGTTTGCCAATACTTAGTATTTTCTGTCTTTTTCTTTGAAATTGTGGTATTATTCAATCATTGTGGTTTTAATTTGCATTTTTCCTGACAAATACTGGTCCTGAGAACCCTTTCATATGCCTCTTTGGCCATTTGAGCATTTCTTGGGAGTGAAGTGCCTTTGAAATCTTTCACCAACTTTCAGTACTTGGTGACAAGCAGGAGGGGTAGGGTAGGGAGGAAGGTGGGAAGGGGTTCAGAGGACACATGTATGCCTCCAATTACTATAAATAAATAAATTAAAAAGAAGGAAAAAGAGAAAGAGTTGGGTAGGCTGGATGAGGCCAGGCATGTTGTTATCTCTGTCTTTTGAGAGAAGCCTGCCTCTCCCTGGCTGGTGGTGTGATGGTGAGCGTCTCCAGACTCTGAAAGACGTTCTGGTTTCCTCAGGGTTGGGGCTGGGCATGAAGGCCTGGCCCCCGTCCTTCTGCGCTGGCCAGGGCCTGTGTCTGCTGCACAATGCTGTGATGTCTGGGGAGGATAAAATTCTTCTTTCTGCGTGATCAGCAGTCATCAAAGGATTGCCTGGGTAAATTAGAAGAGGAGCTGGACTCGGGTCACTTTTCCTTTTTTTTTTTTTTTTTTTTTTTGTTACTGATTTGGAGGCTATATTACTATTAAACAATACGGGAGAGTGAAACCGTTGGTGGCTCAGTTGTGTCTGTCTCTTTGCAACCCCAAGGACTGTACCCCGCCAGACTCCTCTGTCCATGCAATTTCCCATGCAAGAGTGCCGGAGTGGGTTACCATTCCCTTTGCCAGGGGATCTTCCCAACCCAGGAATCGAACCCGCGTCTCCTACATTACAGGCAGATTCTTTACAGTTTGAGCCACCAGGGAAGCCTGGGGGTGTAGAATTCAGGCAGAGGTAAATGGGGAAAAATGATCAGATGTGAACAAAAGGCAAAAAGAAAGAGAACTGGCTACAAATCACAGCAGACGTGCTCTCTATGTAGCACACTTCCTGCTGGTGTGTAACTGATGACCACACATCCTCTGGCTTTGAACTGCATCCGTTAGTATCTCACTGTTTCTGTTGGTCAGAGGGCCCATGTGGCTTGGCTGGGGGTCTCTGCACAGGGTCGTGCAAGGCTGAAGGTTAGTTCTGGCTGGGATGGAGCTCCTGCTGGAGCTCTGGGTCCCCTGCAAGCTCATGCAGCTTGTTGACAGAAACCAGTTTCCCGCAGGGTGGGACCGAGCCCCCAGGACTTAGCTCCTGGATGCCAAGCTCAGGTCCCAGGCCTGGGGTCTTCTCCCAGCACAGACAGCCCACTTCTCCAAAGCCAACCAGAGAAGTTCTCTCTTGGGGACCACAAGGGAGTCTTGTTGCTTCTAATCGAGGGAGCTGCTCTTGGGGGAGGGGCTGATACAGGGGAGGGACTATAGAGGCCCTTCTTAGCATTCTTCCGGCCACAGATTACGAAATCCAGTGATTTCTTTTACAAAAGCAGTTTAACAACAAAGACATTCTGTATGCCATGGGGAACTATAAAGAAAGTAAAATTGCTCAGTTGTGTCCGACTCTTTGTGACCCCATGGACTGTAGCCTACCCTACAGAGGGCTGTAGGGTCCTCTGTCCATGCGCTTTTCCAGGCAAGAGTACTGGAGTGGGTTGCCATTTCCTTCTCCAGAGGATCTTCCCAACCCAGGGATTGAACTCAGGTCTCCTGCATTGCAGGCAGACTCTACCCTTTGAGCCACCAGAGAATCCCAGATGGTAAAGAATCTGCCTGTAATACAGGAGACCCGGGTTTGATCCCTGGTCTGGGAAGATCCCCTGGAAAAAGGACATGGCAACCCACTCCAATCTTCTTGCCTGGAGAATCCTATGGACAGAGGAGCCTGGCAGGCTACAGTCCATAGGGTCACAAAGAATCAGACGCAAGTGAGCAGGTAACACAATACAAAGATTTTTTAAAAAGGATACTGAATGCAGACATACTTTAAAATTTCACAGTAGTACCTAGTGTTCCTTAGGACAACCTGCACTAGCCTGGAGCTGCCAACTCCCCAGGCGGAGGTGAATCTAGTTTGCAGGGAGACTGACATACCATCAGCGTCCACGGGGCTGCTAAAACCAGCTCTCTGCGGGTTGGCAAGAAGGCTGTTGCTCATAGTGTAAAATAAATACCTGTGGTGGAGCCACATAAATTTGTTGGATAAAGGGGCTGAGCGGCACGTTGGCCTGGGATGAACTTGTAGCAAGTTAAGAGGCATTATTGAAAGTCTTTCTCCTTCTCCAGGCTCAGAGAGGGAGAGCTTTGTCTTAAATGTGGGCACACAAGGTATGCTTTCCATAACAATTGTCAACCACATCTCAGCTTAGACTAAAAGTTTCCACTTGGGTAGAGTGTTTTTTTCCAAAGTTTAATTATGACAAACCTTATGCAACTAAAAAGGTATAAAGAATTACATAATGAGCACATAGATTCCCACTCCAGAAGTCTAAAAAACTTCTAATTTAGTTGAAGACCCTGAAGTATCCCTCCCTGATTATCTGCCCTTCCTTTCTTTCCCCCAAGGTATCTATGAACCTGAATTTCCTAATTTCTATTCTTGTCCTTTGCGCTACAGTATCCACAAACTTTAGTTTCTCATCAGTTTCGATTTTATTTAAATGCTATCATAATGTAGGTATTCTTTGATGACTTCCCTTTATCATTCAATATTATGTTGGGAACTTCATCCAATACTCATAGCTCTGGTTCATTGTTCCTGCTATATAGTCATTGTAAAAATATATAGCCATTCTTTTTTCATTGGACATTTGGATTTTTTCTGAGTTTTTCTAATACAGGCAATGACACTACCAACATTGTGGCCCATGAGCCACTCACTGTACACAAGAATTTTTTTCTGATTAAATAAATATACCCAGGAGTGGAGTCCAAGGGTATATCTCTCTTCAACTTAAGAGAATCTGCTCAATTGCTCTACAAAGTTCTACACAGGGTGGGTTTTTTCGATGCTAGACTTAAGACTAATCTTACCCATGAATTTTCACAATGTTGAGTATTTGGAATCTCAAGCTGTTGATCAGACTAGGGCTGGTTCTCATTTGCTCTGTGAAAGATTAACCAAACCATCCATCAGAATGACCATGTTTATTTTCTTAATATTGAAGCCTTCTTCCAGAGAACACATTTTTAATTCCCTTTCTTCTCCACCAAGGTGGGACCTTTTACTGAATGATGCCTTCCTGGCCAGCATCACAAACGATCTCGCCCTCCCCTTCCTTTGCTTAGCCTCTCTTTGCTCCTCAAAGACCAGATGAATCCCACCCCCACTTGCCACAAACCTTTCCTACCAGACCAGCCGCAGCAATCTCTGCCTCATCTAAACTCCTGTGCAAGCCGTTGTTTATTTTTTTAGGCTGTAAATGGCAGAGAAACCCACTCCAATGGGCTTAGCGAGAAGCACTGTTTATTGGCTGGCAAACCTGAAAAGCCTTGGGGTTAACACCACCTCCATGCAAAGCTGGACTGAGGCTTGCTTTACTTATTGCAAACACCAGCATCTTATCCTCTCTGACTGATTCTTAGTCCCTGCCTGGTGGCCTGGGATGGATCACTTCTCTCGATGACCCCAAGACAGCTGTACTTCTGCCCCCATCCAGTAATTTAAAGAGTTATAGGGCCTATAACATTCCCCTCTGGATCACTTCTTCATTTCTCTTTTTGTTTGTATAGGAATGAACAGATCTACATATGGTTAGAAGGTCTGATTATTGGCGCATCTTTTCTGTTTTTCTGGGCCTTGGGAAGTGCGGTAATGATTTGTTTTTTAATTGTGGAAAGTAATACTGATTGATGGATAATGAGGATTTTTTTCTTTTACTACTGATGGCAAGTTGGAGCATAGAGAAAGCAAGGGAACTCCAGAAAAAACATCTACTTCTGCTTCATTGACTACACTAAAGCCTTTGACTGTGTGGGTCACAAAAACTGAAAAATTCTTAAAAAGATGGGAATACCAGACCACCTTACCTGTCTCCTGAGAACGTGAATGTAGGCCAAGAAGCAACAGGTAGAACCAGACATGGAACAATGGACCATGTCAAAACTGGGAAAGGAGTACGTCAAGGCTGTATATTTGTCACCCCACTTATTTAACTTCTATGGGCTTCCCAGGTGGCTCAGTGGAAAAGAATCTGCCTGCCAATGCAGGAGACGTGGAAAACATGGATTCGATCCCTGGGTTGGGAAAACTCCCTGGAGAAGGAAATGGCAACCCATTCTGGTATTCTTGCCTGGAGAATCCCATGGACAGAGGGGCCTGGTGGGCTATAGTCCATGGGGTTGCAAGAGTCAGACACAACTTAGCGACTGAGCATACTTGCATGCCTGAAGAGTACGTGATGTGAAATGCTGGGCTAGATGACTCACAAGCTGGAATTAAGATTCCTGGGAGAATCTCAGCAACGTCAGATATACAGATGATACCCACTCTAATGGCAAAAAGCAAAGAGGAACTAAAGAGACTCTTAATGAAGGTGAAAGAGGAGAGTGAAAAAGTTAACTTAAAACTCACATTCAAAAAACTAAGATCATGGCATCTGGTCCCATCACTTCATGACGCATAGATGGGGAAACAATGGAAACAGTGACAGACTTTATTTTCTTGGACTCCAAAAATCACTGCAGACAGTAACTGTCATGAAATTAAAACACACTTGCTCCTTGGAAGGAAAGCTATGGCACACCTAGACAGCATATTAAAAAGCAGAGACATCACTTTTCCAACAAATGTCTGTATAGTCAAAGCTATGGTTTTTCCAATAGTCATGTATGGATGTGAGAGTTGGACTGTAAGGAAGGCTGAACACCAAAAAATTGATCCTTTTGAATTGGGGTGCTGAAGAAGACTCTTGAGAGTCCCTTGGACCATACGGAGATCAAACCAATCAATCCTAAAGGAAATCAGTCTTGAACATTCATTGGAAGGACTGATGCTGAAGCTGAAGTTCCAATACTTTGGCCACCTGATGCAAAGAACTGACTCATTGGAGAAGACCCTGATGCTGGGAAAGATTGAGGGCAGGAGAAGAGGGCAACAGAGGATGAGATGGTTGGATGGCACCAGCGACACCATGGACATGAATTTGAGCAAACTCTGGAAGATGGAGAAGGACAGGGAAGCCTGGCGTGCTGCAGTCATGGGTCACAAAGAGTTGGACATGACTCAGTGACTGAACAACAGCAACAACTTCTGGCAAATGAGAATGTTTTACTTTAAAGTTATCAATGCTTTTCTTTGAGGAAGGGCTAATCTCTTACTGAAGTGACTTACTATTTGAAGGATATGCTTCTCAGCTCTCACCATGGAGTCATCCTGAGGCAGCAGCATCTAATCACACATGCATGATGTTCTTAAAATCTTGGCGTCAATTTCATTCAAAACCTAAGGTGTGTGTGTGATATTTTTATAGAGCATTCTAATTGCTGCCTTTGATCTGTGGCTATGATGCCTGTCTTTCTCCGGTTTACAAGGAGGAAATAATCCATTTTGCTGAATCTTTATAAATATTCAGTTGATGAAACGAGTTCAAAGCATTTGCCAAAATGGCATTTTTTTTTCATGCCACCAGCAAAACGGAACTGATAGTCATAATTCAAATAGCCAAAACCATTTTATTCAACCAAAGTAAAAAATACGTCTTTATCAAACAAACTTCGGTTGAGTGGCAAAGGACGGGGTGGTAAGCGTTCTGTGTTTTCTTGGAGCATGAAAAATCTGAGGGTGCACCAGTCCTTCCCATCCTCCCTTCTTGAGATAAGGCCTCTTTCACAGGCACCTCCATCCAGCCCTCCCAACCTGCTGCCTCTCCGTGGAGCTGCTTCCCTCTGCTCATCTGTTCTGTGCTCCACTCGCTTCTCTTTTGTCAGATTGCAGAGTGTAAAGTCTGAGCCTCCCAATCCAATGCTTTCCACAAGTAGGAAGCATATAACTGATAAAACACAATATTCATTCTAATAGATTATTTACTCAAGAACAACACGAGGCTACAAGAAAGGCTATTATTATATATTGCCTAAATTGTAAATCATTTTTATTTTTTTAAATTTATTTATTTATTTATTATTATTTTTTACTTTATAATATTGTATTGGTTTTGCCATAAATCATTTTTAAACAAGGTGAAGCTGTTTTTCACGTACTGCATCAGATAAATTTTGTAGATAGGCGGCCATCTGTACTAAACATTTTTGGCTCATTCATTTTTCTAAT
The DNA here is from genome assembly GCF_019923935.1 of Bubalus bubalis. Lineage (NCBI taxonomy): Eukaryota > Metazoa > Chordata > Mammalia > Artiodactyla > Bovidae > Bubalus > Bubalus bubalis. The sequence goes on from NC_059162.1 coordinate 115,618,775, forward strand.
AGAATCTTCCTGATATAGGATTTTTAGTACACAGAATTATTACTGATCCTCAACAGTGAATACTATGTTTAACCCACACATTTTTTAAAAAATGGGAAGATTGTGGATTTTTTTTTTAATAAAAGAAAATAAAATGAGGCTATAAAACATGATGCTGTTTAGAAAAGTTCCACGATGGGCATCTGAGAAGATGGAGGAACAGATATCAGGACCAGGAGACTCCATCTCCCAGCGTCTTCAGCTATATGGATAAGAACTCAATGAGGAAATGGTGAATGTGACTCACGTCAGGCACTCACAGGGTGCTCTTATGTGATGCTTGCCATGGAGACGGATCCAGAAATCCCTCCCAGGCTGGAAAGTCAGGCAGGTCTACAATCATAACTTACATGAGGGAAAGGATTGCAGGAAAAAATACCAATAAATATGCATATTATGTTGACTGGCACACAGATCGATAGAAGACACGTTGAGTGCTTGGTGAACAAATGGACAGGATTGTGGGGATTATTCACAAGAGTAAATGCACTTGGTCAATAAGATGGGAAAATATCCCTCCCACGAGTAATCAAAGGACAAAATTTCATCCCCCATCCCCCAGGGGAAGTGATTTTGAATATTATGAATGAGATAATATTCTCACTCACTCCTGGGAATTTCTCCTAAGATAGGAGGAACTCTCAGTTACAGTTTTATCTTCAGTAAAGAAGCAACATTCAATATTAAGAAAATGGCCAAATACATCACAGTAGCAGCCCCAGTACAACTATTCTACAGTTAACGTAGAAGATTAACGGCAAAACAAAAATACTTGAATCAGAATTTCCAGCAAAGGTCCAAAAAGCAATCAGAAGCTCAGAGCTGAACAGGTTCTTAAATGTCATGCCATCCCCAAACCTGCCACATAAAGGTGAGGACGGGCCATGTGAAATATGACTGGTTTTCCTCCGGTCCTGGGCACTGGTTCTGAATTCAACCTGAAGGACAGGAAAGGCTAGTGTTTATGGGGTCACAAAGAGTGGGACATGACTTAGAGACTGAACAACAACCACCGAAACAGCTGAAAAAGACTTGATGAGAAGCTGCTTTTGAATAGAGGCACTGAAGAATTGATGCTTTTGAACTGTGGTGTTGGAGAAGACTCTTGAGAGTCCCTTGGACTGCAAGGAGATCCAACCAGTCCATTCTGAAGGAGATCAGCCCTGGGATTTCTTTGGAAGGAATGATGCTGAAGCTGAAACTGCAGTACTTTGGCCACCTCATGCGAAGAGTTGACTCATTGGAAAAGACTCTGATGCTGGGAGGGATTGGGGGCAGGAGGAGAAGGGGACGACAGAGGAGGAGATGGCTGGATGGCATCACTGACTCAATGGACGTGAGTCTCAGTGAACTCCCGGAGCTGGTGATGGACCGGGAGGCCTGGCGTGCTGCGATTCATGGGGTCGCAAAGAGTCGGACACGACTGAGCGGCTGAACTGAACTGAACTGAACAACTGTAGGTACCTCCAAGGAGACACATGAAGGTGTGGAATGCTCTATGAGTGAAGACAGAGATTAGTGATCAGCTTATGACTCTGGGAAAGATTGGAATATCAGTTAGTTGGCGTGAACCATGGCACACTCACCCACAGCACTTGGAGAGCTGTGTTGTGTCCCATCCCAAAGGTGGGGGAGCAGAGGCAACCAGCACATCATCCTGGGGTCAGAGCCTGCCTTTGCCCTGCCCCCCGTGCCTCCTGGCACATCCTCCTGACAATTAGAGGCTTTCTTATATATATATATATATATATATAAAATTTATTTATTCATTTGTTTATTTGGTTTTCTGGCTGTGCTGGGTATTCATTGCTATGCGGGCTTTTGTCTAGTTGCCCTGAGCAGGGGCGCCTCTCCAGTTGTGTTGTGCAGGCTTCTTATCGTGATGGCTTCACCTGTTGCACAGCACAGGCTCTAGGCACTCGGGTTTCAGTAGTCACAGCATGTGGACTCAGGAGTTGTGGTTCCGGGTTTACTTGACCCATGTCACGTGGGATCGTCTCAGATTGAACCCCTTGCCGGGTGAATTGTATACAACTGAGCCACCAGGGAAGCCCCAGGGGTCTTCTCGAAGTGGACCAAGAGAGGGAGCTGTGTTGGCGTCTAGACAGGGGCATGGGGAGTGACTCAGCAGTCGTGAAGCTGCGCCAGTGATGCTATGCTATGCTAAGTCACTTCAGTCGTGTCCGACTCTGTGCGACCCCATAGACGGCAGCCCACCAGGCTCCCCCATCCCTGGGATTCTCCAGGCAAGAACACTGGAGTGGGTTGCCATTTCCTTCTCCAATGCACGAAAGTGAAAAGTGAAAGAGAAGTCGTTCAGTCGTATCCAACTCTTAGCGACCCCATGGATTGCAGCCTAACAGGCTCCTCCGTCCATGGGATTTTCCAAGCAAAAGTACTGGAGTGGGGTGCCATTGCCTTCTCTGACGCCAGTGAAGGCCAGGTTTTTGTTCATTACGTTAATGTTTCATGGGCAGGGCCTGGCGGAGAGTGGGAAGTAAACATGGAAGATACGGGCCGGTCATGGGACGGCCAACCAGGATGAGCGGGCCTTGGTGTGGGAGAGTGCGTGAGACTGTGTGGAACCAGCTGAAAGCCGAGGCTCTCTAGGGAGAAGGTCTGTCTCCAAGGGCTCAGCCATCTCCCCCTGACTCCAGTCCAGGGAGGGGACCAGGGTCCTAGCTATGCCGTCAGGCAACCCACAAGTGGTTAAGGCAGGGAGATAGGGTCTTAGTGGAAGCTGACGTAGGCCGTTGCCTTAGCATCTCCTCGTGGATGGGAAGACCCAAGGCTTGGGATGGGGGGCTCAGGAGAAGTGCTTTTGCCCCTAGAGTCGGTTGGCTGTGACCAAGGAGAGCCCCAGCCTCAGCTAGGGCATCCTAGGGTGAGAGCTGTCAGCCCCGTCCCAGACCATCAGGGGTGGACACTTGAAGCCCAGTCTCTTTGGACGGCAGTCCGCTCAGTCCTTAGTCACAGTGGCTTTTTTGAAGGTAGGGTTTCTTACTGGCTTGTAGGCCCCACCAGCAGGGACAGCTGAAGGAGGTGGGCACAGAAGGGTGGGCAGTAACGGAAGATGGAGACCCACAGCCGGCACCTGTCTTAGCCTGGATTCCCCTCTGGAAAGCAGAGCCGGATGGAATTTATTTGGGAAGTCTGCTTCCGGGAGCAGGAGCAGGGTCTGGACGGAGGGAAACTTGGGAGGGTTCAGGCTGCCGTAGTGCTTCCCGACACTGGCCCCACTGCTGATCACAGGGTCCCACCCTCTGGGACCCTCTGAGAGCCACATGGAGAATGCCTTCCAGAATGTTCCACCCGAGGATGGATAGAGACCAGATCGCTGGGGCTCCTGCTCCCACGTCAGGAGCCCCGCACAGGGTGTCCCGCCCTGGTACTTGCGGGCTGTATGCTCTGGAGGAACCAACTCACTTACCTTGAGACTTAGTTTCCTTGCCTGTAGAATGGAAGCATGAGTCTCAAGTTTTCATATCCTGTGGGTGTTGTGTTGTTGTTCAGTTGCTAAGTCACGTACGACTCTTGTACGTCCCCATGGACTGTAGCCCACCAGGCCCCTCTGTCCGTAGGATTACCATTTCCTTGTCCAGGGGATCTTCCTGACGCAGGGATCCCACCTGCCTCTCCTGTATCGGCAGGCGGATTCTTTACCTCTGAGCCACCAGGGAAGCCCTGGTGTTGTGTTGCCAGCAGTGAAGAATGAACGGAGATGCTTCACATCCTGTAAATCACTGTCCAAGTGTGAAGCAACACTGATAGTTAGGGCAGACATCGATGTGCCTGAACCATGTGACAGCTGGAACAGCCCGCCTCTTAAACTTTCGGAGTGCCTGCTGCCTTCAAGCACTTGTTATATATACCGTCATGTCATCCTCACTGCAGCCTCTAAGGGGGCCACCGTCATCATCCCCATCTACGGACAGGGACACAGAAGCTCAAAGGGACCAGGGCACTGGCCCAGGGTGGCGCAGGGGACTTCCCCTGCCTCCATTCTATTTCTTGGGAAGAGCATCTTGTCGCCTGGCAGTGTAACACCCAGGCCAGCACCCTGGGGTCTGTGATCACATTCTAGGAACGCTAGTGGTGGGAAACCCAAACTGCCAGCTCCTGAAAGGGAGGCAGACAGGGCGAAGGTCAGCAGGCAGCCTGCCTCTGCTGCAAGTGTGAGAGGCCGCGTGGGGATCGGCCGTAAGGAAGCAGGGGATGGTAAACATGTGGGTTTTGCTTAGCATGGGGCCTCTTGGCTGGGGCTCTGTGAATAAATTCAGGGGCAGTGTCTGAAGCTCTAGAAACGGTCTGTAAAACAAGTGTGCGTGTGGGTGTACGTGCACTTTTCCAGGAAGCAGGTTTGTAATTTTTATTACAGTCTTAATGATCCATGACCCCAAGTTTTAAAGCCACTTCAGTCAGGCCACCCCAACATAAATACAAAAGGCGCAACCCCCTCCTCCGTGGAAAACCTCTGGGCACAACAAGAACCTTCCAATCTGTCCTTCAGAACAGCTTAGATTCCATGCATTCTGCTTTTTTTTTTTTTAACATAGTCTGCTTTTAATTTCACATCTTCACCTTTTTGCTACTGTTATTTATGAGCCAAGGTTAGCGGTTTTTTACAGGGAAAATGCATAATAATTTTATGATCAAAGGATTTCTTTCTACTACCTTTATTATTATTTTTTGCACTTTCTGCAAAAGGTATAATTTCCTCATCAAATTTAGTTTCTTTCACTGACACGTATTCATGCTCTTTCAAGCAATTGAATGTGCTTCTTTCAGGGAACCAACCCTTGCAAATTATATCTCTTTGAGTTGCCAGACCGGGAAAATAAAAATAACCTATTGAGAAAGTGTTTATGTTCCAAGTAGGTAGTCTTTTAAAAATCATACCCCCGAACCACTCAACAGATTTTGATTCAAAGAGCTCTTTTGTCCTTGGTATGAAAAGCAACATGAATAAATCAGATCCCCCCTTCCCTTGTGTGGTGCAGTTAATATCCGGGCACATCACACCTGGTGTCTGACTTCTTGAAAACTGGCTGAAAATCCTGAGCACCGTATAACCCCAGCTTGATGAGCTGTGGTTGCGCGTGTCCTGCAGAGTCGCTTTGGATGTCCCCGGAATAGAAGGGCAGGACAGGGGACAGCGGCATAGTGAGGATGCCTTTTCTGCGATGTGAAATCATGGACAGTCGGAAGGATTCATTTAAGCCGGAGACTGGGCTCCATCTGTGACCACAGGGGAAGCCATATGTCCTCCCCTGGTAGGCCCCCCACACTGACCCATGGAGGGAGGGTGGGCACCCCTCCACCCTTTGAGAAACCAAAGGGCAGAACTGGTGCTGAGCGTGGCCAGGGCGGGCCAGCTGGAAGGGCTGGGGCCTGCAGGCTTGCTTCTGTTTTCTCTGAGGAGGACTGGAGGGGAGGACCGGCCTGAGCGGCCTCTTCGTCAGGCAGTGCTTGCCTTCAGAGAGGCCACAGGAAACCGCGGAGCGGGGTTGCCAGAAAAAACACGGGATGCCCATTACATTTGAATTTCAGATGAAAAATAAATCAGTGTTTACTATAAGTATGTCCCATGCGTGTACATGCCACCCATGTCCTAGATAATTGCATGAGACACACTCGTCCTAAGAAAGTTATCTGTGGTTTATCTGAGGCTGAAATTTAACTGAGTAATTTGAAATTTTATTTGATGAACCTTGGCAACCCCATTCCAGGGCAGAGAAGGCCCCAACAGGCTGTGCTGGTGGGACATATATACATATATATTTTTTTTTTGGCAAGACTTTCTTAACATGCCTGTAAAGAATCTTTCTAATTAATTATTTTTTATTGGAGTATAATTGTTTTTATTTTACAATGTTTATGTTAATTTGTGCTGAACAACAACATGAATCAGCCATTGAAAGCTTGAAAGTGAAGTTGCTCAATTGTGTCCGACTGTTTGCAACCCTGTGGACTGTAGGAAATGGCAACCCACTCCAGTGTTCTTGCCTGGGGAATCCCAGGGACGAGGGAGCCTGGTGGGCTGCCGTCTGTGGGGTCGCACAGAGTCGGACACGACTGAAGCGACTTAGCAGCAGCAGCAGCAGGACTGTAGCCTACCAGGCTTCTCCGTCCACAAGATTCTTCAGGCAAGAATACTGCAGTGGGCTGCCATTTCCTTCTCCAGGGGATCTTCCTAACCCAAGGATCGAACCCAGGTCTCCTACATTGCAGACAGACGGTTTAACATCTGAGCCACCAGGGAAGACCGTTTTCCCTCCCTCTTGAATTCCCCCTCACCCCTCTAGGACATCACGGAGCCCGGAGCCCGAGCGGAGGCCTCCGTGCCACACAGCAGGTCCCTCCCGGTCATCTGCCTCACACAGGCTCATGTCAGTGCCGCCGTCCCCGCTTGCCCCACCCTCCCCTTCCTGCTCTGTGTCCACAAGTCCGCTGTCTTTATCAGGCTCCCAGCTTCCAGGATTTCAAGGAGACAGACTCCTGCAGGGTTCTTGTTTGTGTCTTACCTCTGTCACTCAGTATGCTTTTGAGATTCTTCCCGTTGTTGCCTTTAAACAGTAGTTTGTTCTTTTCTTCTTTTTTTTAAAAATAATAATTACTGCTGCTAAGCTGCTGCTGCTGCTAAGTCGCTTCAGTCGTGTCCGACTCTGTGCGACCCCACCAGGCTCCCCCGTCCCTGGGATTCTCCAGGCAAGAACACTGGAGTGGGTTGCCATTTCCTTCTCCAATAATTACTGAGTGCTTTTCTATTGAATGAAAGCACCACGGTTTATCTATTTACCTCTGGTGGGCCTTTGGGTTATTTTCAGTGGTCATCTGTTATAAAAAAAGCTGCTATGTGTTTCTATGAGCAAATGTTTTTGTGGACATACGTTTTCATTTCTCTAGGGTGAAACCTTAGGAATTAAATTGCTGGATCTAATGGTAAGTTTAGCTTCATAAGAGACTGTCAAACAGTTTTCCGAAATGGTCGTACAGCTGTTCTCTTAGCAGCCTCCTTGGTCTGTTCAAGGGGCCTCCCTGGTGGCTCAGATGGTAAAGAATCTGCCTGCCAGTGCAGGAGATGCGGGTTCAATCCCTGGGCCAGGAAGATCCCCTGGAGAAGAGAGTGGTACCCACTCCAGTATTCTTGCCTGGAGAATTCCACGGACAGAGGAGCCCGGCAAGCTGCAGTCCATGGGGTTGCAGAGTCACACAGAACTGACGGACTAACAGTAACTAAGTAGTCTGTTGCGGGTGCTAGAACGAGCCGTCCCAAGCCTCGTGACTTACACAACAGAAATTCATGTCCTGCAGTTCTGGAGCCTGGGATGTATGATAGAAAGTAAACCGGGGCCTTCATTTCCCTCCCACATATTGTCCATTTTTTTTCCAGTGCCGTTTACTGAACAGACTGTCCTTTCCCAAGGAATTACTTTGATGTCTTTGTTGACAATCAATTGAGCCTGCCTCTGTACCCCTGTTTCTGGGCACATTCTTGTCCTTCGAATGATACATCTGTCTTTACGGCAACAGAGACAGCCTGGGACCAGGGGCCTGGGGCCCTCTGCTGCAGAGCTCGCACCTGGACAAACGTCTCCTTCTCTGGAGCAACAAAATACAAAGAAACTATGAGGAACTAAAAGTAACTGTGTGCGTGGGCAGTTGGGGCAAATTATGGACAAAAAGATACAGAAAGACAAAAAAAAACCCAACTGCTGCTTCTGAGGTGTTGGAGCAAAAGCAGGGTCTTGAGCGTGGTCCCTGCATACAGCACCCCCAGAGGGGTGGGCAGATCATGCAAGCTGCCCCTCTCCCCATGCAAGGCACCAGGTCGCCCCTCCCCCTCACCCAGGGAGTGAGCAAAGGAAACCTCGACTTGTTTTTTGATCCCTTTGCACTAAGAGTTCCATTAAAGCCTTGCCTGAATTTTTCATCTGGTCTCTTATCAATTTCTCTTGATTGAAGAGTCCAAGACCATGGGTCAGTAACAACACCACAGTGTCTCGGTTACTGTAGCTTCATAGGAAATCCCGCTGGAGTCCCTCTCACAGATAACTCCACTTTTTGGGGAAACCAAGCTAGGACGACAGGGGAAAACCTGATGACACAGCTCCTTGCTGGCGTCTGTCTGTCCGTCTGTGTTTACGTCCCGATCTTTCCCTGAATATGTATTTCTGGACTGATATGTAAAAAACATTGACTTTGGTAATCTTTAGGAGAGTCACTCCAGGACACCTTCCTGGACCCCCTGCTCCTCTCTGTGACCATTCTTTTTCTTTTCATATGGTATAAAAGTAAAAGCTGTTGAAAGTTCTTAAAAGTAACACTTTGCACGTTTAACCTCTTAACTTTCAGTCGTCTCCTTGCTTTTGCTGTGAAAACGGCACCACGAAAGACAAACAGATGCTGGTGTTGTAAGGCAATTCCAGCCATTTCCAGTCTTTTTTTTTTTTGCTGCCACAAACCTATGGTGAGTGAAATGGGTGTCATACCCTATCCGATGCACTTCGGCAGTCCTGTTTCTCTTCTTGGTGACTCCCAGTGAGACAGGCTTGGACCTGGGACTTTGCTGCAGAGCTTACACCTGGACAAACGTCTCCTGGAGAAATAAAATACAAAGAAACTATGAGGGACTAAAAATAACTGTGTGCATGCAGCAGTTGGGGCAAATTACGGACAATAAGATACATAAAGACCAAAAAACCCCAACTGCCACTTCTGAAGAGCTGGGAGCAAAAACAGGATGTCGGAAGCAAAAGCAGCATATTGTGCATTCCTCCTGCACTCAACACTACCTAAGGGATGGGCAACCAACCACCCAAGTCACCCCTCCAGCCCGAGCCCTGGACCTGCCTCTTATTATTCTTCAGTCATCCAGTTGTGTCCGACTCTTTTCGACCCAATGGACTGCAGCACGCCAGGCCTCCCTGTCCATCATCAACTCCCAAAGTTTGCCCAAGTTCATGTCCATTGTATAGGTGATGCCATCCAGCCTTCTCATCCTCTGATTCCCTCTTCTCCTTCTTCTGTCAATCGTTCCCAGCATCAGGGACTTTTCCAATGAGTCAGCTGTTTGCCTCAAGTGACCAAAATACTGGAACTTCAGCTTCAGCATTGGTCCTTCCTATGAGTATTTAGGGTCGCTCTCCCTTAAGATCTACTGGTTCGATGTCTGAACTGAACAGGGGACGCAACCTTCTTGCTGGTAGGGAGATAGGACAGCCACTGAGTTTTCAGATGTGCTGTTGTGTGCAGTGAGGAGGGCTAAGGATCTCAGGACACTAAGGACAGACATCTCGCTGCTTTGGCCAGATTTCCCGAGTACACTGTGATTATTTGCAGAATCACGCAGTATTATGATGGAATCTGGCCCCGAAATAACCTTAGAGCCAATCACCAGCGAGGGCTCCTTTGGGATGACATCTAATTAGTGAGAGAGACCAGTGGGGGGATGCTCTGGGCCCGTGCATCCTGGTCCGTGTCTGCCTTCCAGCCACTCACTGACTCCAGAAATTGCAAAAGATAAGGATCCCATTTTCAAAATTGCTACACCTACTTATGCAGAGGCACGCTGCCTTAAAAAGCTTTGGAAACATTCCCAACCGGCTGTAGTTCAGTCATTACCCTACAGCGTTTGGACTCTCTTGGGTCTTTCATGCCATCAGAATAAATTGGCAGCAAGAAATTTATAATCCCCTTTACACGTGTTTTGGGTTAGGAAGGAGTGGTGCAGATTTCATTCTGGGCAGTGTCGTGGTGTTCCAAGAGATGCTGCATTTCAGTTTGAATTAAGTTTACGTATAAGAGGAAAAGTGTATGACGTTTCTTACCCGCAGTGGAAACCTTCAAGGAAAGCAGTAGTGATCCGGGACTCTGCTCACGTAGGAGAATCCAATGTGGAATTTCTTCCCCTGCGTTTGGAGTGTCTTGTGAAAAACTCAGAGTGTGCCACGCTGCTTAGTATTTTCTGTCATAGTTTCTGTTCTCTCTGGGGGTCTTTGAGTTAAGTTATCCATGGAAAACTATTTGTTTAAGACCTACTATACACAGGCCCTCTGCTAAATAGTTTATGAAAATACGGTGTGAAAGAATATAGTTCTTGCCTTCCAGGAGTACAAATCTTTCATGTAGACTGAGATATAAAGTGATTACTGAACAGTGTGACAAAGGCTTTCCTGAACCTAAAAGGAGATCAGGGAGTCCTTCTGGACAAGCTGCTATTTGGGGCATAAATCCGCGAGTGGGACTCATCCTAGTAGGTAGAAAAAGGAGGTTGCTTCGGGCAGACAGAGGAGAAAGTGCACAGGAGGAGCACTTTGGGTTCAGAGTGTGGAGCAGTGGTGGCACCAAGGACAGGCTCACGTGGGCAGCAGGGTGTGGATCACGTGGGCAGCAGAGTGTGGATCACGTGGGCAGCAGGGTGTGGATCACGTGGGCACTAGGGTGTGGATCACGTGGGCAGCAGGGTGTGGATCACGTGGGCATCAGGGTGTGGATCACGTGGGCAGCAGGGTGTGGAAATGGGGGCGGTTTGTTTCCGTTTCAGCTGTGCTCAGTCAGTCGTGTCCAGCTCTTTGCGACTCCGTGGACTATATAGCCCGCCAGGCTCCTCCGTCCTTGGAATTTTCCAGGCGAGAAAACTGGAGTGGATTGCCATTTCCTTCTCTACTGTTTCAGCTGAGACCCCAAGAAATGGATGCTATGTTCCAAAGAGGAGTTTGAAGCCATGTGCAGATAGTGGTGAAGACAAAACCTGTTTAAACAAGGTCCTACTGTGTACTGAACTATATTCAATATCTTAGGAAAACCTATAACCAATAATGGAAAAGAATCTGTAAAAGAATATGTATGTGTGTATATATATATATACACACACACATAACTGAATCACTTTACTGTACATTTGAAACTAACACAACATTGTCAGTCAACTCTACTTCAAATAAAAATAAAAAATAAAAAGAAACCCATTACATGTGATGATAAATGACGGATTTTTAATAAAGGCTCTATTCTCAAAAAAATAGAATATTGGCATCGCTTTCCATTTTTGCAAATCTCTTTAATGCTTTCCTTGAAAAGGCAACTGAATTCTCATATCTACTTATATGTTTAATCTTTTGTAATATGTTGTTGTGATTGAAGTACATGTAGAAAAATCTGGCTGCACACAAATGTGTAGCTGGAGGAAAGATTTGATGGACGCCTGGAAGAGCCGCAGGGATACCCAGGTGCTTTGGGACCACATTTTGAGAATGACTAATACAGATGTAAGTGCTTAAACACCTTGTTCCCATAAAAAGTAGATGGAACTGGAGAGAATGGTTATAACAGTAATGTACCTAAAATTTTCTATTATTAAGTACTATTTTTAATTTTCTATCAGGGAACAACTGAATCAGGGCCTCCCTTAATTGAAAATAAGTGATTTGAAATCACACACAAAAACAGAAGTGAAAGCTGTTTCATTACCTTTATCTCTTCACACACTTTTTGTGTGTCTATGAGCTCAGCCATGTCTGACCCTTTCTGACCCCATGGACTGTAGCCTGCTAGGCTCCTCTGTCCATGGGGTTTTTCAGGCAAGAATACTGGAGTGGGTTGCCATTTCCTCCTCCAGGGGATCTTCCTGATGCAGGGATTGAACCTGCGTCTCCTGCTTTGCACACGGATTCTTTATCAAATGGGCCACTGGGGAAGTCCCCAAATATTGAGGTTACAGCAAAAGCCAGCTTGGAGGTGAAGAGAAGATTTGGGGAATTGTTGACGTGTTGTGTGTCCAATCTCATCCCCAAGAGGTGATGGCAAATACACAGTGTGGGGGAGGCGAGATGAAGCCCCCACCCTTCCAAGCAGGTGACTGGCCTACAGTTGGCATGGGCTGACCAGGACCGGTACTCTTAAATGAAATCACATACTTTGATTACATCACTACACTGGTTATTGTCATTTCTGATCAGTATGGGCATTCTTATTGGTTGAATGTGATCAGAACAGTGATGGGATATGACCCAAATTCCATCCCAGGGCACAGAAAGAATCAGCCTGCCAGAGCAATCTGAAGGGACAGTTCAGTTCAGTTCAGTCGCCCAGTCATGTCCAACACTTTGCGACCCCATGAATCACAGCATGCCAGTCCTCCCTGTCCATCACCAACTCCCGGAGTTCACTCAGACTCAGTGGAACCCCAAATAACATTAACAGATTATTATACCCCTGAATTGTGCTTCTTCAACATAGTGGTTATGGAGCTTCCCAATCTTTTCTGTGTAAAGAATCACAGTTTTATAATGGGCCCAGGATTTGGAGAGGTTCTAAGTATGGCTGCAGACATGGGGAGGCTGTTGTGCTGTTGTGTTGGTCTTGACAGGAGCAGCTTTGTCATCCCTACCGCTGCCTTGCGTGGCAGAGAGGCCTGTCTGATGGAGTGGAGCCAAGTCTGGAGGCAGGGAGCTGAGTGAAGGGGCCGCTGTAGGAGCACAGGGCTTGTGTCTGAACCTGAGACTGTAGAGCTGCTGGCAGATTCCAGAGCGATCCGGAGACTGGATCAACGGCAATAGCGGCTGTGCAGACCAAGAAGAGCTGACCCTTCCCAGCATTCTGGGTTGACCAGATGGATGGATCACGGTCTTATGACTGAGCCAGGGGAACATAAGAGGAGGAGCAGGTTTTAGGGGGAAGATGATTGGCTCGATCCAGGAATTTGAGGTGCATTGAGGAAGGAGTTGATTGGCTGATGCTTGGAAGAGCGATCTGGGCTTGATTTGGACGAAGGCAGAGGTACAGAGTGTAGGCAATTATCTAAGAAACCTGGAAAGCACGGCAGAAATCTAGAAGACACAATATGGATTTCATTTATTTTTAATTGAAGGCACTCAGACATTTTTATAAGGGACCAGAGCCACTGGTTTTCACTCCAAAGAAGACAAATCTGGTCTGCAGATGGCAGCAGGCAATCAGAGCAGAGATGGGAGAGACATGTGACCCCCCAGAAGCCTCACATCTCAGGCAGCTGGCGCTCCGTGTTTTCTACAAGCTCTCAGGATAACGGTCTTGCTTCCCTCATCTTCTCTGCATCAGCCTGCATCCTTCCTATACATCCTTCATTGTTGGAAGCTTAAGTGAGGTTGAGAGGGCTTCTGTTTATAGCAACTGAAAGATGTGAGACACACACCTTGACCTTCAGGGGCTCTGTCACTCAAACACATTTGGGAATTGGTGCCAAGGGTATCATTCACAGCTCTGAAACACCCCTTCACTTAGAGTCCACAGTACTCACCCCCGTCTTTTGTCACCCTGCCCAAGAATACAATTCTTGCTTCCCTCTCCATTCACCCTCTCAAAGTCAGTGCCTCTATTGGGTATTTCTTTAGCACTTGTGCACACGTCTGTAGGTCCTCAGAACTCTCCATCCATGCTGTAGGGATTTATTTGGCTGCTCTGGATCTTAGCTGCAGCTCCTGCACCCTCCCATCTTTGTTGCAGCCTGTGGAATCTTTCAGTTGCAGCAGGCAGGATTTGTAGCTGTGGCGTGTGAACTTCTCATCGCAGCATGTGGGATCGAGTTCCTTGATCAGGGATCAAACCTGGGCCCTCTGCGTGGGGAGCATGGAGTCTTAGCCATTGGACCATCAGGACAATACCCCCTGTTGTATTTAAAGGGAGAAGAAACTAAGGAATATGTTTTACCCTTCACAGTCATGGAACCAGGGTTCCACGGCATATTTTCACCATGACGTTCAAGATATGGAACAAAAGACAGGCCAAATGTTAGGATTCCAGACAGGACTTGGCGTGGGAAACAAGTGGACAGCGTCCATTTATCTTTTGAGTGTAGTTCAAACCAATAAGGCCAGGAAGTTCACCTGCAGCCTGTTGCTCTATTTTCTCTTCCTCCAAAGACGCTTCTCTCTTCCGTGGTGAGCAGGGAACAGGAGCTGCTCTATGGATGTAGTATCAGCACAGCAACTGTTTAACACTCTGCTTTGCATTTTGGTTGTAAAATAGGAAGATTTCATGGTATGTATGTTGGGAACTCTCCTCTCTAGGGAAGTAACATATAAACTTCTGGGAATTTATGGCCGTTACGGGGACAGTGTGCTGTGTTTTCCAATAAATACTTCTATTTTACTAGAAAGAGAAATCATGTTTATTTGTGAAATTATTTGCATAATTTAGCTTGTCATGGTTGCAGTTCACATGCCTCAAACACACAGCAGGGTGAGAACTGAAAGGCCGAGTTTCCAGCATGTGGGAAAGGAAGTGACGCTACACAGCAGCTGTTCTCTGCGCTGCTTTTGCCTTGACTACCGAGGAGGGAGCCATCTTTCAACCACAAGGGTTTTGCTTCCTTTTCAGAGATTGATCGCATGTGTAACTGCAGAAAACACACTGCGGTGCTCCGTCACTTGCAGCACCAAAGCAACTGGATTTCCCTTCTCACCTGTCATGGCCCCGTGAGAAAATAGGTAACTGGCCAAGTGTGTGCAATTGTGATAGGAAGATGGTTGTAGGTAAAACGGGAACTTGATAATTGGTGTGCTCATGAGGGACCCCAGCCTCCTTCAGGGCTCCTTCAGGAAGGATGTCTTCTTAGGATGGACCCATGGAGGCCTCGTGGCTTCAGGGGCCAGTGAAGATTCTGCTTTGTCTCTGTCAGTCTCCTCCTGCACAAGGGCAAGCATTATTTCACTTGTATTTTTTCACTACAAATTTAAATAAAACATGTGATCAATTCTTGATGGTTACAACCAGGAATCAGATTTAAGGCAATAAAAGTGACCTGTGAGATTTATGTTATAAAATACAAAGATGGGTGGATATCATTCACCCTGGAGCAGATGCTCTGGCCACCAGCCTGGTCATCCTCCTGAGACTCGGCGAGGGTGACTCTAGAAAACATATCAAAGTACAAAGAAAAAATAAAAACCACCCAGAGCCTCTCAGTGCAGATAATGACTATTCATAAATATTATCCTTCTTTTTTGTTTTTTGCTTTTTAACTTAGATCATACACTCTAAAGGTATAAGCACAGTTACTGATTAGGTTTGAGTTAAGAAATGCTCTGAAAAGAGGCAATTTGTTCTAGGTTTATCTGCAAAAGAATATGTATCCTTGTTCCCAAAGAATAAGCTCTACAAATATATAATAAGAATTTGTTTAGATTTACCCTCAAGTTTATTATTTTCTTTGCTTGTCCTTTCTTCATAAATATCAGATCATTTTTCCCCTGAAATTATTTTATTTCTTCCAGATCTAGAACTTTTAAAGAAGTTACTTTGTGGAAGGTTTGTTGGTGAAAAAACTCAATTTTTGATAATCCAAAGGAATTTTTGACAGTATATATATATCTGTGGTTGATGTTTTATTGTCAAATACTTCTTGGGGAATGAATACTTGAATTAATTTTTATTTTTCAAATTAAATAATTTTAATTTTATAGTGCTTTACAATTTTCAAAAGTTTCACACACATGATTTCATATAGTTGCATAATAACTCTTTATCCCTCTATTGCCCCTTCCCCTTTTATCTTTCCTCTGGTAACCACTAGCTTGCTCTCCATAACTGTGGGTCTGCTTCTTTTTTGCTATATTCACTAACTTGTTGTATTTTTAAGATTCCATCTATAAGTGATATCATACAGAATTTGTCTTTCTCTGTCAGATTCATTTCACTTATCATAATGCCCTCCAAGTCCATCCATGTTGCTGCAAATGGCAAAATTTCATTTTTTTTTTTTTGGCTGCGTAGAACCTAAATTTAAAAATGAAGTGTATCTCTTGAGGTAATACACTCAAATGTTCTGAAACTGGATTCTGGTGATGAATGTACAACTATAAATAGACGAGAAAGTACTTAAACAGGTGAAATTTACGGTATGTAGCTACAAAAGCATTTCATTTTGCACTCATTCTTTTAAAAAAATTATTTTCTTTTAATTGGAGGATAATTGCTTTCAATATTGTGATGGCTTTTGCCATACATCAACATGAAGAGGCCACAGGTATACATGCATCCCCTCAATCTTGAACACGCCCCTCCCCCCCTTACTATCTCTCTGGGTTGTTCAAGAGCACTGGTTTGCACTCATTATTAATAGATAGTTATCCTGGGCTTATAATTCTAGATCGAGAGTTCTAGATTGAACATGTTAATGATATTATCCCATTGACTTCCAACTTTCATTACCGTAGCTGGACAGTCAGATTTCAGTCTAATTGCCATTCTTTTGTGATACTGTCTTTTCTCTGGGGTTACTTTTAAGATCTTTTTTCATGTTTAGTACTCTTAAAATTTTAAATAATATATCTGGGTGTTGAACTCTTTGCATGCATTCTGCTTGAGAACTGTCATGTTTCCTGAACCTATGAATTGGTGTCTTTCATCAATTCTGGAAAATGTGGAACCATCTTTCCTGATGACTGTGTCATCCTCCTTCTCTTATGTCTCTCCTCCCGGAATTTCTATCAGGCATCTTATACATTCCTGTTGGTCCTTCCTATCCTTTCATTTCTCATTCCCATTTCTACTTCTCCCTTTTCTTACATTCCTATTTTTTAATTAGTTAATTTATTTTAATTGGAGGATAATTACTTTAGAACATTGTGATGGTTTTTGTCACACACCAGCATGAATCTGCCATGGGTGCACATGTTTCCCCCCATCCTGAGCAACCTAGATATGTCCATCGAAAGATGAATGGATAGGGAAGTTGTGGTACATATACCCAATGGAATATTACTCAGCTAGAAAAAGGACACATTTGAGTCAGTTCTAATGAGGTGGATTAAACTGGAGCCTATTATACAGAGTGAAGTAAATCAGAAAGAGAAACACCAGTTCTGCATATTAAGGCATGTATATGGAATTAGAAAGATGGTGAGGATGATCCTAGATGTGAGGCAGCAAAAGGGCTACATTCCTATTTTCTTGTTTCTCCCCAACAAGTCCATTACTGTGTCAGCAGGTTTGGATTTGCTGTTTGTTGTCTATGCTCATTCAGCTTTTCTCATGCCTTGTCTGCTCATGTATTCTGTGATTTCACTTCTAAGTTTATTTGTGAGCTCATGATCAGTGATCTTGTCTCAGGGAACTCTCTGAGGCCTGGGTTGAAAGCACCTCTTCCAGAGATATTTGTATTTACTTCTGTCTGGCTCTTGCATGAAGGTCTACTTCAAACTAACTTTTGTGGTTCAAACTAATTTCTGGACCACAAAAGTGAGACAAAATCAGCCCCAAAACTCATATAAGTCTGGCCTGTTATTATGAAGTATGGGGAGTATTTTTTCTCCCTGTAAGCAGGATCAAAGAATCGATGCTGTCAAACTGTGGTGCTGGGGAAGACTCTTGAGGGTCCTTTGGACTACAAGGAGATCAAACCAGTCCATCCTAAAGGAAACCAACTCTGAATATTCATTGAAAGTAATAATACTGAAGATGAAGCTCCAATACTTTGGCCACCTGATGCGAAGAGCCAACTCATTGGAAAAGACCCTGATTCTGGGAAAGATTGAAGGCAGGAGGAGAAGGGGACAGCAGAGGATAAGATGTTGGATGGCATCATCAACTCAATGGACATGAGTTTGAGCAAGCTCTGGGGGATAGGGTAGGATGGAGGTGCCTGGCATGCTGCAGTCCATGGGGTCGCAAAGAGTCAGACACGACTGAGCCACTGAACAACAAGCAGGACCAAGACCAAGAGAGGAAGATTCTTCATCATCTCCCTAGTTACTCCTCCCAGAGGGTATGGTACTGTGTGTGGAGGTCCGTGACCTGACCCTTCATCTCTGTCTCCTGCCGCATGTTTCTTGAGCAAACCAATCCAGCAAGAGGAAGCAGAGAGGACACTGTAAACCTCTGGCCAGGAGCCCTGGTTCTGCTTGGGAATGGAGCGCCGTGTGACACAGGCAGAGAGAGGCTGGACAGCATTGTCTGGGGAGGCTTGCAGATGTTGGCTTTTTCCTGCCATAACAGCCAATAAAAATTCACATCAGCACAGTTCAGCATTTATTTAATTGTGGCTTATATTTACTAGATGAGTTTCTTGCCAGCTAGCTCATTTAAAAAATGCATCTAAAGAGGCGGCATTACCATTTTGGAAAATATTGCCTAAAGGCAGACAGCAAGGGCATACATATGCTAGCCTTAAAACTCAACTTGAGCAGCTTTTGGTCACCAATTAGAGTTATTTAATAGAAAACCTTAATTTTCTTTGTTCAACCTTGGAAGGAAATGTGAAACAGCTTTAACGAGTTACTAAGAACCCTTGGCAATCTTCACAAACTCTGTTGATCTGAAATGAGATAAACTCTCCTCTTTTGCAATAAAATTGAACTGAGATGCTTTTGAGAGGTTGATGTGTTTCTGTCTCTGTCTGTCCATCTGGGGGAGGTTTGTCTGAGCTCATGACTTCCATGGAGAACCCTCCCCTCTGTTTTAGCTTTGCCAGCTCCAGGCTCCATCCTCACTCCTGACCCAACCCTTCAGGCCTGAAGGGCTGCAGAAAGGGGGTGCTTACACCTTTGTGGCCCCAACATGCTTCACAATCTCTGGGTGTGTCTGTGAACTGCCCATCATCCTTTACGGGTCCCTGTTCAGTCACCCTTCTGGGTGTGCCATCTGCCCTTGCTCCTGCCTGGAAGGTGACTCTGGGTACCCCATGTTCCTCCTCACTGGGAAGAAGGCTTCCATCTTTGGGGTCCCCACACATAGCATGCTGGAGGGCCCATTCCTCCCAAGGGCTCTTCTCCATGAGGTATCTTTACCAACTGTTGGGTCTGGATCCCACAGGAGGCAAGCTGCCAGTAGGTTTCCAAGTGACTCAGTTTTTAACTAAACCATGACGGAGCAAAGATGCTCATCCAGGCAACATCCTCCTTCCTTGGCTGTAGTTCTGATCGTGAGAACATGGCGACAGCTCGTGCCAGAGACTGGAGCAGGGCCCTCCACCCCACGCTGCACCCAGAGTGGGGGAGCCACCACCTGTGTGCCCGCAGTGCTGTGACAGGCCCACAGGATTGGGCTGTGTGCCCGGTACGTCCCCAGGGAGTGCGTTTTGAAGGTGGACATTATGTCTGCTTGTTGCTGTTGTTGAGTCGCCAAGTTGTATCCGACTCCTCGCGACCCCATGGACCGCAGCATGCCAGGTTTCCCTGCCCCTCACCATCTCCCAACGTTTGCCCAAGTTCATGTCCATTGAATCGGTGGTGCCATTTAACCATCCCATCCCCCTTGGATGGCAAGGAGATCAAACCAGCCCATCCTAGGGGAAATCAACCCTGAATGTTCTTTAGAAGGACTGATGCTGAAGCTGAAGCTCCGATACTTTGGTCACCTGATGGCAAGAGCCGGCTCACTGGAAAAGGCCCTGATGCTGGGAAAGTCTGAAGGCAGGAGGAGAAGGGGCCGACAGAGGATGTCTTGTGCTTAGTAGAAGACAATGGTCTGGGGAGCCATGAGTCACTTCACTTATTTCCAGAGGGCTGATGGGTGAGTAGTGTTGGCAAATCACAACTTTCTCTACTGTGACTGAGGACATTTCCACAGGACTCTTGTCCCTGACATAACCTTCGTGGTGTGACTGCTGGCGAGGACATCTGACCAGACAGGGTGCTGTTTGCTGGGGACACTCACTGACCTTTGACAGTGGATAATCATGGGCTTTGGCTCAGCATTGTGGATTCTCGTTTTGTACCCTGTCCTTTCCCATATCCGTGGTCACCAGAAGGCCCAGCTTTCTGCAGGCAGGCTGTGCAGTGTGGGAGCTGCAGGGGAAAAGTCAGTTACATCCTTTCTGGTGTCTGTGACTGGGATAGAATGGGCTGGAATGCCTGAACAGGAGCACTGCTTTGCCAGACGAGGCCCAGCAGGGGACATCGGGAATGGGTGGGCCCCCTGGGGCCCTGTTGTCTACCAGGCCAGTGAGCTGACCCGTCTAGTCAGGTTAGAGACAAGCTCTGTTTCCAGAGGTGCAGATGCAACTGGTGAATCAACATTCTTCATGTCAACGAGCAGTAAATCCATGCTGATGGATGGCATTACCTTTCGAGGAATCCAGCCTGGGGGACTGCTTTGCTTTGTTTCAGGCCAGAGTCTTATGCAAAGGGTGACAAAAGCCCTAGACCAGCTCCAGGTGAGGCGGGTTCTCTGGGAGCAAATGACTCAGCCTCCCTAACCCAGGCCAGAGACGACTGAACAGCTGGGCAAGATTTTGGGCGCAAAGCACGGCACCTCTCTGAGCCTCAGTTTCCCCATCTGCAAGATGGATGTATTGATGCTTTCTGAAGGGCTGTTACCTGGGTTCAGAGATAAATGCAAAGTCTCTGGTAAAGAGTCAAGGCTCAGTAAGGATCTACTTATTCTTGGCATCATACTTTTGCTGTGAAAATAAAGCCATTCCTTGCATCAGCCCTGAGCCCCCTGCTCCTGGCATCTTATTCTCTCCCTTGTACCTTGTTCTGGAGGCAGAGTCTTCTTCCCCATGGGTGTCCCCTCCTTGGTCTTCCTGGTCCCTCAACACTGCAGATGCACCTGCCCTCGGCACTCTCTTCCACAGGGCGCTGCCCACCTCTGCATCTCACGTCCCACCTGCGGGCTGGTCTCGGAGGGGCCTGGCTGGCAGGACAAGCAGCTGCTTCACTGGCGCCCGCTTCTACGCCATCTTCGGAACATCATGGCTCCTTGCCCAGGCCCCCTTGGGAGGCTGGCCTCTCATGCACCAGAGCCCCTGCCCCTCCCCCGACCAGGGCAGCCTCACCATGACTTTGAGCTGAAGGTGGCTGCTGGCAGGTGCAGCGGTGGGCTTGCAGGAAGGAAAGTGTGCTCCGGCCCGCTTAGGGGAACTCAGAGAGCTTTTCCCTGTGTAACTCTGAGTCCCCAGCCCCGGGGTGGGCTGTCTACGCTGACACAAGGGGGTTGAGCTGTCAGCTCCCTCCCCAAGTCAGGCTGCCACCCCTATTCACACACTAACTGACCGCAAAGCCAACACGGGTTGTGTGGGAACAGTCCACTCGTTCCCTGCCCTCACCACCTAATCCACAGAAGGATGGCTTCTGAAAGGCTATATGGAATATTTCTAAACAACAAAATGTGTTAGAGGCTGTTTGATATAGAGGACCTCTCCTTTCCAGTGTCAGCCAGCACAGGTTTATATTTTAGCCCAGACCTCCAAGCCCTCTACCAACTTGGATGCCTGAGCCCCTGGGTCCCTGGTTCCTGCAGCTGGGACCTGGAGGAGGCTGGGTCCCACCCCCTTGGAGCCTGCTGGGGCATCAGGGAGACCATGGCTGTGGCTCAGAGGCCCAGCTTCTGGTCTGGCCGCTGGTCCCACCCATCCTGCCGTGGGACTCAGGTACCCCTGTTTGGACTCTGTGTGTGTATGCTAAGTCGCTCAGTCATGTCCAACTCTTTGTGATCCCATGGACTGTAGCCCGCTAGGCTCTGCTGCCCATGGGATTCTCTAGACAAGAATCCTGGAGTGGGTTGCCATTCCCTTCTCAACTTTGGACTCTAGCCTTGCTCCTTATCATCAAGTTCTCTTCCTTTTCTCCTGTTTTATTAATTGAAACATGGTTTCTGTCTCCTGTGGAAACTTCTGCAGAGTTTCCGATCCAGCACTTTCATTGATTTACATTTTTGTGGGGGAGACAAGATTTCTCAAAGCAAAGTGGGGATGATCTTTTTTGAAAAATTTGTATTTGTTTATTGACTATGCTGGATCTTCGTTGCTGCTTGCAGACTTCCTCCATTTGTGGACAGCAGGGCCTGCTTTCCGTTGTTGGGCACGGGCTTCTCTGCTGGGGCTTCTCTTCTTGCAGAGCACAGAGAAGGGCACTCGGTAGTCGCAGGTCTCAGGCTTAGCTGCCCTGCAGCATATGGGATCTTCCCGGAGCAGGGATTGAAGCGGTGTCCCCTGCATTTGCAGGCAGGCCGAGTCTTAACCTCTGGACCACTGGAAAAGCCCAGTGATGATCTTTTAAGATGTAAATGTGCTTTGTGAAACCCTGAATGAGATGTGAAGCAGAGGAGACCTCCCTGGTAGGGGTCTCTGACTGAGGACGTGTGTCCTGATGGGCATGTCTCAGGGCAGCAGGAAGGGACAAAGTTTGGGGAGAGAGAAAGGACCCTTTCCACCTGCCTATCATCCATCTACAGTTTATTTCACTCATTTCTATTTTACATGGTGAAGAGCTGAGAAAATTAGCGAAATCGAAACTAAGGGAACATACCAACGTGGGCGCACAATCCAAACAAAGCGCCCTGTAGAGTTTCAGTGTATTTCCTTCCAGTCTTTTCCTCCTCGGTTCCATCCTTTGCGTGGTACTGATTGCCATGGGCTTCGGTGACCCCCAAACATTTTTTCCTCTGGGGGTAAGGATTCTTATTTGGAAAAAAATGTAAATATCTGCTATTGTCAAAAAATTAGAAAATATAAACCGATTGTGATGACGCCATGAGGTGTGTTTGTCTACAAAGTGTCTCTGTCCTAAGATCTGGGTGTGGGGACTGGAAGGGGTGGGGTAACAGGGCCTCAGAGCCAAGGGACCCCTCCCGACCCCCACGGCCACAGCGATGTCCACAGGACTTCATGCTGGCCACTTGCACAGGCTCCTCCCTTCCCAGGTCCCCGGCAAGGCTCATGGTATAACATTGTTTGGGACGTTTGTAGAAGGAACATATTTTAACTGACAGTAGGTAATGCACGTCTCTTCCCATTCTGATTTCAAGTCCCCCTTGTCCCCTTTCCTGTGCCTGGTGGTCTGGAGCGGCCCAGGTGTGTTTAGTCATAATTCTGAGTTCTTTTTCTGAAAGGGGCAACACAAACGCATCAGTTCCAGGCCCCACAACTTTGGGTCCACCGTCATGTAGAAGGGGTAAGGGCTTCTCCAGTGGCTCAGAGTAAAGACTCTGCCTGCCAATGCAGGTGACATGGGTTCAACCCCTGGATTGGGAAGATCCCCTGGGGAAGGAAATGGTAACTCACTCCAGTATTCTTGCCTGGAGAATCCCATGGACAGAGGAGCCTGGTGGGCTATAGTCCACAGGGTTGCCTGATGTTGGTGGATCTGGAGGCACCCGAGGTGAAGGTGGGAGGGCAGGGGGAGCTCTCTTCCTATCTGCTGTGGAGCCTGTGGATGCGTCTATTAGGTCAGCCTCCTGGTGGAGAACAGGTGGGGAGGGTGATGTGAGGATCCCATCACAGAGGGCTGGATCTTGGCTCCACTGAGGACTGAGGGAAAGATCTTGGCACTGAGTACCTCCCACCCCCAAGGTAGCCACTGGTGACCTTGTGTCTCATGTACGCTCACCATCCTTTAAAGAGAATTCTGCCTGAGGCCAGAAAGACCAAGACAGAGGAGCCAATGAGGAAGAACCAGAACAGTGAGAAAACAGATTCCTGAGGGCCTCAGTCAAGGAGAAGCTGGAAAATGACCCGGCTGCTTGGAACAGAACCCCCAGTTCTATACATTAAGGCACAGATAGAGACGCACCTGCTTCAAGTCTCAGGTGGAAAGGAAACCCCTCAGCCCTGGGCGTGTTCGAGAGAATACGTGAAACACGGCTGCTCGGAGGCCTGCAGAACCGGCTCTGCGGGTGGGAGACGGGAGCCCGCCCCCACCGCACGCCCACCCCAGGCTTGTGTTCAGATGTTGGGCTTGTGGAGAGGAACAGTTTGGTTTGTGGGCATCTGATATGGTAAAACAAGAAGGAAGTGTCTCAGAAAAAAATACGGACTTCAGAAGAAGAAAGTGTTTTCTTTGGTGATATTTTAATTATTTCATCTCAACCTGTTTCAGCCATTCTGGGAAAATTGTCCAGCACTGTCGTTCCATTGGTGTGGGGTTTTGTTTAGGAAATGCTTTCGCATCTCATCTCTGTAGCATTGCTAAATAGGATCCAGGTCAGAGACTCACAAAAGGGTCTTGTTGTGGGGGGGCGGGTGGCAGGACACAGCGTCCTAAGCAGCAATGTGCAGTCATGGCTGAGAGTCAGCAGTGGATTTGAATTTAGGCGGGACTTAACCTCAGGACTGCCCTGGTGGCTCAGCGTAAAGAATTCGCCTGCCAATGCAGGAGACATCGGTTCAACCCCTGGGTTGGGAAGATCCCCTGGAGAAAGAAATGGCAACCCACTCCAGTATTCTTGACCGGGAAACCTGATGGATAGAGGAGCCTGGAGGGCTACAGTCCATGGGATTGCAAAGAGTCGGACACGACTTAGTGACTAAGCACTCGTACATGGGACTTAATTTCAGGGAGGGAAGTGTGGTTTGAGAAGCTCCCAGACGGTTACGGTACCCGCCTCCTTTCTTTCCCTCAATTCCGCTAAAGCCGGTGATTAAGACACATCCCTTTACCCTCAAGAGGCTATTAGTAACTTGGTGCATTTTCCATAAATAAAGTGAAGTGTGATTGAGGCAGTGTCCACAGATTTAGGTAAAAACTCTACGGATCCTTGGGGGGGCGGGCGATAGATTTTGAATGGTTGAGCTGGGACATCATCGTGGGGAACAAGGTGGGTGTATTGGTCCGGGCCCAGATGGGAGAGAGAGGCCACAGGCAACCTGAACAGGGCAGGTTTTAATAGAAAGACATTAACTATAGGAGCAGCCACAACCCCAGGGCTGGGACCGGAGACCTCAGTGAAGAGGGCACAGCTAGGGCTCTCTGGTGGCAGAGATGTGGCTATGGCAATGCCTTACCAGGCCTTACCAGAACCCTGTCCATGGAGAAATAGCTCATCAGAGGTTACCCAGGTTTTGTACCAAAAAAACCCCACTGAGGTTTCTGCTTAAAAAACCAAACAAACAAAAAAACACCCAGGGTGCTGGGGAAAGCTGCTGGCTATACCCAAACTAGAAAGCAAAATGCTTCCTCCTGTCACTTGTGGGCTCCCTAGAGCCCCCTCCACCCACAAAGCTGAACACCATGCCAACCAGAAAGTAAAAATATTGAAAGGGATCATACCCATTTTCACAGGATGAGGGAAAAGGTTGAATTTGTATCTGAGAGACAATAAGTAAATGAGCTTGACAGGAGGGTCTCACTGAGTGTCAAGTGTGGAAGGATCTTTAAAAGTCCTATCGTGGGCTCCTCTGGTGGTCCAGTGCTTAAGGGTCGGCCTGCCAATGCAGAGGACACATGTTTGATCCCTGGTCTGGGAAGATAACTAAGCCCGTGCACCACAGCTACTGAAGCCCATGCGCCTAGAACCCATGGTCCACACCAAGAGAAGCCACCACAACGAGAAGCCCACGCACCGCAACCAGAGAAAGTCCTCGTGCAGCAGCACAGACCCAGCACAGCCAAAAATAAATAATTTTTTGAGAGTCTTATTGATCCCAAATGCTCATGTCCCCATCATGGGGTGGCCAAGTTGATGAGACATCCAGGGCAAGGCAGCTACCTATGTCTAAAATGGTTAGACAGTCCCTCCACGTACTGAGCCAGCGTCCATCACCGGTTCTGGTCCGGGGGACAGTTATCTTGTCGTCTGCCTGACAGCTCTTCTAATACATGAACCCAGACCTTCCGCTTTGCTCCTCCCCCAAGTCTTCTGCCTCTTGCAAACCATGTGTCCTTATGACCGCCCGGACATTCAGAAGCTTTTCACTCCACCAAGCACAGGTATGAGACTGGGTAGTCTTTCCACCCAAAAGTCTGTGCTCTGGTCATGTGAAACTGAGTAGGATCATTTCATTCATAACTGATTCATCTCACTGGCCACAGTGGTTGACCTAAGGCCTACTTCCTGATCCATGTTAGAAATGGGACTTTTCAGGGACAGTTAGTTAAAAATAGATACTGAGAGCAATGGACAGAAACTCACAGACAGGAAACCACAAATTCATATAGATATAAATAAGTCAATGAATAAACAGAAAGTTTGTGGAAGAATGAGATATTTGCATAGATTCAAAGTCCCTCCCCTCAAAGTCACATAGGAGAAAAGAGTAAGACAGTGAAGAAGTCTGGCTGACAGTTCCTGAACCAAGGGATCAAAGTGAACATCAGTGCAGTAATGAATCAAGGGGTCAGGTGAATATTGTCGGTACAGTAGTAGAACCAAGGAATACTGTTCACCCCCGATGGGCTGCAGAGAGAACACACACCTGTGAGAAAAGTGAAAGTGAAATCTCTCAGTCGTGTCCGGCTCTCTGCAACCCACATGGACTATGGAGTCCATGGGATTCTCCAGGCCAGAATACTGGAGTGGATAGCCTTTCCCTTCTCCACGGGATCTTCCCAACCCTGGGATCGAAGCCAGGTCTCCCGCACTGCAGGCGGATTCTTTACCAGCTGAGCCACAAGGGAAGCCCACACCTGTGAGACTCCTTGCCAAAAATGCATAACCTATATCTAACCACAGGAACCATCAGACAAACCCAAATGGAAGAACAGTCTACGATATAACTGTCTTGTTATTTTCAAACCTGTCCACACCATGGAACTCAAGGAAAGACTGAGAAACTGCTGGACGGACAAGGAAAGAGATATAATGACCAGGGCAAGCCACGATTCAGAGGCTCCTTTTTCTATACAAGATACTGCTGGGATAAATGGCAAAACTTGAATGGGGTCTGGAGACTTGGAGGCATGAACGATTTGAAATTAATTTTCTGGATTTGGTGGCTGCTTTGGGATAAAAGAAGGAGAATATCCTTATTTGTGACAAAAGCACATTAAGTATTTAAGGGGGTGATAGAACATCATGTCAGCAACTCAGTCTTAGATCGTTCAGAAAAAGAAGAGTCTTTGTTCTCTACTTATAATTTTTCTTTAAGTTTGTAATTATTTAAAAATAAAAAGGAAAGAGGACGAAGGAAAGAAAGAAGTAACAAAGGAAGGAAGAATGGAATCTCATTCTAATTTTGCCTCATATGGTGTTTTAAGCTTTTTAGAGGTATTTTCAAACTACATGGAAATGATAATATATAACCCTATGAGCAGGTATAAAATGTGGATTCTTAAAACCCGTAGCAGCTGGAATAATTTTATTAGATATACTCAGATATTTCTTCTTTGATTGTCTTCAGGTTTAGATATTTTCTTAAGCTTAAATTGCTTTTAGACTTTGAAGCTAAAATCTTTATATTGAAGTTTGTGGAATGTTAAATCACAATACTTCTGAATGTTGCCAAAGTTTCAGAAGAATGAGACTTAGTCTGACCTGATGTGCTTGGTATCTCATTAGGCTTTCCACGCTTTGATACGCTCTCCTGGCACAAGTCTCCTGGGCTCACTCAGAGATCAGAAAACATTCTATTCTGTGTCAGACTTTACAGTGAAGTAAAAGTAGAGGAAGCAGTGCTTCACTCAGAATTTTCTATTCAAGTTTTTTTTCTTTCTTTTCTTAAAATTTAAAAGCTAAGAATGAAAAATTTCAAATATGGAGAACAGCAAGTAATATAACGTATTCCCATGAACCCACCAGTAAGATTTAACAGATGAGAGTACTTTGCCTAAAGAAAGAAAAACATTGCAGACACAGTGTGCTGTTCCTGCGCCTGCTCCTGCTTCCTACTCCTGTTCCTCACTCCATTGTACTTCTCTTTCTCTCTGCTGATGAAACCTTTGTCCTCAGGTTGGTGTATAATCATTCTTCCATCTATGTAGGCTCTTTGAATAGTTCCACAAACAATATATACTTTTCTTTAAGTGCTTTACATTTTTATATAAATAATATCACTTTGAATATATTATATATGTGTGTGTGTGTGTGTGTGTGTGTGATTCTGATGCTGGAAAAAATTGAAGGCAAAAGGAGAAGGGGGCAGGAGAAGATGAGATGGTTAGGCAGTATCACTGACTCAATGGACATGAATTTGAGCAAACTCCGGGAGACAGTGGAAGATAAGGAAGCCTGGCATGCTGTAGCAAAGATCTGGATATGACTTAGCAACTGAACAAAAATAACAAATATGTACACTCTACAACTTTTTAGAATTAGTAAAATTTAATGAAAATCACAGGGCTTCTCTGGTGGTTCAGCTGGTAAAGAATTCGCCTGCAATGCAGGAGACCTGGGATTGATCCCTAGGTTAAGAAGATCCCCTGGAAGAGGGCATGGCAACCCACTCCAGTATTCTGACCTGGAGAATTCCATTGACTGTATATGTATAGTCCACGGGGTCTCAAAGAGGCAGACATGACTGAGCGACTTTCACTTCACTTCACTCACAGATCTCAAGTATACAGTTTTATAAAATTTGATAAATATATACACTTATGTCACCACCTGCCCAATCAAGATATAGAACATGGCCATCCACATCAGAAAATTCCCTTCCAGTTAAGCCCCACCCCTATGGGCAACAACCATTTGATTTCTACTATGATACTGTAAATATCATTGTTCTTAAACTTTTCTAATTGCTATGGAGCCTTTGTTGTATATCAATGGACTGTATATTGACTGTAAAATGAACATTTCATGCAAAGATGAGCATAATAAAGGACAGAAATGGTATGGACCTAAGCAGAAGATATTAAGAGGAGGTGTCAATAATATATAGAAGAACTATACAAAAAAGATCTGAATGACCCATATAACCATGATGGTGTGACCACTCACCTAGAGCCAGACATCCTGGAAAGTGAAGTCAAGTGGGCCTTAGGAAGCATCACTATGAACAAAGCTAGTGGAGGTGATGGAATTCCAGTTGAGCTATCTCAAATCCTAAAAGATGATGCTGTGAAAGTGCTGCACTCAATATGCCAGCAAATTTGGAAAACTCAGCAGTGGCCACAGAACTAGCAAAGGTCAGTTTTCATTCCAATCCCAAAGAAAGGCAATGCCAAAGAATGCTCAAACTACTGCACAATTGCACTCATCTCACACGCTAGTGAAGTAATGCTCAAAATTCTCCAAGCCAGGCTTCAACAGTAGGTCCAGATGTTCAAGCTGGATTCAGAAAAGACAGAAGGACCAGAGATCAAATTGCCAACATTTGTTGGATCGTCGAAAAAGCAAGAGAGTTCCAGAAAAACGTCTACTTCTGCTTTATTGACTATGCCAAAGCCTTTCACTGTGTGGATCACAACAAACTGAGGAAAATTCCTCAAGAGATGGGAATATCAAACCACTTGACCTACCTCCTGAGAAATCTGTAGGCAGGTCAAGAAGCAACAGTTAGAACTGGATAGGGAATAACAGACTGGTTCCAAATTGGGAAGGAGTATGTCAAGGCTGTATACCTTCACTTTGCTTATTTAACTTATATGCAGAGAACATCATGCGAAATGCTGGACTGGATGAAGCACAAGCTGGAATCAAGTTTGCTGGGAGAAATATCAATAATCTCAGATATGCAGAGGATGCCACCCTTATGGCAGCAAGTGAAGAACTAAAGAGACTCTTGATGAAAGTGAAAGAGGAGAATGAAAACCTGGCTTAAAATTCAACATTCAGAAAACTAAGATTGTGGCATCTGGTCCCATCACTTCATGGCAAATAGATGGGGAAAAAATGGAAACAGTGACAGACTTTATTTTCTTGGGCTCCAAAATCATTGCAGGTGGTGACTGCAGCCATGAAATTAAAAGATGCTTGCTCCTTGGAAGAAAAGCTATGACCAACCTAGACAGCATATTAAAAAGCAGAGACATTACTTTGCCAACAAAGGTCCATCTAGGCAAAGCTACGGTTTTTCCAGTAGTCATGTATGGATGTGAGAGTTGGACCACAAAGAAGGCTGAACGCTGAAGAACTGATGCTTTTGAACTGTGGTGTTGGAGAAGACTCTTGAGAGTCCCTTGGAATGCAAGGAGATCCAACCAGTCCATCCTAAAGGAAATTAGTCCTATATATTCATTGGAAGGACTGATGCTGAAGCTGAAGCTCTAATACTTTGGCCACCTGATTCGTTGGAAAAGACCCTGATTCTGGGAAAAAGACTGAAGGCAGGAGGAGAAGGGGACAACAGAGGATGAGATGGTTGGATGGCATCACCGAGTCAGTGGACATGAGTTTGAGTAAGCTCTGGGAGTTGGTGATGGACAGGGAAGCATGGCGTGGTGCAGTCTATGGGGTCACAAAGAGTTGGACATGACTGAGAGACTGAACCGAACTGAACTGATTGGACTGTACATGTGTGTCTATTTTTGGACTATATTGTCTATCTATTAATATTTGTCTATCATGTGAATACCATACAAGATTGATCATATATCTTTACATTAGGCCATAAAATCACAAAGTGTAAGTTCTCCAACATTCTTTCAAGTTAGTTTTAAATATTTTTAGGTCTTTTCAATTACCATTAAAATATAAAAATCAACCTGTTAATTCTGCCAAAGAATATTCTGGGGTTTTGATTAGGACTGCATTGAGTTTACACACAAATTTAGGAAGAATTAATGTATTAACATGTATTGAGTCTCCCAATCCATGAACATGCTTTACTGCCTCATTCATTTTTAAGGAGAGCATAGCAACCCCCTCCGGTATTCTTGGCTGGAGAATCCCATGGACAGGGGGGCCTGGCAGGCTCCATTCCCTTTGGTTTCATTTAATTTCTCTCATGGCTGTTTAGTTCTCGAATTTGTTTTGTAGATTCATCAGGATTTTTTCTATGTAAATAATCATGTCAACTGCCAATAAAAGAAGTTTTACATGTTTTTTCCAATGGCAGCCCACTCCGGTACTCTTGCTTGGAAAATCCCGTGGAAGCAGAAGCCTGGTAGGCTACAGTCCATGGGGTTGCAAATAGTCAGACATGACGGAGCAACTTCACTTTCACTTTCTTTCCAATCCATTGCCTTTATTTCTTTTTTTCCTTATTGAGACTAGCTCAGAAACCAGTACAATGTTGAAGGGAGATGGTAAAAGTGGGTATCTTTGCTTGTTTTTAATTTTAGATGTAGTTAAGGTATTCAATTTTTTAGCGTTACGTATGATGTTAAGTATTCATATATGCCCTATATCAAGTGTATACATTGGTTATATCAAACTAAGAAATTAAATCAAATCAAGATTATTTCATTTCCAGATTGCTTAAAGTTATCATGAATTGGTTTTAAAGGTTTTCAAATGCTTTTTTATTAATTTAGTGAATTCTATTAATTTTGAAATGTTTAACTGGCCTTGTATTTCAAGAATAAACCCCACTTAGTCATGATATATTATACTGTTGTATTTGATTTGCTTTTTAAAGGATTTTTATGTCTATGTTCATGAGGGATATAGGTCTGCAAGATCCTTTTTGGCTAATGTCTGGTTATTTCTAGTTTGAGTTCTTATAAATAGTCCTGTTATAAACATTCTGGCTTTTTTTTTTTGCTGCAATATAACACCTTTAAGTTGTGTATTTATGTTGCAGTGGAACTTCTGGGTCATAGGGTATACGTATGTTTAATTTTAGCAAATCCCGCCAAAGTGGTTGTGGTATTTTGCACCTCCACCATCCGGGTAGAGTGTGTCACTGGACGTGTGTGCTGTGAGCTACTTGCTGCTAGCCTGCAAAGGGTTAGGTCCAGAAATCGAGAGTGCACATTTAGAAACTTCTAGAAATGTGGCAATGGCACATGGATCCACCGTCGGCAGCCTTGTGGGGCAGTGCAGACCGACACTTCAGACGGCACAGCTGCCTGAGGGGCCCCGGCGGGGCTTCTGTCCTGGTGCTTCTCGGTGGACCACGTTCTGGTCTGTAATGCACTGGAGCCTACAAAGGATGCTGCTCTTTCACCGCACAGAGTTCGAGAAGCCAGGGGTGTGGGAGGATTCTGGCGGTTCCACAGCCTTTGGTAACAGTCATCTCGTTTTATTCTTTCTGATGGGGGTCCAGTTGTGTGGCCCCTTTATTTCAGTTTGTATTTTCCCTATGACTAAGGAAGTTGTACACTTCCCGTTATGTGCTTAGGTCATCTGGAGATCCCTCTGTGTGAAGTATCTACCTGTTCACATTTTTTGCCCACTTGCAAGGTGTATATTTTTTCAGTTGAAGTATTGCTGTCATTCAGTCGCTCAGTCATGTCCGACTCTTTGCGATCCCATGGACTGCAGCACACCAGGGTTCCCTGTCCTTCACGGTCTCCCGCAGCTTGCTCAAACTCATGTTGATCGATTTGGTGAAGCCGTCCAACCATCTCATCCTCTGTCACCCCCTTCTCATCCTGCCTTCAATCCTCCCCAGCATCGGGGTCTTTCCCAATGATTTGGCTCTTGGCATCAGATGGCCCAAGTGTTGGAGCTTCAGTTTCAGCATCAGTCCTTCTAATGAATATTCAGGATTAATTTCCTTTAGGGTTGACTGGTTTGATCTCCTTGCAGTCCAAGGGACTCTCAAGAGTTTTGAGAATTGAAATACACTTGATTTCTAATATCATGTTTGTTTAAGGTATGCAGCACAGCAATTTACACACACACACATATATTCTTTTTCAGATTTTTTTCCCCTATAGGTCATTACAAAATATTGAGTATGGTTCCCTGTGCTACACAGTGGTCTCTGTGGGTTATCTATCTCATACATAGTAATGTCTATATGCTAATCTCAAGCTCCTGATTCAATGTTAATGTTTTAGGTTTCCCCAAAACCCTTAACCTGGACTCTTTCCTAAACCCCACCCCCGACTTCTACGAGGGAGAAGATGAGTAAAATAGGAGGAGAGCAAAACCCTGATTTGAAAGTGAGATTTGTCTGAGTTTATTCAGGTCATATTTATGAGCATTCAGCATGAGCCAAGCGTCGAGTGTGCCCACAAGAACACAGCACTGAAACAGAACAGGCCACATTCTTGCTCTGCAGGAATTTACACTCAAGCGGGTAGAAGACAAACACAAAATGATGACTTTGGATGGTGACTAAGTGTTACAAAGAAAGCAAAATAATGAAGAGAGTAACTGGGATAGAGGGATTCTTTGGCTAGAGTGGAGAAAGTGTTTCTAAAGCAATTGTATTTAAGCCTGGAACAGGATAATGAGAAGAAGGCAGCCATCTAACAATGACTAGAAATAGCAATCCAGGAACAGAAAACATCAGGGGCAAAGGTCCTGAGGTGGAAACAAGCTGGTCCAGGTCTTGTATTCTCCTATGTGGGTCAAATCTGAGAAATTATATGCTCCACAGGCCAAGTGCAGTGGATGCTGGTGGTATTGCCCCCAGGTCCCCTTGACCCCTTTCTAGTTCTGTGTACCCTCTTGGCACCCTTAATGTGGGTTTACTGCCCAGGCTTGAGACTGGATGAATCTATGAGAGGCTGACCTCAATTTCCTAGAGCAGCTTTGCCCACACAGGTTGAGAACAGGAAGTATCTGTGGTTATATTCCCCGACCCATCACCCAGCAGTCCAGATCCACTGGCTGAAGGGTACAGGACAGGAAAACTAGCTTCCTTGCCTGGGGTTGGCACAAATTAGGGTGCAATTTAGGCTTCAGAGAGACTTCAGGGATCAGGCTACAGGTGAGACTTAGTCAGAAATGGTATCTCTGGTTATCTTTCCCCCTGCACTCGCCGGCTTCTTCTGGGAGCACTTCCTTAATACATCAGTGCCCCCTGAATTCTCACCCAAGAGTCTGCTTTTAGAACCCTGATACATGTTTTACATTTAAGAGTATGTCTTTCTGTGCTGGAAAGCTGGGCAAACCAGGTTGAATTTCCCTCTTTTTCACAGGCAATGACCTGCCCAGGGGCAGGCTGCCCACTCCCTCTGGGCCTTACTTTCCTCCATTACAAAAGCAGGACAAAAACAGACACTTTAGGTTAAGTGCTGCTGTGACGGTTAACTGAAAGAATGCAGCGCTTAGCACAGAGACCGGCAAAAGTCACACACGCACAGCTGTTATTGCGCAAAGTTTAGGGAAGAGTTCATAAAATGTTGCAAGGCTTTAGTTTTATATCTTCAAGGGTGCTCTGTGTCACCAGAATTTGGCCAGGGCCAGGGGATGAGGAAGGAGAGAAATCGCCTTTTTGGGACCTACAAGGTGCCTCCAACCTTTTCATTTAAGCCTTAGAGTGAAAGTGAAAGTCGCTCAGTTGTGACTTTTTACGACTCTTTGTGACCCCATGGGCTATACAGTCCATGGAATCCTCCAGGTCAGAATACTGGAGTGGGTAGCCTTTCCCTTCTCCAGGGGATCTTCCCAACCCAGGGATCGAACCCAGGTCTCCTACATTGCAGGTGGATTCTTTACCAGCTGAGCCACCGGGAAAGGCCAAGAATACTGGAGTGGGTACCCTATCCCTTCTCCGGAGGATCTTTCCGACCCAGGAATCGAAAAGGGGTCTCCCGCATCACAGGCAGACTCTTTACTGGCTGAGCTACCAAGGAAACCCTAAGCCTGAGATGCACCTGCCAAGAATAGAAGGTTCTGTTATAATCACTTTAAAGAGAGGAACCTAAGCGTCCAAGGACATAAGATGCCTAAGGAGACATGGTGTGCAAGTCAGGCTCTAAATCAGACCCATCGGACCCGAGCCCGGCCTGGGACCTCCATCCCCTTGAGGGCAGGGCTCTGTCTTCCCTTCCAGATCCTCTCACCACGCCAGGCATTGGCATCTGTGGTTCGGGGTGGGGGGGATGTCCAGTCCTGGCTGAGATGACTCCCACCAGGCCAAGCCTCTGGCTGGTTCCAGGAATCCATAACACCTGGTGTGATGTGCTGAGGTTGCAAGGAAGGCCCCCCCTGGGGCCGGGTTAGTCTTCGGCCTTCGGGCAACGGTGCGGGGGATCCTCTGTGGGCCATGTATGCAGTCATCAGAGACTACCATCTCTCCATACTACTGTGCCCCCCAAAGCTCCCACCCTGCCCGCCATCAGAGACTATCATCTCTCCATCCTACTGTGCCCCCCAAAGCTCCCACCCTGCCCACCATCAGAGACCACCGTCTCTCCATCCTACTGTGCCCCCCAAAGCTCCCACCCTGCCCACCATCAGAGACCACCGTCTCTCCATCTTAACTGTGCCCCCCGAAACCCCCACCCTGCCCGCCATCAGAGACCACCGTCTCTCCATCCTAACTGTGCCCCTCGAAGCTCCCACCCTGCCCGCCATCAGAGACCACCGTCTCTCCATCTTAACTGTGCCCCCCAAAGCTCCCACCCTGCCCACCATCAGAGACCACCGTCTCTCCATCTTAACTGTGCCCCTCGAAGCTCCCACCCTGCCCGCCATCAGAGACCACCGTCTCTCCATCCTAACTGTGCCCCCCCCGAAGCCCCCACCCTGCCTGCCACAGCCCTGGCCCTCCAGGATCCCTCTGAAAGGGAGCTGGGGTTTCAAGGCAGGAGGTTGATGGGGCCACATCCACAGGCAAATCAGAGCCCAGTGGGGACAGCTGCCCTATGGGGGTCTAAAATCCCAGGTGCAGATTTTAGCAGGGAAAAAGAGGGGCTTGGCTGAACACCCCTTCACGGCGCCACTGCATGAGTAGTCAGGGCTAGGAACCGCTCAAGGAACTATGAGTTCTGGACAACCCTAGGCACAGCGACCCATTTCTGCTTCTCGGAGTTTCCCATGGGGCTAAGAAAACCCATTCTTCCCCAACTAACCCCTCCGTTAGAAACGCAATCCTCCCAACAGTAGGGCAGACTTCCAAATGTTCCAAGAGACATTTTGGGTCCCAGGGTGATGGATTCCTGTTCCCTTGCAAAACCTGGCTTACTTACCCTCTCAAATCCCCCAGGACTGGGTTCTCCGAGAGGACTGGGGGTGGGGACAGCCAGGGGAGTACTTGGACCCGGGAGGGTGGTGGGGTGGGCGCACGCAACTCTGCACGAACCGGTACCAGGATCCTTGCGCCCCTCGCCCTCCTCTGGACGCTGAGCCCTCTTGGGGAGCACGGGCCCCACAGCATCTGACCTGAAGTGGGTTCTTTTTTTTTCTTTTAACATCTAGTTTGCGTTTTCCTTCCTCTGCTTTAGCAACTGCATCCTGTTGCGCTGGTTTTTCTGCGAGGAGGCTTGCTTTCTTTTCAACACAGCACGCCTAATTGAGAGCAGATTCAAACCCATCCTGCCTTTTGCTCTGGCCCCCGGAACCTGCCAAAGGAGAATCGCGTTCACTGAGGGACAGATCAAGTTCATAGACATAGAAGGTCGGCCTGTGCGTCGCTGTCCGGAGGAGGGCAGCTCTGTCCTGGCTGCCGCCACGGGCATTTGTCAGGCTCAGACGCAGGGTCACTGCTGGGAGAAAACAGGTCCAGGAAAGCCCTGAGCGTGTACTTACAGACTCCCCAAATCCTGCGTGTGTGCATCCCGGCGGCCCGGGTTTCACTTCACAACCACTCTCACTCTGGGAGCTTGGAGATGGGGCTTCTGGTGCCCAAGAGACAGGGCAGGAATAAGGTCCGTGCCAGTTGTTAAGGACAGCGACCCGATGAGCCGGGACAGGGTGGGCAAACCCCCTCTGAGAGCCTCCCGGAGCAGGTGTGCTCTTAGCTCGTATTTTGGAGTGATTTCACTGTGCTGGTGAAGTTTCATCTAAACAAAATATTTCTTTTGTTGAGGGCTTTTTGCAACACGAAGGCCTTCTGGCTGCCTAAGAGTTTGACCTCCCAATTCTCCAGACTTGGCATTTGGCCGTCTGCTGGTATTTTTAGTAGAAGTATAAAAAGAATCTCAGAAGGTTTGGGCTGGGGAGACGGGAGGGGAGGACTGGGTGCCTGCTTACAGTGACTTGAGCCATGGAACTAACCCCAGGAGGCAGAAAGCAAAACAGAAGCCGCAGAACAGCACGTTGCTCTGGGGGAAAGCTCAGTAAGCATGGTTTTAAAAGTGAAAGTTCAGGTTCTTGTCTTACCCTTGATTAATCTAAATAGGGCAGTAGAGGTGATTTTATGTGAAGGACATTTTTAGGTCTAATTCCCCCACGGACGGAACTTCAGCCACCCACTTCTAGATAAGAATGTATATGTCAATAATAAAAATAAATATTTGCTAAATTAACCTCTGAACAGGACATTATCAAAAGACATGTCTGATACCTCTAGTGTGTGTCTGGCAGTAGGTAGGTGGTTCAGAACGTTATTTTCACAAGACTTTCAAGATTTACAAATAAAAGAATCTAAATAAAATCTATTACAAATGTTCCGTCCCCTCCTTTGGGGGTAGTATGATGTGGTACAGATTCATTGCTCCCCTTCCAAAACTGTTGCTTCTGTTTTGGAGGAATTAACAAAGACAACCCAGGCTTAATAAATCAACACCGAAGTTCAGAAGTTCAGAGCAATTTGTCTTGGGAACAAAGTCTTCCCTAGAGCTAAGAGGCATTCAAAGGAATTCTTGTTAATGGGATTATTAAAGATATCCCTGAGACCCAGATAAATATTTGATGATTTGGCAAAGTGCTGGGGTTTCTTTGCCGATGTTTCTTCTGCTGACGCATCTCCCCCCTCCACCTGGGGTCTGGACCTTGTAGCTTCATTAGACTCTGCAAATGAAGGCAGGCTGGGATTTCCCCAGAGTATGCTTGTGTGCGAGAGTTTGGCCGGAAACCACAGATCAGGGTTTACAAGAGGGGTGAGGGTGCGCGCGCGCGTGCAAGTGTGTGCGTGCATGTAAGCATGTGTGTGTGCGCGCGCGCGCGCACGGAGGGTGGGTGGCCGGGCGGAGGGATGGAGGGGGAGGGGGGGCCCGGGAAGGGAAGCAGCAGATGCCGGTTACAAAGCTGCCATCTAGAGGCCGCCCGCCCGCAGTGTATATAACGCGAGTCTGCAGCCCCAGAAAGCTCACACTTGTGCAAACTGCTCAGCCCTAAGGCACCGAGCGCCGGAACCCAGAAGGCGAGCCCGGAGCCGGAGGAGCCCAGCCGCCAGGTAAGGAAACGCTGCTGAGTCCGCAGGGCGTGCGGACGGCGGGCAGGGGTCTGCTCTTAAGCGCAGTGGTCTTTTCCCCGAGCTATTCTTTCTAATAAGCTCTGATGGGTGCCGGCGAGTCCGCAGGTCTGGTTTCCGAAAGCCCAGGCGGCGTGCTGCCTTGCGAAGTGCGGCTGCTAACTCGGGGCTTCCCGTGGGCTGCAGAAAGTCAACAAGGGCTGTTTTCTGAAGTGAAAGGCGCTCTCTGTGTGTCTGTTGGACTGAGGAAGCTGAGGTTCATCTGCAAGCAGACTGTCCATCCCTCTTGCTCAAAGTTGGCATCTGGGTCAGCTTAGCACCGCTGCCTACCTGTTTTCTGTTTCTCCACTGGGGAAACAACTGGCACTAAACGTGTAATTCCAGAAAGATGTGCCCTTTATGAAGAGGCGTCCTCCAGCGGAGAAGAAAACTGGGCTGAGAGTCTTTGTGGGTCCAGAATGGGTTTGAATTCACTGCTCTGGAGGATTACCAGAGCCTGTAAATCCGGAAGCTATAAGAGTGAATGTTAAATACAGCCCGGCCCTCTTGTCTCTCCACTGCATCCTTCTTAATCTGACTATTTGCTGTTCGCTCAGAAGGTGTTAAATCTGACTTCAGTTGGGAAAGAAAAAAAAAAAAAGGCACACACAAGTCTAGGATTTTGCACTGTGATTGTACTCTTGAAGTAAAAAACATGAATTTTGTTCGATTTTGTTCGCCTGCATAAAGATCTGAGGAGTGACTCAAAACTCTGCAGTGAGGTCAGGCTTGGGTGGTTAGCCAAGACTTGGAAGTTCCAGGGAGAATGAGAAGTTGTAAAAGTCAGACTGCCTGTCTCCCTTTTTCTTTCTCTCTCTGTCTCTCTTTCTCTCAATTCATTTGCTCACACCAGGATCATTACGTTTTCCAGACGTAGAAGGGCTCCCCCCCTCCCCAAATGGTTTACAGCCCTTTGAAGGTATTTGATGCCCTGACATCTCCTGAAACATTCATTCTGCAGAGTCTCAATGTGGTAACTTTTTCTTTTCTCTTTAAACGGGCAGATGCTGCCTTTGTGTGGCTTTATTTATTCCAGGGAAATGCGGAGATCAAATAGCCTCTCCGAGAAAGGCAAGTGGAGGCGGCTGGTGTCTGGGCTTCACTTTCCATAGATTTTAAATGGATAAACTGCTTGCCCTTCTTTCATCAGCCCTTGAGCTTCCCCAGATGCAGAGCCTTTTTCTAAAGCAGAGTTGCACATGGGGAGCTCTAGCTTGGAAACAATTTGCTCTTTTTCCCCCAGTCTCTGCCATAAACACTCCAGTGCGCACCAACTGTGGAACTCCATGCCCCAAACTCCTGGAGATGGGGGTGGGGGAGGAGGGTTGCACAGGATTTGGGTGGAAAAGCAAAAGAAAATTGAGACTTGCTGCTGTGTTTTGCCGCTCATCTGATTTTTTAAAGGGGTGTGCATTGCAGATGTCATTTTTTAAAAGTTCTGGAAGGTACAGTGCAGGGAGCATGCAGATGCTTAACTGAGTCAGGACTTTGGAGGTTATCCCATATTAGCAGTCAGTCTTGAGAGATTGGAGAAGGTATTATGGTTTCTAATCAGGTCCAGAACAGGCAAAGTATAGTCTTTCTGGATGGAAAAAAAAACCCCAAATAAAACAAAAAAACCTACTTAATCAGGAACAGTGGCTTTTTGTCTGATCACTCCAGGCAAAGAGAGAGGCTCGTGTTTTCCAGGAGACACCAGGGAAATTGGTTACTCAAACCTGAGACTGAAAGAGAGTCATTCTGTGAACCCTTAGGGTAACCAGGAGAAGGAAAAAACCTTAAAGGTTTTAGGACTTGAGATGGTTTTCAGTGGTTCTGCAGAACACGAGTGGAATTCCGGGCTAGAAAGTATTTGTATTTTTCATCCAGGCAACCACGGAACTTGGTTTTTATTCAGGGACAGAAATAGTTTTAGAAGGGCTTCCAGACAAATTGCATGTGTGTAGGTGGAGATTTGTGTGTCATGTCCAGTGTTTTTAAAGTCCAGGAAATTATAGCTCTGGGAGACATATGTTTTATTAAAGTGAAAGCAAGAAAAAAAAAAAAGGAAAGAATGAGAAAAAAGGGGGCAGTTCTCTGATTTCGAATACTTAATGGTTTGCTGCTGGAATCTTTGATCCTTTGGTTACACAAGAATCGACTCAGCTTAGAACTGGAAAAAATGTTGTTGCTTGGTTCTTCAAGTGATGAGAGAGTTGCGTGTTTTCATAGTGAAAATTTTGCGGAGCCCTAAGCAGATTTGGAAGCTGACTCTGCTTTTTTGTTCCGAGGTGGAGGGGCTGAGGCCCCCTCGGGTGGTGCCCACGGGCAGGGGACAGATAAAGGGGGCAGGGCCAGCCGGATGGCTAACACCTCCCAGTTCTCTTACGGTCCAGGAAACCTCTGTCACGTCTGCTCCTAGTTTTAAGTCTAAGATGGGAACCCCACTGTGTGTAGCCCAGGGTTTGGGGTTGTCCTAGGCTGGCTGACCCCCCACCGCTCGTCCTGCTTCTAAGCTGGGTGGGAATTAGGGCTCTGGTTACACCCGCCAGCCCAGAGGGCAGCCTTTGTGCCGTGGGAACCTCTGGGTCTGCCCTCCTGGGTCCTGTGCCGCTTCCCAGTCGGGCCGCTGAGCACAATAGAACAGATCAGGTTTCTGGACATGGGGTTCGTTCTCTTTCCCCCAGTTCTCCCGTGTATCAGTGCGAAGTGTCTGAGGACTCTGGAAATTGATGGCCTGTATCTGGATTACGGTTTGGATTTTTTTCTCTCTCTCTCAAACAACTCAGAGCAGTGCTTTGCTTGTGAAAAATAACAGCAGCCAGGATGGCATTGTTGTTTGTTTGACATGGGGTGGGGGGAGACAGACTGCCCCCCTGCCCCAACTCTGCTCTCAGTCCTAGCAGCTGGCCTCCCAAGCCTGGGCCAAAACTTTCCTGGACGTCCCCGTAGATTTAACCCAGGATTGGTACGAAATGAACAAACCCCAGAGCTGTGCAGTTTCCTAAGGACTTAGCACCGGCGCTCCGGGACAGCCCAGAGGGAGGGGTGGGGAGGGGGATGGGGGCACACATGTCTACCCGTGGCCGATTCATGTCGATGTTTGGCAAAAACACCACAATATTGTGATTAGCCTCCAGTTAAAATTAATTAATTTGAAAAAAAGAAAGGAATGGTGCAGGTCTTCCGTATATAAATTGCGCTCCTGGAGTGGAAAGGGCTGGGCTTTCGCAGCAGACCTGCTTCTGCGTCCCCCTGGAGAGTCCCTGGGGTGTGCGGAGGGTGAACAGAGCTGGTTTCAGCCACACCCCTGAGTTTCTGGTCCCGCTGCCTGTCTGGCCTCAGTTTCCAGGTGCCCAGCGGTGCGGTTAGCTAGGCTGGGTGATCGTGTTGGGACAACACTGAGCTGCTCCGTGAAATTCCACCCTGGGAGGACATGAGTTGAGCCCCAATTGCAGAAAAGCCAGTGAAGAATGTCGCCCGGGCACAGATCCTGGAGAGCCCAGGGACCCCTCGGCGTCCGAGTCGGTGCCCTGGGTAGCCCGGCCCGTGTCACCTTCTCTGCACTGCACCTGGGCCTGACAAGCACCTGGCTTCCCCTGCAGGCCTGCTGCCTCCTCCCTCAAAGCCTTTTCTGCCCCAAAGCCAGGCCCTTGCTCAAGACCGTGGTGGCTCCCGCACGGACAGGCTCAGCCAGGTTCGGTGACCCTCCGGTAGCACATCCCTGGCCACCCCAGCACCCACTTTCCTCTGGGGGGTCCCCATCGGTCACTGGAGTGGAAGTCCCTCTCCACGCTCCAGCGATGTCCACGCTGCCTTCCCGAGCTTCTTGGTTAGCTGGCAGGTCCCCGGGGGTGGGTGGGGAGTGATGATTCTGGTTTGTTATTGCCCCAGAGCAGTGCCTCTCACAGAAGGGGCTCCACAAACATTGGCAGGCATAGAAACGGGCGAGACTTAGCTCAAGGGAGGGTTCCGGAATAGTCTCCTCGGGGCTCCTGTTTCCATTGATAATCTCACATTCTGGTCTCGGGAGCTTGATTCACTGTTGATTCATTATGAATTCATTGAACACGTGCTTTGTCCAGGCGCCATTGCTGGCTGCCCTGTACACAGGCAGTAAGACGTCGTGGGGTGGGGGCTTGAGCAGGAAGGAGGGGGACCGGGGAACAGCCCAGCGACACAGAGTGGAGGTATACGGCCTGGCTGGGAGGAGGTGGGAGTAACAGAGGGTGTAAATGGGGAGAGGGGGCCTGCCCGGCTGGCTGGGAAGGGCGTTCCAGGTCTGTGACTGGAAACTGCTCACATGCTGAAGGCAGTGTTGGGAACTCCGGCTGGGCACCTGAACGTGGGGCCATCCGTGTCCTGCAGGGGGTGACTGTGGTCCAGTGGAAGGACATGTTCCTTGCAGGCCAAAGCACCAGCCCATGGAGACCCTGAACTTGGAGATGCTTTGTTCTGGCTTTGCCCTCAGCTTGCAGGGTGAGCGCAGGGAGACCACTGAGGGCAGCTGAATGTGTCAGGGTGCTTGGAGCTGTGCTGTGGTCACCAAGGAACCTTGATTGATGAATAATAAGCCTGAGAGACGAGGGGACATCTCCCTTCCAGCAAATGGGGATGTGAGTGGTAGATGAGTCTCTTACAGATGCCAGTGCGGGGTTGGGGGGTGGGGGTGACGAGGTGGACACACCCTGGTTCTCCATCCTCCAGGCCATAGGAAAATCTACTTCCTGTCCTGGTGGCAGTGTGATGCTCTCTGGGTGCAGATGTTGGACCCAGAATCTACAGGAAGTGATCCCTATAGAGGGAGCTTGGTGAGAGAAACCAGTACCCATTGGGAAAAGGGGAATGAAAAAAAAGTGATGCTGATTACTGTTTTGTTTTCAGCGGGGTCCCTCTGGTCTAGAAAAAATGGACCACAAACCGCCATTGTTCTGTGGGACATTCGTGCCTCTAGTAAAATTTCCGTAACTCTTGATGCCAAGTTTCAGATCACAGAGAAGTGTG
The DNA here is from genome assembly GCF_019923935.1 of Bubalus bubalis. Taxonomy (NCBI): domain Eukaryota; kingdom Metazoa; phylum Chordata; class Mammalia; order Artiodactyla; family Bovidae; genus Bubalus; species Bubalus bubalis. Next base: position 115,661,610 of record NC_059162.1, read on the forward strand.
TGGGGTGAAAGCTACAGTCCCCCTTTGTCCTCTTATCCCGCACTTCCAGCCCAGTTTTCTCTTCACTGCAGATCTTTCCCCACGCTTTTACGCACACATGGGTGTGCGCCCAGTCACTTCAGTCGTGTCCGACTCTTTGTGACCCCATGGACCGCAGCCCGCCAGGCTCCTCTCTCCATGGGATTCTCCAGGCAAGAATACTGGGGTGGGCTGCCGTGCCCTCCTCCAGGGGATCTTCCTGGCTTAGGGGCTGAACCCGCATCTCTTGCTCTCCTGCCTTGGCAGGCAGGTTCTTTACCACTAGTGCCACCTGGGAAGCCTCTTATGCACATACATGTCCCTATAAAAATGCACATAATTCTTGTTTTTTTGGCATGTATATATGTGTAGCTTTCCATGTTCATAAAAGCATCCCCTCTTTCTTTGTACAGCTATATTATATTCCAGACAGTGGTTTGCGGTCCTTCATGGATCGACATTTATGTTGTCACCAATTTTTTTTGCTGGTGTATAAATAGTGCTCCAATAAACATCCTTGCATCTTGGGAATATTTATTTTGAGAAGAGAATGTGTGAACTTGTGAGATCAAAGAACTGGAGGAATCTTTTATCCCAAGCCCGGTTGCTTTCCTTCCATGAGGAATCTTTACGCAGATGTTATTAACCTGTGTCAGAAGTCGTCTGTCATTCTCCTGCCCTCCCTGGTGGGGGCTCTGACCCCCAGGGACGCAGGTGGTGGGCAGGTGTGACTGTCACCCAGAGGTCCCTCCTGAGCTCTGGCCCAAGCCGACAGGAATGGAACTGCTGGCTTATTGCAGCAGAGGGGGTCTGGTCCACGTGGATTGGGAGTCGGCTTCAGGCCCTGGGATCCTCAGCCTCACCACTGCCCTTCCTACCATCGCAGACCGGCCACATGGCCTGGAGATGTCACCGTGTATACGAGGATCACGGCCATGCTTCCCAGTCGGCATAGGCAGTGAGCCCTCCAGTTGCATGGGATGACCCCTCGCTTTTCCTGGGGGCAAGTGGAGACTCTGGTGAAGGGTCTCGGGGCGTTGATGGGACGTTCCCCTCACCCCTGCCTCCCTCAAGTTTGGCCGGGCACTGGGGAGCCAGGGGCCTGGGTAGACGTTCTGCAGTTGCTGGATCACATCTTTGTTAGGTCAGGGTCTTGAGAACATCACCTGTTAAAATCTAAGACAGTGACTTAGGAAGTTTGTTGTCTTAGGCGCGGGGACCACCCATGATTAGCCTTGGGCCTCCTGGACACACGCTCAGAGGCCCACCGACTGCATTCTCCGTGACCTGGCAGATATCTTTATACGATACTATTCTCTTTTTCTGGAAAGAGCCCTTGTTTGTTTCCAAAACACAACAGGTGAAAAATGACAGATGACGTGGGCTGCTCTCTCCTGCAGCATTTCCCCCCCTCTTTGGCTTCCCGTTTAGATCTGCGGGGGGCTGGATTGCTGCACTCCTTGCGTGCACACCTCCTCTCTTGCGGCCTCCCTTACTTCTCTGGACCCCTGGAGCCTCTGCCCTGGGAGGGGAGGGGCCGGTGGGCTCCCTGGAAGAAGGCCGGTGGGCACGGCGTAGGCCTCTGGCTCATCTCCTGGGCTGGTGGCTGGTCAGTGATTGGTGGTGGATGATCGGTGGACCAGCTGGCTTTCAAGGTCCAGCATGGCGCCCCCCCAAGCCTCTGCTGTACCCCCAGCCCCTCCTGGAAGGTTCCCCACACTGCCCAAGAGGAAACAGAGAGGACTGTGGGGGAGGGGGGGCGGTGGACCGACTCTTAAGTCACCTTCTGGTCCCAGAGGGCCAGTGATCATTAAGTCGGGTTTTCATTGTCCAGAGGCCAGAAACCTAAGGACCCGATGGGATCCCTGAGCCCTTCCCTACCTTGGCCGCGGCCCAGGGGACACCGAGCGCCGGCCCAGGCCCAGAGGTGTGAGTGTGGACGGTCTGCTGTGCGGGAGACGTGGGCCCTGGAGGGACACAGACTCCTGGTGATTCCTGTAGGCCTCCAGTGCCCGTGGGCCCCTCCGTCCACACTGAGCCATGCCCCTCCACGTGTCCAGTTAGCGGGATGACTCCTTGTGGGGAAGACAGAGGTGGGGGCATAGCATCTCAGTCAGGCTTCCTTTTTCTCCAGCCCCTGTGCACGGCGCAGACTCCAGGGATTCTGGCTGCATCTGTGGAGGCCTAGTAGGGCTGTGCCAGGGCGGGCAGAGGAAAGGGCTCTCAGCCAGGGCCCAGCCCCGCTCTGCCCGCCTCTGTGGGGCAGCAGCTCGTCCTCCAGCTGAGTTCTGCAGGACCCGGGTCAGATGAGGTCATGGGCTGAAAGTGCTTTATAAGCTAAAGTGAAAGTGTTAGTCACTCAGTTGCGCCAACTCTGCAACCCCACAGGCTGTAGCCCACCAGGCTCCTCTGTCTGTGGGATTTTCCAGGCAAGAATACTGGAGTTGGGTTGCCATTTCTTCCTCCAGGGGATCTTCCTGACTCAGGGATTGAACCCATGTCTCTTCTGTTTCCTGCGCTGGCAGAAGGGTTCCTTACCACCCATGCCACCTTTACCACTAGGCCTTAGGGAAGCCCCATGCCGTGCTGCAAGTGTGTTTCATGGATCACAGCCTGGTCGTGGCGAAGGGGCTTGTGTTACTCAGTGAAGCTATGAGCCACGAGTCCATCACCCGAGATGGATGGGTCACAGTGAAGAGTTCTGACAAAACGTGGTCCACTGGAGAAGGGAAGGGCAGGCCGCTCCAGTATTCTTGCTGTGAGAACCCCATCAACAGTATGAAAAGACAAGAAAATATGACACCGGAAGGTTGGAAGCCCCCGCCCAGGTTGGAAGGTGTCTTGTATGCTTCTCCTGAAAGAGCAGAGCACAATTGCTAACAGCTCCAGAAAGAATGAGGTGGCTGGGCCAAATCGGAAACAACGCTCAGCTGTGGATGTGTTTCATTTTAAGGAGATGGGAAAAAGGGGGTCACACCTTACAGCCATACAGGAGAGCAAAGCCCAAGTCGTTCCTTCCCTCTCTCCTGAAGTCAGGGGTGCGGCAGGCACCATCAGTTCCTGGCTGCCCAGGGTGGTGGGAGGGTCAGGAGCACCTTGAAGGCAGGGTCTGGAGGTGGCTGCCCACCGCGAGGCCAGTCCAGGCCTGGTCTCTCACAGGCATGCGCTGTGTGTCCATGTCTGCTTGGGGTCCTCCAGCTGCGTCTTCCACAGTCTCTTAGGAGGATGAGTTTATTTGTCCTAACTTGACCTTGGGCTTCCCTGATGGCTCAGCTGACAAAGAATCCACCGGCAATACGGGAGATCTGGGTTCGATCCCTGGGTTGGGAAGATCCCCTGGAGAAGGGAAAGGCCACGCACTCCAGTATCCTGGCCTGGAGAATCCCCTGGACTGTGTAGTCCATGGGGTTGCAAAGCGTCGGACACAACTGAGTGACCTTCACTTCATTTCACTTCAACTTGACCTTACTGATTTTCCATGCGTGCCCTCTGGTCAGGTTTTGCCTGACCAAGTCGGTGGTCCCAGGGCCTAAGTGTCCTCTGGTGATGGGGGGAGGCTCTGAGGACCACCAGGTTTCCTGGCCTCGGGCCCTGTGGCTCCACCACCTCCTCCTTAGAGATCCAGCTGTGTCCATCAGCAGCAGGGGATGCTGAGGCCCGGTCAGGTCACCTGGAAGGGAACCAGCGGCCACCTGCTGCTCACAGAGGCGAACAGACAGCAACTGAGGGCCATCTCCATACCTGTGGTCCTAGGGCAGGTCCTCAGCTGTGAGTCTGGAGACTGAGGTGGCCTTGGGCGGCAGCAGGTGGATGGCCTCACTTCTTGGGCATCTGCTCGTTTCCCCTGGAGGTAAACGCTGTCTGCAGGTAGCTCCTGCCTTTCCCCCCTCTCAGGGCGGGACATTGACCACTTAGCCACTTGGTCAGTTTTGAATGTGGAGCAAGAAGTAAGCGAGTCCGTGCTTTTTGATAGGTCAAGAGAGGGGGTGGATGCGGTTTTGAGTTTCTGTCTGTTAGATTCTGTCCTCAGCCCGTGAGTTCTTAGGTAGCCCTGGGAGACGGGGGCTGGTGCGCTGAGAAAGCAGTGGCAGATGATGGATTAACTAGACTCACATGAAACACTAATGAGGCAGGAGCCCGAATCCCAGCCCAGGACGGTCTGGTCACCAGAGGGGTGCTCTCCCAGCTGGGTCTCTGTGGACTGTTAGCCCGGCCACTGGGCCCTGACTCAGGGACCATCCTTGACCATCCTTCCCCATCCTCCGGGACCTCTCGTGTGTGGCCTGGAGTCCAGTTTAGATGAACTTGGCAAATAAGCTTGGCTTGCAGTCGGTCCTTACCTGCGACGGGAGAAGGAGGAACAGACTCCCTACTGTAGATGGCGATGCCCAGCCGGGCACCCTTGGGCAGAATGGTTTCATTTTACAGCCCCTTCCTGTGGGGACGCAGTGAGGCTGTCCACCCAGGGTGGTGGTGGGGGCACTTCAGAGCCTGCAGGCGGGCGGGTCAGCAGGAGAAGACAGCCCTGGGCAGCTCTCAGGGCTGGTGCCAGTGGGCCGTCATCCCCGGGCACAGTAACGCCTCAGGCCGGGGTTCTTCTGGGTGTTAAGATGGTGCCGGTCGAGAGTGTTGACCTCACGCCACATCAGCAGGGAAGACCATTAGGAAAAGCCAGCCCCTCCAAGACCCAGCTTTGGGTCTTGGTACAAGTTGCTCTCAAAGCAGTTGGACAAATAAAAGGTGGAAAACCAGGCAATGGCCCACATTCGGAGATGGCCGGTTGGTGGCTCTGAGTTGAGAATCACATGGCAAAGTCAGAGACTGTGGATGGGGGCGTAGTGAAATTGCGGGGTGGGCCACACACTGTCCACACCTCCAGAGGTCTGCAAACCGCAGGCAGCCCGACATGGCCAAGCAGGACGCTTGTGACTCACCAGTGCAGGGAACAGATCCACCCTCTGCTCTTGGGTATGTGGGTGAAATGCCCCTGCCGTCCGCAGGGGAAAGTGAGCTGGCCACACGCACCTGTGGGCTGAGGCTCAGCTGCCCGACGTCCCTCTGACCCCCCAGAGTGTGTCAGTTTCACATCCCGGCACAGCCCAGTCTGGTGACCTCTTGAGAACACAGTCCTGCAAAGACAGAGGAAGCGAACGCTTTCACTCTTTGAGAGAGATGGACTCACATGGTTTTAGAATGTGGGTGTGTTTTGCAGATTCTGTCGCGGTCAGTTTTGTTCTCTCCTTTCTTTGCAAAGTTACTTGGGAGCTACTGTGAAACTGCTGAGCAGATGGGGGTGCTGGGAAAGCGCTTTACAGGCCTGGAGCGTTTGCTAAGGGATCCATTCTCCTCTTGCATCTTTTAAAACTCTATTTGCTTTTGCGCGCAGGCCGTTTGACCGCTGCCCTCGACACCATGGATCTGCATCTCTTGGACTACTCGGAGCCGGGGAACTTCTCCGACATCAGCTGGCCCTGCAATGGCAGCGACTGCATCGCGGTGGACACCCTGCAGTGCGGCCACGTACCCAACAAGAGCATCCTGCTGTACACGCTGTCCTTCGTCTACATCTTCATCTTCGTGATCGGCATGATTGCCAACTCCGTGGTGGTCTGGGTGAACATCCAGGCCAAGACGACGGGCTACGACACGCACTGTTACATCTTGAACCTGGCCATCGCCGACCTGTGGGTGGTGGTCACCATCCCCGTCTGGGTGGTCAGCCTCGTGCAGCACAACCAGTGGCCCATGGGCGAGCTCACGTGCAAGGTCACCCACCTCATCTTCTCCATCAACCTCTTTGGCAGCATCTTCTTCCTCACCTGCATGAGCGTGGACCGCTACCTGTCCGTCGCCTACTTCGCCAGCACCTCCAGCCGCAAGAAGAGGCTGGTGCGCCGCGCCGTGTGTGTCCTGGTGTGGCTGCTGGCCTTCGGCGTGTCCCTGCCCGACACCTACTACCTGAAGACCGTGACGTCCGCCTCCAACAACGAGACCTACTGCCGGGCTTTCTACCCCGAGCACAGCGTCAAGGAATGGCTCATCAGCATGGAGCTGGTCTCCGTGATCCTGGGCTTCGCCATTCCGTTCTGCATCATCGCTGTCTTCTACTTCCTGCTGGCCCGTGCCATCGCCTCCTCCAGCGACCAGGAGAAGCAAAGCAGCCGGAAGATCATCCTCTCCTACGTGGTGGTCTTCCTGGTGTGCTGGCTGCCCTACCACCTGGTGGTGCTGCTGGACATCTTCTCCATCCTGCACTACATCCCCTTCACCTGCCAGCTGGAGGCCTTCCTCTTCACGGCGCTGCACGTCACGCAGTGCCTGTCGCTGGTGCATTGCTGTGTCAACCCCGTGCTCTACAGCTTCATCAACCGCAACTACCGGTACGAGCTGATGAAGGCCTTCATCTTCAAGTACTCGGCCAAGACAGGCCTCACCAAGCTCATCGATGCCTCCCGCGTGTCAGAGACCGAGTACTCCGCTTTGGAGCAGAATGCCAAGTGATGACGCCCCGCGCGGCCTCTGGACCTGTGCGCCGGGCTCCAGCGGGGCGACCCGCCGGGCTGCCTGGTTTTCCGGAGGAAAGCATAGTGGCTTCGGGCTTGGCGACCCTCGTTGGTGTGGAGAGGGGCAGCCTGCGTCCCTATGGCTCCTTTCTCGCTCTCGGCCCAGCGTGACCCTCGCGGGGCCCCTGTGACAAGCCCCCGCCGCTCGTCACACCAGCTTCGGGACAGGCTTGCCTGCACTTCTGTAACATAGGACTTTTCTGTGCTGCCTAAAGGTTTCATAATGGGGATTTGTATTTAAATCTTAAGACTCTATTTTTCTCACTCTTGATGTACCCTCTCAGTGTATTTGAAAGTTTATATTTTAAATATCGTATGGGAGGTATCCATGCTGACATGTACTCAGTGTCGTAGTTCTGAGGTTAGTTTGACTTCCGTTTTGACTAAGGATGACTTTAATTGTTAGCTGTTTTGAAAGCCTCTCTCTATATAAATATATATATATATATATAAAAATATATATGCCAGTCCTGGCTGAAATGTTTTATTGACGATAGTTTTATATCTGTGTGGTGCTTTGGGCCGGTCTGGGATACGGAACGAAAACTGCTCTATAATGCAGTTTGTGACATTAATATTATTGTAAAGTGACATTAAAAATAAATGCAGTGACACTATCCCAGTCTGTAACACGGCACACAAAACAAACCCTTGTATTCCAGAGAGTTCTTTCCATTTGTAAGTTATTATTTTTTTTTAATAAAGATGTTTTTTTTCCTAAAAAGGTGTTCAGATCTCAGTTTTCAAAGCATGTTTGGCATTCAGGCGGTGTGTTTGATCATGATATACAAATATTTGCAACATAGGTGATCGACCTAATAAATATGTTTAAAGAAAGGAATACTGTCAGAAAAGCAAATCCCAGGAGGTTAACTTGGATGAAATTATATGAAAGGAGAAACATCTGAGTGCGAGTGTTGTGGTTTAATTTTTTTAAATTTCTGCCTGTGTGTAAGGGAGGGGAGCTGGTTGGTAGGTGCACTTGTCAATGCAAAGTTGGTAAAGAAAAGTCCCAGTTTGCAGTCTGCCCAAAAGGGTTGAGGGCCTGGAACTCACCCTCGTGTCCGCCAGGCCTTGAACCTTCCCTGCTGAGGCTCTGTGGTTTAAGTCCTTTCTTTTTCTCTGATCAAGACAGATTCTTCATTTAAAAGATAATCCATCCATGAGCCTGTTCTTCAGGCCGTGCAATAAGTACAATCCTGGCCTGTGCCGTCACCAAATTAACCCCCCCTTACTAGTGGTCAGGAAGAGCTCTCTCAGGAAGCCCCTATCATCTACATGGGCTACAGGAGCAGTGGGGGTTTGGTGGGCATGTCTGGGCAGGAACCCAGAGGAGGGCGTGGCTTCCTGATGAGCCCCCCCCCCACCCCACCCTCTGTTGGGACCGATGAACAGAGAGAGCTTTTGCCAACACAAAGGTGGACCCGGACCGGGACTCCAGGCTCACCTGGGAACCTGGGGGCTGCTCCCACTATAGGAAAATGCCCTGGGCACGTCGGTTTCCACAGCAGACAGCCCCCCAGGCCCTGCTTCCAACCTACTGCAGGAGGGCTCCCCCTTCTCAGAGGGCTTAGGGCTGAAGTGAAACCCAGCTTACATATTATTTTAAACATCTACTTGATACACATACATGTTCTCAGGTCCACGTGCGCCTTGTGGTGGTTTAGTCCCTAAGTCATATCCGGCTCTCTGCAACCCCACAGACTAGTCCGCCAGGCTCCTCCCTCTATGGGATTCTCCAGGCGAGAATACTGGAAGGGTTTGCCATTTCCTTCTCCAGGGGAATCTTCCCGACCCAGGGATCAGACCTGGGTCTCCTGCATTGTCAGGCGGATGCTTTACCACTGACCCTTGCCTTGTTCCAAATAGGATTCAGGTCAGATGGATAATGATGTAACCATAGGTGAAGACACCAAGGTCAGGGAGAAGGGATCGGCGGGTGGCAAAGTGAAATCAGAGGAGACTGTGACCCAAATAAACGTTCTTGATGATAGAAAAGGACTGGAGTTTGCTCTGTGCTACCTGGTGGCCTGAGTTCAGACAGGAATATACTTACCATGCAGCCAGTGCAGAGCGGGGGATGGATTGCACCCCCAAGTTCAGTGGTGTCCAACTCTTTGCAACCCCATGGACTGCAGAACTCCAGGCTTTCCTGTCCTTCCCTATCTCCCAGAGCTTGCTCAAACTCAAGTCCATTGAGTCAGTGATGCCATCCAACCATCTCATCCTCTGTCATCACCTCCTCCTGCCCTCAGTCTTTACCAGCATCGGAGTCGTTTCCAATGAGTCAGCTCTTCGCATCAGGTGGCCAAAGATTGGAGCTTCAGCTTCTGCGTCAGTCCTTCCAATGAATAGTCAGGACTGATTTCCTTTAGGATTGACTGGTTTGATTTCCTTGCAGTCCAAGGAACTCTAAGAGTCTTCAACACCACGGTTCAAAGGCATTAGCTCCAAGCTTCAAAAGCATCAAAAGCTTCAGCGTTCAGCCTTCTTTGTGGTCCACCTGTCACACCCATACATGACTAGTGAAAAACAGCTCTCTAATAGGCAAATAAAAATAATTCAATGTTGCAGCCCCATCTCTGCCATTCAGAGGCACCCTGCCCCATCCCCACTGGCGTCTGCTGAGATGTCCTCTGGTTCTCAGTCAGGGCTCCTCTGGCAGCCCTGTTCAAGGCTCTCTATCTGCCATTCCACAGCACGCCGGACCACAGTGTACTTGGGTACTGGGTAGGCTGCAGCCTGCTCTTTTCTGCATTCCCACCTCTTGAAGCCAGTGAAAATCACCAGCCACTTCCTCCTGCACCGAGGTGTGGAGGGAGAGAGGAGGAACTGAGTCTGGACACAGCGTGTGGATTTCCTGTCTCCCTGTAGAGCTCAGCACACGGTGTCACAGACCCCTGTGCGTCTCAGGGTGCAGGCTCCATCTGCGGGATGTGCCAGTGACTAAGCCCTCTCTGCTCCTCCAGAAATCCTCTTCTCTGCCCGCCCCCCCCGTGTGCGTGCCTGCTCAGATGCTCAGTCATGCCTGAGTCTTTGCGACCCCATGAACTAGCCCGCCAGGCTCCTCTGTCCATGGGATTCTCCAGGCAAGAATACTGGAGTGGGCTGCCATTTCCTCCTCTAGGGGACCTTCCCGACCCAGAGATCAAACCCATCTCTCTTGCTTCTCGTGCATTGCAGGCAGATTCTTTATCTCTGAGCCACCTGGGATCCCCCCTGAAGACCCACTTATCCAGATTGGAATCCTTTCCTTTGATCTCTGGTGTACCATCCCTCCTGGGAGCAATGGCACGGGACAGTGTGGCTGCAGGTGGGATGATTGAGGCCCAGGTCAAAGGCACGGAACATCAGTGGGGATGTCATCAATTAATATTTTAAACGTGGAGCGGGCAGAGGTCATGTGCGCGGTTTGGGATTTGTGGTCGCCACTGGGGGGAGAAGGGCTGGGCAGAAGCCGCAGCTCTTCTCAAATGCAGAGATGAGAGTCTGAATTCTGCGCTTCTGTCATCCTTTTGGCCTCTCTTGTGATGGAAGGATCTTTGACACGTACACACTGCTGTATTTAAAATAGATAACCAACAAGGACCTACTATATAGCATGGGGAACTCTGCTCAGTGTCATGTGGCAGCCTGGATGGGAGAGGGGTTTGGGGGAGAGTGGATACATGTGTATCTATGGCTGAGTCTCTTCACTGTTCACCTGAAACTCCACACTATTTGTTAATTGGCTATGTGCTGTGCTTAGTCACGCAGTTGTGTCTGACTCTACGACCCCATGGACTGTAGCCCTCAAGTCTCCTCTGTCGATGGAGATTCTCTAGGCAAGAATACTGGAGTGGGTTGCTGTGCCCTCCTCCAGGGGATCTTCCCAACCCCGGGATTGAACCCAGGTCTCCCGTATTGCAGGTGGATTCTTTACTGTCTGAGCCACCAGGGAAGCCCTAGTTGGCTATACCCCAATACAAAATAAAAACTTTTAATAAAAAGAAAAAAAAAAGAGAAAGATCTTTGAAAATGCCAGCCTTCTGAGATGGTAATAAAACTGTTGGTGATCTAACGAGTGATGGCATTTGGACCCCACGTGGATACCAGGAGCTCCAATGTGGGGCAGGGTCTGGGCTGGGGAGGAAATCAGCCATCAGATCCTTGACAGCTCTGCCTGGCGCTGGAGGTGGGGAAGCTTTTCTGCACCACCCCCCCCGCCCCCACCCTTCCACCTGAAGCTCTATTCCAAAGGGCAGCAGGCAGGAAGACCATGCAAGCCACCCAGGAGGCAGTCTGTTGTCAGCAATAAAGGCTTTTCATTTGGTTTAATGTATAAGCTATTTACTGGGTTCCCGAAAATGAAGAAGGAAAATAATGTCACTGAAAACACCAGATGTGAAATCCTTTGGGCACAAAGCAGTGCACAGGACAATGGACTTTAGTCCTCCCAGCAGCGTTGCCGCAAACTGGGACGAGGCCCCGTGGACATCGGGGTTCAGTTCTCTGACTGAGTAGCAAGAAATTCCAAATCACTGACAGCTGGCCTTTTCTTGGGGTCTCCTCAGGAGAGAGCAGCTCAGCAGTGTGACCCATTTTTTAGGAATGTGGAAATTCTGCCTTTGTTGGGCTCCTCCTGTGAGGACACTGACCATCAATCATGGGTCCAGGAGACTTTGCATCTAAGTTAAGCCTGGCATCGCAGAATCTGGAGTCTCACGTGAATCTGCCCTGAATGGGCTGAGTGGCGATGGTGGATTAGCTCAGGAAGGTCCCCAAAGTTCCCTCCCGGAAGGACCAGGCTTCAGTATGAAGCTCCAGGAGGGTACCTCTGTATGGATACGAGCCACCAAGATCTCATCTCTCTTGAGCAATGGTAGCTAAATGTTTGAAACAATCCACCCAGTATTAAAAAACACTTCACTTTCCTTTACCTGTGGTCTTGGACCCTCCAAGGAAAGCTCCTGTATACCTTTGACAGTGTATACAGGCAGTGCCTGCCAGGACTCTAAAATACTGATAACAGGGCCATTTAATATGGAATGATGCTAGTTTGGGGAAGGTCTGATAGGAAATTAAATTATTTATTGTAGGCAGTTTGTATTTGCAGCAAGTTTTTTGCTTTCTGGGTGATCAATGACGGCTTGACTCTTCTATAAAATGCTAAGGGTTTTCTTCCCTGGTATTGGCTCTTACACTCACTCACACATATACATGTGGTTTCGTTACCATCTGGGAACTAACACACGCATCATGGACACGGCTTCCACGGTCACGTCTAGGATGGCCTAGCCAAAGGCTGGACCACAGCGTGGAGGTCTGCCTTCGAGAAGACGGGGACCTCGGCCAGAGTTGGGGCAGCTTAGCATGAAGCCCAAAGAGCCCTCAGTGCTCGTGTCCTGGAGAATCTTGGAGATCCTCAGTTTCCTCATTTATAAAGTCGGGTGATAATAGTTCCTGCTTCACAGGGTTCCTGAGATGGTCAAATTCCACAGACCCTGCAGAGTGCTGGTCAGCTGCCTGGGGCACCCAGAGCCTGTGCTCAGGTCCAGAGCCCCTCTTCCGCAGCCTCTGGGCGCAGGCTGCATTTTCTGTGCAAGAAACAATGCATTCCAGAGAAATATCGAGAGCGAATACCTGCCCGCGGGCGGAGACTGAAGGAGTGGGGCACACCTGCCTCATCTCAGTGCTTTTGTCCCCTGGGAACAACGGGCAGGGTCTGGGGACATTTTTGGTTGTCTCTCCTGGGGGTGAGGACGCTATGGGCACCTGGTGGGTGGAGGCGAGGGAAGGGACAGGGCATCCTACAGTGAACAGAGGGCCCCCAGCAAACAATTGCTGGCCCCAGATGTCAGCAGAGCTGAGACATAGGGACCTGGGTCTCAGATAAGCCAACCATGAGACACGAGAATTCTGTCTGCTATTCATTGCTTACCTACAATCTGTTCAGAGCAGGTCCTTGACGGTCCTGGAGCTGGGGGCACATCCTAGGGGTCCCCAGAACCCCCAGCTCCCCTTTCCTTGCCCCTCAGTGCCGCAGAAGGACACTAGCTGACAGGGGAGGGCAAGGCGCACCTTCAGGGCTCGTGCAGGACGCGGACTGAGAAGCTCATGGCGCCTGAAGAGAGTTTAATGTCACAGGATTCAGACCAAAATTCTCAATTTGATTTCACAAATTTGGTTCATTACTAGTTTACATTAAAGACACTTGTGAAAAAGGCACAGGCAAATAAACTGTAGTCAACATTTGAGGTGCCCCTGGGAGGTTTTATCTTTTTTATTTTTTGCAGTAACTGTAAACACCTTTAAAGCAGGAAGGAAGAAAAATGAACATTCGATTTACAAAGCAAGGAAGACATCAGAACTAAAGGAATTTGTGAAGAAAGTAGGATGAATAAAGCAATTTAAAAAAAAGCAGAAATAAAAACAAAATCAAGAGAATTACAATATTTAGTTTAGAAGGCCCCAGAAAGAGTGCGGTTGGTGACAGGGCTGCGTGAAGGCAGGGTGACAGATTCGATTCTGCGTCTCAGCAACTGGGTGATACGGGTAACAGTCCTTCCACGAACCTCAGTTTTCTCGCCCTTAAAACGGCTTCTCCACCTTCATTAAAGGGTTCTTGCAGAGGTCAGAGACGTGCGTGTGCCAATAAACACGGCTGAGTGACGGGATAAAGGGGCGAGTCAGTGCTTTACCCCTCTGAAGCACCTCTGAAGCCACACCAAGACTTCCCAAGCTTGGGGCGAGATTCCTTCCCTGTCCCAGTGCTTCTGCACTCTGCGGCCCGGAGTGTCTTCAAAGTCGCATCTCGAGGGCGCCCTGTGCTTGGCAGGCCTGTGTGAAGTCTGCACGCGTTCACGGTGGCCATCCCTGCTGTCAGCCACTGTCCATCGGCCTCGTCTGGGTTTCCCAGGCTTGCGCTTCCCAAGGACTGAGATGACTGGCCGTGGCAGGAAGGCTCTTCACGGCGGGGGCCGGGGGGGCGCGTTGCTGGTTATCTGTAGGGTGTGTGACAAGCAATGGGCAACGTTGGTGTTTTTCTTAATTTCCGAAGCTTCATTTCTGCTGGCTTTTCATATGCTTATTCACTCAGCCTTTTCCATGCGGGATTCAGAAGGGCTGACTATCATGTCATTTCTCCCAACTGGTTGGGGTTGGGAGTGGAATAAAAGAGGGGGTGAAAAAAAAGGAGGGCTTCATCAGCCATTTGTTAGAATATAATGTTCAGAAGCAGTAGAATGGAAAAATCTGAATTTCCATAGTTATTTCCGGAACTAAACTGATTAAAATCCTTTCCTAGGTAGATCGGAATCTTCCCTTTAACCACGTTCAGAAGAAAAGGCTGAGAGAGGCATTGTGGCGAGGGCATTAAATCTGCTTGGGTGACTCAGAATGCGGGTTGGCACGGCGGCGTGTCACGGGGCGCGTCGCAGACCCAGCGAGTCGGTGGCCGTGGTGTGTCTGAAAGGGCCCGGGCCTCACGCTACCACGCTGAATTTGCTTCCTTTTAGGCTTTCACAGCAAAGTGTTTGAAGCTGAGCCTTTCATTCCTTTTCGCGGGGCTGTCGTCAATAGGAAGAACGCATTAAGGTCCCCCCATCGCTGCCTTTCTCAGGATCGTGGTTAAAGTGGGGATTGTGTTTTAGGCTGTGCTCTAATGAGAATTTGAATTTCGTGCGGAGCTGGAGTGTCAATGAAGAATCGCCCGTTGCCCAGCTGTGTAGCCTGTGAATATCTTTCCCTGTGGTTTATTCCGCCCTGGCTCCTGTTAATTTATTCAATCACGGATCAGGCCATCGTTATTGAACGCCCATGGTGTGCCAGGCACTGGGCTCATCTTTAAAATGTTAGAGACGGCTGCGGCTTTGGTTTTTCCTTTTTAATGTTTAAATTTTATTTTTTAGTTTTTTGGCCATGCCATGCAGCATGTGGGATTTCAGTTCTCTTACCAGGGATCGAACCTGTGCCTCCTCAGTCGGAAGCATGGTCTCTTAACCACTTGACTGCCAGGGAAGCCCCTGTTTTTCTAGTTTTCTATGATCCCAGCCTGGAAGGGGAGATGGATGACAAGATGCAGAGACGTTGTTACTGGGAGCATGGTAAGAAGACTCTGGGGAGGCTCAGAGCTGAGAGGAGGCAGCGATTTGCCCCAGGAGGAATGGGGGAATGTCTGCGAAGAGCCGCCCTGCCCCATCTCCATCTGAGGGTGGCCAAGACTCCAGCAGGCAGGCCCTTGGGACAGGGTATGGGCTGGCAGTCCCTGGGACAGCTTTGGGAATGCTGTCACTGCTAAAAGGAAACACTTCCAGGAAAAGTGAAGGTGTCTAAGGTGTCCAGAAGTCAATCAGCGCTGATGCTATTAAGCACTGTGTGATAGGAGCCTGTTTCTAAGGTCAGAAGCCAAGATCATCAGGGCCACGCCCATCCTAAGGACAGAAGATGGGGTTTCATGACAAAGACTTGGGCAAAGGATGGAGGCTCTGGGGAACATGTGCTCGGCTCTCACCAGCTGTGGGATGGACCACTGGACCCATGTTTCAGTGGGATGGGCGGTCCTTGGAGAGCCTGGACTCCTGCCCTGCTCAACGTCTGACTGCAGTCAGTAGGCTGACCATGGTTGGAAGGTCTCTGGCAGTTCCGGGTGGTGGGAGCGGACACCACGTTTTAAAGCTGAGCTGTCAAGGTCTCTTCTAGTTGGCCAGTTCCCAGGGTTTCCATAGCGTCTCTGCCCGCTCCCCACGGGGTCTGTAAATGAAGGAGTCTTGGATCATCTGCCATGAACACAGCACAACTCAGGCACCGCCGAGAGGAGCCCGGAGTGTGCAGTGAGCCCGGAGTGTGCAGTGCCCCAGGAGGGGTGCTCCCAGCTGCCCACCTTCTGCACCTGGTCTGTGCGTTTGGCTACAAAGACTGGACCTGGAGCCCCAACCTGCTTTCTTTGGGACTTGGGGTTCCTGATCCGTGAGAGTCCTGGGGGTGCCCTGGAGGGCGTGTGGCCACTGTAGGGGTATGGGGGCTTCAGTCAGGATGGACTCCAATGCAGGTGCTGCACCCAGGCCAAGACCCTTCCCCAGGAAGGCCCCACTCACAGGCTCCAGATGGGCATGTCTTGCGGGGACACTGATCAGCACCTCGGGGATGCTCCTGCCTGTTGATGGGGTGGACATGGTCAGCCCGTGTCCTGATTCCCAGCCCAGCTCCGCACATACGGGACCCAGTGTGGACTGAGCTCCAGTCAAGCCCTTCTCCCCATTTGCCTGCTTGTTGGTTTTGGTCTCTGACTTTCACAGGAGGGTTTTTTTTCTCGAATAGCTCCTGCTCTTTGGTGACCTAGCCACAGTCTACAATGAGACTCTGTGCGCTGGGAGGGCCCTGGCGTCCAGCAAAGCTTGTGGAAGGACTCACGGATGGACCGAGACGCTTCACCTTGGTGCCCTGAGTGTGAGGGCCTGGGGGGCTTTATCTCTCATGGGTCTCTTATTCCAGACCCTCCTCCAGTCTTGGGTATGTAAGCCTGATTCGTGGCCCCCTGGAGAAGGACCCAGGGAAGGGGAATGGGCAGAGGACTGGTGGGTGAGACTCACCTCTGGGGGGCACTTTTTATCAGCCGCCCCTTTCTTTAGCCCTTTGTCCTGTACCCACCAAGTCTTACCATCCAGGGGGATAAATGTGTTTAATGGCTCTATTTTCAAGACGATCTGCTGTGCCTGAGGTCCCAAAGCCCAGACCCCGATTCAGTTCCCCCACGGGACACCCTTACTCTTCTGTCTGGATGGAGACAGAGTATGAAGCAGGGGCGGGACAGGAGGGTCTAAGATGGTGTGTTTTCAGCCTCATCCAGCGGCGCCTTAGGAAATGTTAAACAACTCCTTTCTAGAGGAGAAATCAGCCCTGGTGTCTAGTGTCTGCCGATTCCCGTGTGGCCAATGTTCCCCTGGAGGCCCGTTTCCAGCCGCCATGTGATGTCCCTGGAGGCGGAGTCTGTCAGAGACGCTTGTGCCACGCCCATCACGTAGATTCAAGAGACCCGGGCCCCTCGAGAAAGGACAGTAGCCAAGCGTGATGGAAGAATTAGGAAGTGATGCGTTCTGAGGACCTTCTACATGGTTTTTCAGAAAATGCTTTAAATTCTAAGTTTCTGTGATTTAAGTGTCGATGATGGCCGCTTTCAAAAGCTGACTCACAAAAGTCCTGAACGTGTCGCCGCTGGTTCTCGCAAACTGGTATGAACTGCCGGTCGAACACCTCGCCACTGGGCCTCATCCCCCACTCACTGGTACATGGGAGCTCAAGTTTCTAAGGCTTTCTGGAACTTGTGGTGTAAATAGGTTTGTTTCTTTGTGATTTCTCCCCCTGCAGGCCTTTTGATTTCTTTCCAGTTTTAAAAGGTGGAAAGCAAAAGATGCGGTGAAGGTAAATGAGTGTGCAGAGTCGGACAGGGTTGAGTGAGCGCGCATGCACACATACAGATACACACGCACGTGTGTGTATTTGCATGTCTTTTTACTTTCTCTGCTGCCCTGTGGTGAGGTTTTGGGAAGGAGTGCCAGGTGTTCCTTGTTGTACTTTATAGCTTTACATTAAAACTCCCCTGTTCAGATTTCTCCTCCTGACTGGGGTGGGGTAGGAGGGGTGAAACAGTGCTGTCCGCCTGCTGTGTCACATGGCAAGTTCAAGGTCAAGTGAACTGTCTCCTGGGCTGGTCTGTCCTCACAGTCTGCAGCCACCCCGTCATTCTCCCACCAGGGCCTTCAGCCTACGCCCTTTCCAGATTTCTTTGGTTGGTTGGTCCCTTACCTTACCTCTGTCCATCCAGCTCACCCTTCATGGGAATGTCAGAGTCATTCTCCCAAATGTTTGGCACTAAAGGTTTGACTCCTGCAAACTGCGGTTTTGGGGATCCCTGGGCACTGGCTCCTGGCCACCCTGGGCCAGAGGCTGGGCCAGTGAGAGGGAGGGAGCCAGGCTGTCCATCCTCCCAGTCTCTGCTTCAGTCACTGTCTCCAGCGGGGCCCACATTGTCTCTATAATCTTAATTCCCACTGGCTGTGCCTGACCACAGAGCCGCTCCCGCTGGGTGGCCTTGGTCTCTGCTCAGGTACCACCTCCACCCCAGTACTGATCTCCAGGTGGCCTCATCGGCCTTGAATGACTCTTTAGCAGGGTCAGCACTGTTTACCTAGTTCCCCGTACTATGTGCTCTGGAAGAATCCCTGCCTTTGAACTGTGATGCTGGAGAATACTCTTTTTTTTTTTTTTATTTTATTTTATTTTTAAACTTTACAATATTGTATTAGTTTTGCCAAACGTCGAAATGAATCCGCCACAGGTATACCCGTGCTGGAGAAGACTCTTGAGAGTCTCTTGGACAGCCAGGAGATCAAACCAGTCCATCCTAAAGGAGATCAGTCCTGAATATTCATTGGAAGGACTGATGCTGAAGCTGAAGCTTCAATACTTTGGCCACCTGATGCAAAGAGCTGACTCATAGAGAAGACCCTGATGCTGGGAAAGATTGAAGGAGAAGGGGACGACAGAGGATGAGATGGTCAGATAACATCACTGAGTCAGTAAAACATCAGTTTGAGCAAACTCCGGGAGATGGTGGAGGACAAGGGAGCCTGATATGCTGCAGTCCATGGGGTCACAGAGTCGGACATGACTGAGCGACTGAACAACAGCCTGCTCTCTACTCAAGGACAGGCATGGGGTCCTTGTTCCTGGCCAGACTCTGAATCAGTGAATCCTGCCTTTGAACCTGACAAAGTCTCTTGCCTTTGGTAGGGGAGTGCAGGGGCATTCCTGATTCCCACTCTGTGCTCCCACCCCCTCATGCTTGATATTTTTCTTCTCTGTTTTCATTTTAGTAAATTCTGTACTCAACACTAACATGGGTAAAGAGAGAAAGAAAGTGAAGTCGCTCAGTTGTGTCCAAGTCTTTGCAACCCCGTGGACTGTAGCCTACGAGGTTCCTCCGTCCATGGGATTTCCCAGGCAAGAGTACTAGAGTGGGTTGCCATTTCCTTCTCCGGGGGATCTTCCCAACCCGGGGATTGAACCCGGGTCTCCCGCATTGCAGGCAGACACTTTACCTTCTGAGCCACCAAGGAAACCCAAAGCTCCACCTCATTTCCAATGCTGCCCATGTAGAATCCTGGGACCTAGAACAACACCTCCTCGCTAGCGCTCAGGGCTGAACCTCTTGCTTGATGGTGCCCAAAGGCCTCAGTGCTGGCAGAGGCACCAGCTATGCAGAGGCACTAACAAGCCGGCTGGAGGAGGAGACACAGCCAAGCAGAGAAGGGGAGCAAGTGACTCACGGGTGTGGAATCCCAACGGTCAGGCCCCGAGCAGTCACTGAGTAATTAGGTGTGGTCACTGGTTGCCTGCCTGGAGGCTGACTTAATCAATTTGTCATTTCTGGACCACTTGCGCTCAGCTTGCTGTGGGGACCCTGCCCATCTGGTTCGAGTGCCCACTAGGTGAAACAAATCATGAGAAGACCAGCCTCATCATCACCCTCCTCTGTGACTAAACCCCAGAGCCCCAGGCTCCTTGGTCACAGGTTACAGACGGCTTCTCATATGGCCGACTCTGGGGTTCAGGCCGGCACTTGTTTTATGAAGAATAAACAGACACAGCACAGGGCAGGTGTCTTGGTGGAGGTTGAGGGATTGTCCTTGGGGTATCGGGTTTCAGCCGAGTTACGCTCCAGGGAGCGGAGCCCTGGCTCCGTGGAGTACACGCTACTGTGAAGATGAGGGATGAAGTGATGCTCGGCACTCGGTCCCAGCGGCACTTTTCCAGGCGTGCCCAGCGCAGCCAAAGTCTCAGTGCTTGTGGAGAAAGGGCGTTCTGTGACCACCCACTTTTAGGAAGAGCTGGGCTTCCCAGGTGGAGCTACTGGTAAGGAATTTGCCTGCCAGTGCAGCAGACTCAAGAGACCCGGGTTCAATCCCTGGATTGAGAAGATCCCTTGGAGAAGGAAATGACCACCTGCTCCAGTATTCTTGCCTGGAGAATCCCATGGACAGAGGAGCCTGGTGGGCTACAGTCCCTGGGGTTGCAAAGAGCTGGACACGACTTAGCACTTGTCAGCCGCCTTGCATTGTGGGAACGGCAGGTGCATCCTCCAGGGGTCAGAAAGTCTGGAGGTGAAGAACCCCTTTCAGCTCTGGTGGCCGTGGGACCCATTCCTTACTGGTCAGGTGTTTCTGGCCCCGGAGCTGGTTTTGCCGGCAGCGTTCACGTGGAACACGGCAGAGTTTTTGAGCCTGGCATCAGGTATCAAAAATGCTCCCTGGGAAGGTCTGAAACCAAAGCAAATCCTGGGGTCCACCTGTGGATGTTTTGGTTTAGGAACTCCTGGGTGGACCCCACAATCCAGGCATCTTAAAACTTCCCTGGAGAGTCTCATGATCACTCAGGTTAGGATGTGGACTCAAACACCCAGAGGAGCATTTTGGTGGCCACAGAGTCCTGGAGTTGAGTTTTTCTTTCTGGTAAGTCTGAGCACCCCACAGGCAAACAGGGAAGGCCAGTGGTGGTCTGAGTCCATCTTAGATCTACCCTGGGCAGTGAGCATCTTGGAAAACTCGGCCTCAGCAGACTCATCAGTGTGATGGGGTCATCACGCTTTTCGAGGGCTGGGAAGACAGCTGTTGGGAAAGTAACTTTGCATCAGTGGCTTGCAGTGAAATTGGGAGACTGCGCAAAAATTGTGAGATTGGGCGGGACTGAATTGCTGAGTTAGCAGCTCTTCCTTTGGGAAGTGGAGGGGAGGAGAGGGCCTCCTTTGTGATTATTTACTCACCCTTGACTTGCACAACATCCAGGAAAGTGCTTCTAGTACATTTCCACCCATCCTGGGAAATGTGCCCCACATCACCTGGGAAAATCAAGATGGAAGAGACATCTGAACTGAGGATGGACCCATTTAGAATCACTTGAGGAAGAGCCTGAGGCTGTGGATTTGAACTGATCCACGGGCACCTTTAGTAACAGGGGAGTGGCAATTAGATCTGTTTCCAGGCCACCAAAGGCAAGCATGAGCAGCCAGGGGTAACGCTGGGGTCCAGTGGGCCTGGCCATCTGGAATCTTGTGCCAAAATCATCATGCAGGTTAGAAAGTGTTAGTCCGTCAGCCATGTCAGACTCTTTGTGACCCGATGAACTGCAGCCCTCCAGCCTCCTCTGTCCATGGGATTCTCCAGGGAAGAATAGTGGAGTGTGTTGCCATGCCCTCCTCCAGGGGACCTTCCCAACCCAATGCAGGTCTCCTGCATTGCAGGCAGATTCTTTACCATTGAGCCACCAGGTAGGACAGAAGGACCTGCAAAAACTGAGGCTGTCCTACTCTCATGGAATCAGGTCCCCCTGAGCGGTGGTTCCAGTAGACCCAGAAGCAACAGCACCCGGGGCTGGGGAGCCCCGAGGGGAGTGGAAGCTGGGCAGGACAGGACTCCTTGCAGCTCTTATGAACCTCATGTGGTTAAGCTTGGCTGCACAAAAGAATTTGTAAATCAGTGGAACAAGTCATGTTTAATAAGTGGCCAGATCTCAGCCTCAAATGAAGTTCAGATCTGTTTTAAATGGGTCAAAATCTTGCTTAGCTCACCGAGTACTTCCTTGTATGGAAAACGCTGGAATTTATTAATCATATTCTGCATGCATGAACTATTCTACCTCCCCACCCACACCATCAGGGTGCCTCAGGTGCATTGTCAGCAGACAATGCAGAAAGGGGCGTGGGTGGAAAACTCAGGTCTAAAGTGAAACAGAGAGATGTGAAGCGATCGCCAAGCCCTGGAGTCTGGGGGGCGGGGGTGCGGGTCTTGCAGGTCTGGGTCTTACTCTCTGTCTCTGTATGACTTTGGGAGAGTTACACAGCATCTCAGAGCTCTGGTTTTGATGACCATCACGTGGGAATACAGTTGGTGACTTTTTCATGGGGTTGTTTTGATGACTAATTCAGAGAAAGTGCATTCACTCTACGGCATGATGTCTGATCCGCGTGTTCACTCAGGACGGGGTCCGTGTAGACACAGAGGTTACGGTCCCTCTGGGTTCCTGTGCCCCATGGATCTGTCTCTCTTCATTTTCTGTGTCCTCAGTTTGACGCGAGTGCACTGAATTAGGAATCAGGTCGTCGCTGCCCACCCAGCGCCCAGCACCGTGCGTGCTGTGCCAGCCACTCAGAGCACAGCCGTTGAGTAAACAGATGAATGAACGAAAGAAGGGTTGCGCTTTTAACGCTAAGCCCCAAGCTCTTCACGCCACAGTCTGCTGCCTTCAGAGAGACGCTGTGACCACAGACACCGAAAGCAGGAACACTGGTTTAAATCCATTAAACAGTGGCATCCTGGGCCATGTCCTCTAGATGCATTCAGAAACGACAGCCCAGGGGCCCTGGAGGCTGCAGTGCGCCCCCTAGTGCTCCCTGTTCCCCTTGGTCTCCCATAGGGTCCAGTGGTTTCCCACTCAGACCTGAAAACCAAGACACTGAACAGGATATGGGTTTTCTTTTCTTTGTGTGAAAGTAAAAGAAATACTTCCATGTGCTTCAGCTTATAAAGTAGTACAAAGCCCACATGATTCAAAGAAAAAAAATTATGGTTTATTATGGTTTATAGTGATAAATCATAATGTTGACTGGTATCTCAGTCGGCAAAGAATCTGCCTGCAGTGCAGGAGACCTGGGTTCGATCCCTGGGTCAGGTAGATCCCCTGGAGAAGGAAATGGGAAATCCCAAAGACAGAGGAGCCTGACGGGCTACAGTCCATGGGGTCACAAGAGTCGCACATGACTCAGTGACTAATAAGTCACCACCATAATGGAAAAGAACAAAAAAAAATGTATGTAGGTAATAATGGAATCACATTGTTGTATAGCAGAAATGAACACAACAGTGTAAATCAACTATGAAGATGAAAAAGTGAAAAGGGACTTCCCTGGCCTGCAATGCAGGAGATCTGGGTTCCATCCCTGGCCTGGGAAGATCCCCTCAAGAAGAGAATGGCAAGCCACTCCAATTAAAAAAAAAAAAAAAAAAGCAACAACAAAAAATACCTCCTGCATTCTTGGTGGACAAAAGCAGAAGCTCCCAGCAGTTTTGCTCAAGTTTTGGTTCCTTGTTGGCTCCAACAATGATACCACGGGAGCAGCTGGCTGGAGATGGTGGACTGGGGGGTGGCCAGGTCTAGAGTGGAGCCTGGTGCAGGCTGAGGTTTCAGAGGGACTGACTGAGAGGGAGGAAGCCCCCGTGTAAGTGTTCAGTGCAGGGTGAGCCTGTCACAAATGTCATCTCATCGAATCTAGACTGAGCATGGTTACCACTCCTGCTTCATGTTAAAGAAACCCCCACAGAGCGTTGTAAGGGGACGAAGCCCGAGTCTGAACCCAGGACTGGCTGCTTCTGAGGCCTCTTCCACCAGCTGCCTCCAAAAAAGGACCCAATTTGCAAAAGAATTCTGTGTCCTTCTCTCTCTTTGCTGAGCTGTGAAGTCCTCAAGTCTGATTTTAAGAGCAGATACACCTGATGAAATACAGATTTATTTTCGAGAATTTGCCAAGTTCAGAAGTTATACAAAGGCCAAGCAGGATTGCAGCCCAGGGGGACTATCTGAAAACAGAAAATTGGACTTTTGGGGTTCTGCTCAAAGGAAGGAAAAGATGAAGGGGAGGGTTTAAAACTAAACAAAGGAAGTGCACTGATTTTTACTTTGCAGTTCATTTTCCCCATCATTTCTTTAATAATTTTTATTTTATTATTTGGCTGTGTTGGATCTTAGTTGCAGCATATGGGACCTTTCGATGGGGAATGCAGGCTCTCTGGCTGTGGCTCGTCGGCTTAGTTGCCCCAAGGCGTGTGGGGTCTTAGTTCTCTGACCAGGGAGGGATCCTGTGCCCCTGTGTTGGAAGGCTGGTTCTCAACCTCTGGACCACCAGGGAAGTCCCTCCCCAAGCCTTTTCTTTCTGAGGCTGGGTCGAGTCTTCTAAGATCACTTGAAGGTTGTTAAACTGACCATCTCTTTTTCCTGCTTGTTCATAAAAAGATATCTACAGCATGTGGATAGAAAGCTCTTTCTCAGAAGCTGGATCCTGAGTGAGGTAGGGCAGGCTATGAAGCTGGACACCAAAGCCGGCTTGCTTTTGGTGAAAAATTCTGAAATGTCTGAAACTGGAGATTAAGCCAATCAGAGGCTTTGTGAAGGTTCTGTATTGAGAGGCAGCCAACTTTCTTCTGCTAACCCTAACCCTAACTTCCTTTAACAGATGGCCGTGAGAGCTGTTGGCTTCTGTGCAGGGTCTACTTTTGGTTCCTTGATCTAGAAGATGCCCATGGATTTGAAGGCTCAGCAGAGTGTTCCCTTGGTATGTTTCTCTGCGGTTAGCTTCTCACTCAATCATAATCCCGGAGAAGGGCAACTGGGGAGGCCCCTTCTGCTTCTCTGTACCTCCAGGTCTCATGTTGAGCCTGGCAACAAAGTAGACCTCACAGAGGCTCCCTGACTTAACAAGCAATCACACGAATACGGGAAATGACTGCTCTTTCTGGCAACACTCATCTCAGTGAGGGAACATGCAGTCAGAACAGACCCATTTGGATTCTAAGCCAGCTCCAAGAAACTAGAGGAGTCTGAGAGTTGATGACTGTGGGGTCGGGTCCGGCTTTGGGCCAGATGAGGTGGTGTGTCACTCCACCTTCGGGTGTGTTTCTCTGAGTGTCCTGGACTCCAGGGTGGGCCCGAAACCACCCGGTCTCCCTGGATCCTGCCAACTCCAACTCAGACCCAGGAGCCAGCATCTCAGCGAGCCAGACTTTTGTTCTGGATTCCCCTGGCCTGGACCACCAAGCTCACAGCCCTGCTCTGGAAGCACGTGCTGCCCGTCCCCCAAGGAAGCCTTCCTCTGCTGGTCTAGAGCATTCTGGTTCAGAGATGGCGTCATCAGACATACCTAGATGCATACTCTCGCTCTGGACAAGTGACTCAGGGCCTCAGAGCCCTCATCCTTTCCTTGAGAGAGTTGATCCTATACTGGCATCCATTTCAAAGAGTGTAGGAGAGTTAAGACAATTCAGTAATCGCCCTGGCTGCATGTGTAATAGGGAAGAACAGGTCTGACTCCATGCTGGATCTGCTTCTCTTCCTTTAACCCTATGCTTCATTGCCTGTACATAGTCAGGCTGGCTCGTTCATGAGAGAATGCGGCCTACAGCCTGAAATACACAGAGCCCGTTCTCAAGGCTCTGACCTTTAAGAGTACAGCACTCTTCCATTCATATGAAGGGAAAAAGTTGCAACACAGAGAATAACATCTGTCCTCTTGGAGGTTCACAGGACCGGGTGACTGACGTACATGGACAGCTGCAGGAACAAAGGATTCCAAGACCAGGAAGAGACCAACACAATGCTGTAAAGCAAGTATCCTTCAACTAAACATACATAAATTTTAAAAAAAATTGGGGGGGAGAAAAACCCATTCACAGACACACACGAGAAAGAAGTTTGCAACAGCCTCCGTGTCCCTCCCCCACCTTGCCTTGAAAAATGCTTTGCTAAAACCTTTCAGGGAGTCCTGGGTTTTTCAGGGCATGATCTACCCACCTCCTTGCAAAGCCCCCGCAATAAACCTTTCTCTGGTCCAAACTCCGAGCTTTCAGTCTGTCTGGCCTCACTGTGTGTTGGGCACACAGACCTGCGTTTGGTAACACAGCCCAGTGCCCTCGTCCCTTCAGGGCTGGCCCCCTTTTCCCCTTGTCCAGCAGCATTCTTTTTCGAATTTCCTCCAGTGTTCAACATTATCGTGAAAGGACAGTTGAGGATAGGAGAGCACGTTTGTGATACACAGGCTTGGACAATGCTGGGACTTCCCTGTACCCACCGTAGACCCTGCCCATGGGAGTCTCAGAGGATGGTTATTAAATGAATCCATCCATTATTTCAATTTCACAACCCACAACCTTGGCAGATTCTAAGTTGACCCAGTGATCTCTGATTGTACTGAAGCCTGCTTGGTCTTCTCAAGGAGGAGTCTTTCCACAACATCCCTCATTTTAAGCATGTTTACCAGAAGTTGTTTGTTCTTATATTTCAAATGCAGAGTTCTTTTCTGTTTTAATAGCCCTCTGTGATTAGTTTCTAAAACCCTGCCCCTGTGGTCATGTGCATAATATTTGAGGTATTCATATATTTCTAAAAATTGGTAACAGTGGGGAAAATAGAAAACATTCTTGACCCCACCTATGATGACTCAGTTTTCATAACTCTCTTTCTTAGCCAGGGTTTGAGTAAGTCATGATCAGGCGCTGTTCCCCCCAAAGTCAATTAACTCGGTCTGTTGGAACAACACTGAGGCAGAGGGATGGGGCTGCAGCTTGCCTTTCAGACCCCTGAGGCTGCCTGGAGGAGGTGGAATTCCCTGAGGGGTCTTAATCAGAATCTACTCCACATGCCACTTCGGGGCAGCTCTGTCCCTGACCACCTGGCCCTCTTGATGCTCCATTGCTTGGCTTTCAGTCTCAGGATTGACAGAGAAGGGATGTGAACATTGGGAGCCGCACCCCCTGGGAGCACCCTGGCATATAAGAGGGTCTGGGTTTTGTTTTGCTTGCACGTTCTCTAACTTCTGCTGTGTGTTTCACCTTGAGGGAGTTGGGAGGAGGGCAGTGGAGCTGTCAATCAGGAGGCTGTCCTGCTCATCTTAGCGTCTTTGGGTCCTTCTAGTGTCTAAAACACGGGATGATCCATCCGTACTTTCTGAATTAAGGAATGAATGACTG
Organism: Bubalus bubalis; assembly: GCF_019923935.1. Taxonomy (NCBI): domain Eukaryota; kingdom Metazoa; phylum Chordata; class Mammalia; order Artiodactyla; family Bovidae; genus Bubalus; species Bubalus bubalis. Next base: position 115,687,960 of record NC_059162.1, read on the forward strand.
AGACTCCTGCTCTTAGAGGGAACCAAGAGACTTCACTTATTCAGATCCAGCTGATGGATTTACATGCTTTCATGAGACTCTCATAAACTTGGCCAAGACTTACCACATCTATCCTCAGGGCAGGCTGGGTTTTTGAAAACAACTATCTGCGGCTTCCTTAATGAAAACCAAACAACGTAAATCGTGCCAGGACTTACCATCGACAGCCCCGGGGAGACAGGCTCTTCTCTAATTACCTGCAGTGTTTCTGTGGGGAATGGTGGCTGGCGGTGGGGGCTGAAGATTGGACGGATCTGTAAATAATAGCAGTCCTCACAACGAAACCCAAGTTGTCAACGCACTGCCTTCTCACATCCTGTGAGCGTCCAATAGTGGACACATCGCTGCAGATGGACAAGGGGACAACCTCTAAACCAGCCTCGGGCCAGTCTCCCCAATCCCACCTTCACCCTGGTACCTGTCAAGTAAGTTTCAGAAGAGGTAACCATGAAATATTACTTTAAATGGTTTCTTTTTCCTACTGAGAACAAAACTCACAAGCCAGTTACTTACCTTGTCTGGCTCTACAGCTTATGAGCGACTTACTTCTGCTACCAAACAGACTACAGAGAATGAGTCCATTCATCATGAAACCCTGCTCCCCGGTCGGGTGCTAGAATTGATTTTTAACCAGCAGGAACCAGAGGTAAGCTTTAGATGTTGCTTTAGTAAGAGAAACCTCACGGGCTATTTGGTGAGAGGGAAATACTGCCATTTCGGTCGCCTGTGTGTGGGTGGACCAGCCCACTCCCCACTAAACACATTGCCTGGGGAGACTCATTTTACTGAGACAACACCCAAACTTCAAGAGGGTAGGCCAACTTCATAGATTTTGGGAAAACAAAATGTTGTTTTTCAAAATCTCCAAATGACATCATAACCATTACATTCTCACATCTGAAATGACAGCATTTAATAAGGGTTCTCGGAATGACTTTTTTTGCCAATTAGGTTTGAATAAATGGGGTGGGAGAACCCAGAGCACTGAGAGTCTGTGTATGAAAACTTCACAGACCACAGAAGGATGCTTTTCCCCATGCCAGGGGGCTCTGGGCTAGGGTGGAGAGGCTGTGGAACCACGTGGTCCTGGGGCTGGCTCAGAGACCACGACCAGCCGAAACAAAGGGCTCGCATGTTTTTTTTTTTTTTTTTTAATTTTTAAATCAATCCAGGAAAAATACTGTGTAAGCTATCATCAGTCTTTTACACGTTATCACTTGGAAACAGATGGGAGCCCCCTGGCCTCCTTGGCCTTTGGCATCTGGGAGCCTGAGTACCCTCCGTGTGTGCGTGGGGCTGTGGTACCCCGGGCCCGTGTCTGCATTTCCGACTCTCTTAAAAGGACTGCTTATCAGTGGCTCTAACAGGTACCAGTGTGTGTATTTTTCCGTTGCTGGCACGAGCACAGACTTCCTACCATTTATTTTTCTTGTGTCCTTAGAATTCTTTTCTGTGAATGCTCACAATTCTTTCACTTGCCTTGCATCTGAGCATACACCATGGTAGAAATTCGACAGAGCTTTGGGAAGAAGGGTGAATGTAAAACATTTCTGCTTTGCTCTGGATCAGTGGTGTTCAGGAGGTGGCAGGACTTATGGAAGAGGACAGAAGGAAGAGTCCGTGGGGTCTGGGTTGGGTCCCCTCTGGCCAGAGACCGCATCCCAGCTCACTTTTCTGTTACACGCAGGTCCTCTGTCAAAGGCTTTCAAGACTTTACTGGGGAGGGAACACGGGCATGGGTAGGAGCTGCCAACTTTCCAAAAATGCATTTTATCATCAAGAAAACCAGCGAGGAATTTAGTGGATGATGGAAAGGTGATTAAATACTTTTCTCTGGACATCGCAGTTCCTTCAGGGACTCCTTTATGGAATCTCTGTAGCTTAACAAGCCCCAGAAGGGGGCAAGTGGCTGGTTACTGAGTTTAATTAATCAACAGGCATCTTATCCCCCTCAAGGGGCTTCTTTAAAATTGTTGGGAAAAGGATCCAAGGATCCGATAAAGTGCCATGAAAATATCAGGCCTGTAACTTTCTAGGACGCAGCTCTTCAGCACGTCTGGGACATTTTGAGACTTTTCAGAGAGCTGCTGGCACGTGACAGGCACACGAGGTGCTCAGGGGGCGCGGCGACCTCGGCCGACTGAGCAAAGATGCCAGAGAGTGACCTTCCTCTCCAGGCTTCACACCTCAGCACAGCTCTGCTCCTGAAAATTATCCAGCAACTTCTAGGCCCCTGGCTGATTTCCCTTTGAGGGGTTAATTCAGGGAAGAGAGACTCTAATGATTTCAGCCTGTTCTTTCGTCTGGATGAGCCTCCAGCCTGGCCTCCAGCTTGGCAGGCCCAGATCCTTGGCTGAAACTGGCCTTTTCTTTGCCCACCATGGCTCGCACCCGCCAGACCCAATATGGTAGCCAAGAGCCACCTGTGGTTTAAATTTGAATTAATGGAAGTAGAACACATTCCGTTTGTCAGTTGCACCCGCAGCTTAGAGTGTTCGGTAGCCAGACATGGTGGTGGCCCTAATATTTCCTTCGTGGCACAGAGTCCTGTTGGGTAGCCCTTCTTCTCAGGGTCCACCCTGCAAATCCCCAGCCCCAAATGATACCAACAGCCCACACTTGGTCATGTACCGGGATGGTCACCGCTGGAGAAAAATCCCAAGACTGTGAAGACTGGTGCTGTCAAGGGGACAGTGTTTAATCTTGGCGGGTTCCCCTAGACCCTTGGAAACAATGTCCTTCTTCCAGAATCTTCCTGTCCATTCCCCCCTCCCCCACATGTGCCCAGCTCTCCCTTGACTCCTCAACTTCTACTTCAGCCCCTACCCCTAATGCCTGGCCAAGGACCCTGAAAAAAGCAGGGAAGCAAGGGAGTGCCCTCCGTTTCTTTCTGGGGACCCATGCCACACTCATCGCCCCTCTCCTTTTTCTTCACAACAAGTCTGACTTCTTGCGTCTTGCTCCTGACTCTTCAGCCTAGCCAGGGACTTCGTTTATCCCTGCTTCCCAAATCTGCCCATTAGCCTCTTTATCCCTCTGTATTAGTTTCCCAGGGCCGACCTCACAAACTGGTGCTTTAAAACCCCAGGAAAGCATTGTTTCAAAGTTCCGGAGGCTGGAAACCCAGGTGCCAGCAGGTCTTTGCTTCCTGGGAGGCCCCAGGAAAGGACTCAACCCTTGCCTTTCTCTTGGCTCCAGTCCCTGGCGGCCGTCCCTGGCCTTCCAGGGCTCGTAGATCCTCACTCTAATCTCCTGTCTTTACGCGGGGCTCTCCCTGCATGTCCGGCTCCACACAGCTGTCTTTTTAGACCAACACCAGTCATGCTGGAGTCGGGCCACCCTGTGCCGCAGTGACCTCATCTTACTTATTACATCTGCAATGACCTTGTATCTAAGTCAGGTCACATTGTGAGGTCCTCGAGGTTAGGGTTTCAGCATACTTTTTTTGGTGGGGGGAACACAATTCCTGTCTGTCAACCCCCACGTCCATGATCAGCTCTGCCTTGTATGTGGGAGCATGGCCCCTTTGGCCTGTTCATTGGGCTTTCTTGCCCTTGGTCCTTGGTTGGGCCTGTCTCCACGAGCAGATGAGCGGTGGAAGAGGCGTCTGGCTCTGCTCTCAGACCCTCCTGTGATGACGCTGTGGGTCTAGAAGTGCCAGGTCCTCTGATGCCTGCCCTCTGTTGGGCACCTTCCCCTCCTCAGTCAGTAGACAAGCACGGTGCGGGCATCGCCGTTTCTCTCTCTCCTCCCTTCACCTCTTGGATGTTTAGTCCTTGGGTGTCTCCCTGGCTCAGACAGTAAATAATCTTCCTGCAACGTGAGAGACTTGGGTTCAATTCCTGGGTTGGGATCAGATTCCCCTGGGGAAGGAAATGGCAACCCACACCAGTATTCTTGCCTGGAGCATCGCATGGACAGAAGAGCTTGGCGGGCTGCAGTCCATAGGGTCGCAAAGAGTTGGACACAATTGAGCAAATGACACTTTCACTTTTTTCACTTGGGTGTCTTAGCATCCCATTTCATTCCCTTAATGCAGCCCACGGTTCTCTGGAAACATTCTCTGCACACTCCTTGCTGAGTGTGCTCTGCTGTCTGGTCAAATCTTGCAGGACATGTCCCATGCCAGCCACGTGCGACTCCCCCCTGTCCACAGACACAGTCTTGAGTTTCTCACATAATTCACACACTCTTTACTGAGAACAAAAGAAAGTGGAATTCAAGTCTTCCCTGGATGCTCAGTCCCCTTCACACCACTTCCCCAGCATTTCTGCCCTTGACTCCCAGCATCCTGAAGGGCTGGTTGCTCCTGCTACGTTCATGGTCTGTCCTCCTGCTGACTCCATCCAGCCTGGCCTGGAACCCATGGCTCCATAGAAACAGCCCTGACTTTTCGCTGGTGAATGGCCTCACCAGGAAGTGTCTACTTGACATGGTGTCTCCCTGGAGGGTGCCTCCTGCCCTCCCCGGCTCTCTGTGGCTCTGTCCTCTATCACCTGGACTTACACCTCACCAGCATCCTGACCTGTTTCAGGATTCCTTGGTTGTCCTCTGCTCGGGCCGCCATGGACTGGGCTTGAACAACGGAAGTTTGGTTCTGCACCGTCTGGAGGCAGAAAATCCAAGGTCAAGGTGTCCTCAGGGCTGGTTTCTGCTGAGACGTTTCTCCTCGACTTGCATCTGGCCCCCTTCTCACCATGTCTGCACAAAGTATCTCTGTGTGTGTGTGCATCCCTGGTGCCCACCAGTCAGATCGGAGGAGGGCCCACTATAACCACCTCAGCTTGTGGATGTCTCTAAATGCCCTCTCATTCAAAGGAGCTGGGGGTTAGGGCTCTGACACATGAATTTGGATGAGGGCGCAGTTCACCTATAGCAAGAGATCTTACCCATGCCAAATATGGGTCCGTGGGCTCCTCGTTCCGTGCCTCTGGCCCCGACTTCTGGGGACCCTTCCTCTAAGGCCTTCTACTCACATCCCGTGGATTTGGGTGAGAGTGGCTCTCTTGGCCTGTTTGGGCCACTGCAACCAAGTTTGCCTGCCAGGGGGTTAAACAGCACTCGTCTACTTTCTCATGGTTCTGGAAGCCAGGAGTCCAAGGTCAAGGTGCTTGGTTTCCGGCGAGGGCCTGCTTCCTGGCTTGCAGATGCCTTCCCGCTGTGTCCTCACGTGGCCTTTCTTTTGTGTGTCTGGGGAGAAGGGAGAGAGAAAGGGGACATTTCTGGGGTCTCTCGCTCTTCTGATCAGGCCACAGTCCCAGTTAGGGCCCCACCCTCTTGACCCCATTTAAGCATAATTACCTCCCTGAAGACCTTATCTCCAAATACAGTCACATGGGAATTGGTGGGGAGGGGGCTAGGACTCCAACATATAAATCTGGGGGCCCGCAGTTCCGTCTAGAAGCAGTTGGGCCTTGGGAATGTGGAGGGGACCTGGGGTGGGGCACAGGGCCAGGAGCCCCAGGGTGGCTTTCTGGACTCAGCTTTGCTACCTCTTGGCTGGGTGACCTCAGCCAAGTTCACAGCTTGTCCGACCTTCCAAAAAGTGTCCTGTGTCCCCCACAGGGCTGGGGTAAAGACGAAGGAGACAGGGCTTCTGGGGAGGTCAATGCCCTGCATATTCCAACCACGTGGAAACGGGTGGTGTTGCCAGGAAAACAAGCTGGTTGCTGCAATAACATTTCTTTTAAGAGAACCTTGTCCCTGGAGGTAGGGCCTGGCTGCTGACACTCACATACCTTCCATTTCCAATGAATACAGGTTTTTTTTTTTTTTTTTTTTCCTTTCTATGTGAATGGAAGCTTAATAATATTACCACCTAATGAATTCCAGATGAGAGATCTGAGATACCAGGGCTGTCAGCCTGTCCTGGACGCTCCTTGGGCTTGCTGGTCTCACATGTTATGTGTCCTGACATTTCTCCAAGCTGAATGACAGGTAAAAACTCAGATTTTAACCATTTAAAAAAAAAATCCATAGTCTTTAGTAATAGATGTCACTGACATTTTTGGTTCTTGACATTATTTAGCAAACCTAGCAGGGATGAAAGGCCTCTGGAGATCTTACATGCCCCAAGGGCTACGCTCTGTCCTCAGGGAGTTTGGTTTGTGTTTTGCTTTCTGGAATAATCTCAAACCATGTCATATCTCCGTTTTTCACTGAGTCCTGTGAGAATAACGTCAGGTCTGCCTGTGTTGTGTGGTTCTGCCCTGTTATGCCTCATTTTATATTTGGTTGTAATAAAACCACTCCTAGGCCAAGCCTAGGAGGCTCTGACTGATTCGATTACAGAAATGCAGGTGAATTCAGACTTGTGGCAGCTGCCTGATGTGTTAGCGAGGATCCCGGGGAAGGGTGTGAGCCTGGGTCCTGGGTGGGGCGAGGTGCTCAGGTAGCTAGGGGACTCCAGGCAGGTGCCAGGGAGACCAGCCTCAATTTTCTTATCTATAAACATTGAGATTGCATTAGCTCAAGGCTGCTGTAATGTTTTTCAGATATGTAATACAACACGAAGGGCTTCCAAGCTGCCACAGTGGTAAAGGATTTGCCTGCCAGTGCATGAGATGCAGGAGACGTGGGTTCAACCCCTCGGTCAGGAAGATCCCCTGGAGGAGAAAACGGCAGCCTACTCCAGTATTCTTGCTTAGAGAATCCCATGGACAGAGGAGTCTTGCAGGCTACAGTCCATGGGCTTGCAAAGAGTTGGACACAACTGAGCATGCAATAAAACACAAACAAAAATCCAAGCTGCTCTGGTTAAGGTGGAAATCACGAAATATAAGCTTCCTTCTTCCCCACCTCTACAAGAGAATTTGGGCGTTGCTGGGGAACACGGTGTAAAATCCATGGGTCCCACTCGAGTCAGACCCAGAGCCGTCAGCATCTGCACTGCGTTTTTAATGTTCACTGATCAAGAGCGCTACCGTCTGCTTACGTTTCATCATAAACAATTACCCAGTGACTGCTTATTGATTTTATTTTGATGAAAGATAAATGATAATATCTTCATGTCAGTTAGTTGAACTAGTTCATTAATTGAAACAATAATGCACCCCCAACAATAATGGTGAAGTAGTCAAAGGTGCCGTGGCATTTTGTATTTTTCAAAGATAATTGCAGCAAGGTATTCTGACCCCTGCTCTCTCACAGCTTGACTTGGTCACTCCTAATATAGGCCATGGCGGTGTTCCACCAGTCACATACCTGTAAAAAGTCTTGCTTATTTATGACCCATGGGGACAGCAACATCATTTTCCAGCTTAGCCACAGAATTTCTCTCTGATTGTGAAGGTGAAGTCAGTGGGAAGGTTTAAGGGTGGGGAAGGGAGGAAGTCCTTGAATTCAAACTGCCATCTTTAAATGCAAACCAGTCTCAAAGCCAAGTTTAAGCTCATTCCAGCCACTTTCTTTGCTCACCTGACTTATGGCATAATTTTGCTTGGTATTTTGAAAGAAATCGAGTTATTATGTATATTATAATCAACTTTGGTTACAGAAGATGGGGAAATAAGCGAATGACTGAAAGATGAATGATGATAAATAAGAAATGAATAAATAAATAATAAATGAATCAGCATTGTTTCCCATTTGTGTAGAGCTAGATTCTCCAAATAAACCAAGTTTTTAGATGAGATCTCACTAAACAAGAGACAAACCCTAGACTTGGGTGGGAGAGACCAGTGGAGTTAGAATTCTGAGAAATAGGAGAAGATACTGTTCCTTTGGGCCAGCAGGTCCCCCGACAAGAGCCCTAACTCACTGGGTTCCCGCTGAGGGACCAGGGCTTGTCAGCCAGCCTCTCACATACTTTCAAGGCTGCCTTGGAAGACTGTGTCCTTGCGACCACCCACCCATCTGCCTGGAGCGATGTTGCTAGCTCCGGAGCCGGGGTCGCCTTCACTCCTAGGTCTTCCGTCTATGAGACAGTAAGTTGGCTTTTCTTTTCAACATTAGCTGGGATGAATTAGAAAGTGATGGTTTGTGACTGGCTGGCGGAGATCAAGACATACAGAATACTCACTCAACCACCCTTTCTGTATGCTTTATATATGAATACAAGCAATATCTGTGGCCTGGAGGGCTACAGTCCATGGGGGTCACAAAGAGTCGGACACCACCTAGAGACTGAACACCACCAAAGTGTAATATCACCAAGGAATGGGGAACCAGCTCCTACACCGTGATGGCACCCCAAGCATCCTTGTGGCTTAGTTTAGAAAAGAGGGGAGTGAGTTATGTCCAAGGCTGTTCAGGAATTTGAGGGTTATCTGTCTACTGTAGACACTAATGTTAGAAATTAGTGTCCAGGGCCAAATTTCACATCAGTGCAAACGAACATGTCCTAAAGGGTGCAGAAGAGGACTCCAGTGACTGCCTGTGGTTGTCACCGGGCAGGTTTGGAATGATGAGTCAAGGGGCTTTCCGCAGGTCACCACGATAAAGGCCACCAGCAGCCGCACAGCAAATGGACAATGAAGCCCGTGTGTGACCATTTGACAGTAAGGAGACGGAGGAGAGGCTTGCTTCAGGCAGAGAGCAACAGGGACAGCTGCATCCAGAGCGCCTCCCTGGAAGAGGGCTGGGGAGACCAGCCAGTGCGACATGTAACCCCCAGAGCAGGTGCCCTCGTTCTGGGTGGGCGTCAGGGTCTTCAGTAAAAATTCCTCCTGTGTTTTGGCTCCACAAAGGTTTTATGAAAACAACGTCAAGTTGACAGTGAGCCTTTGGCACTGGACCTGGTTGCAAGGCAAATGGAGGGAATGTGGAAGCTTAGTCACCCCTCCGAGCCCCATGAAAGCCATCCCTGTTAACACTTCAGCTCGTGATGTAAGCCCAGTGAGTTACAGTTCAGCCACTCAAAAATACACAACTACTTACCTTCAGCTTCAGTGACAATGTTTGATCAGCCCACACCTTCTAGCCTCAGCTTCCCTGGTAGCTCAGATGGTAAAGAATCGTCTGCAATATGGGAGATGTGGGTTGAATTCCTGTGTTGGGAAGATCCCCTCCCCTGGGAAAGAAAATGGCTCTCCACTCTAGTACTCTTGCCTGGAGAATTCCATGGACAAGAGGAGCCTGGTGGGCTACAGTCCATGGGGTCACAAAGAGTCAGACACGACTGAGCGACTAAAGAACAACCTTGTAGCCTGCTCCTTACTTGTGGGTGGTTTGAATGATCCAAATTTATTTTGCTAACAATCTCCCAGTGAGCTGGGAGGAACGAAGGCTACCCTGGGAAGCTATGAGTTAGAGGAGCTTTGAAGAAGTTGGGTCATTCACTTGGGCCCAGCTGGGTAAACCAACCAGGTATGCAGAAATACCTGCAGGACTGAACATGTGGCTGCATGGACACCTTCAGTGTCCTTGGCAGGCGTGGTGTATCCATCCTGGTTCTCTTCCCCATCAGTCCCTTCTCGCAGACTTGACCCTTTTAAGGCAGTGATCACAGGAACCACTGCTGATCAGCTGGGTTTGACCCTGAAGGGGCTAGCTCATTGGCTGCTTTGGTTTTAGGGGACCACTAAAGAGGTCTGAGGTCAGGGAGTCTCCCGTTGGGTTGAATGTGGGGTGGGGGCTGGGGACTGGACAATGTGGCCTTTGCCTGCTGAGCACAGTGAGTCTGGCCTTGGAAGTACCTGGGGTTGAGGCTCGTTGCTACTCATCTCTGGGTCTGACCACGATGACCTAGACTGAGAAGTCCCCAAGGCAGAGGTTGAACTTCGCTCACCTCTCCATCAGGTGTAGCACCTGTATGTAGCACAAGGTTCTCAGAACGTGAGTGTTGAGCAACTGGGAACCAGACACCCAGAAGAGATGAGGAAAGGTGTTTACTCCATGGAAAGCAGCAAACGATTGTCCTTATTTACTCAAGCCCAAGTCTTCATTTACATCCTTTAGAAGGATAGTTGGGCGATTGCTGCTTTGAAGGGTCTCACTGCAGAAGTTAAGGGACTGCTCACCTGCCACGGTTCTGCAGGTGCTTCCCTGTGACGGGTGTGTCTAGTTTGGGAAAAGTCAGCAGCTGAAAGCTTTGTGTAAATTCTTGAAAGTTCTAGATCTCTTAAAGTACCCCTCGAGGGCCCCCAGGCTCTTGGATTAATTACACGGATTGCAAAAAGCCCCAGTTGGAATGTCCCTGGTGGTCCACTGCTTAAGAATCTGCCTTGCAACACGGGGGACTCCAGTCCGATCCCTGACTGGGGAACTAAGATCTCACAGGCTGTGAAGCAACTAAGCTGGCGAAGTGCTAGCAGTTTGTGTGCTGCAATGAAGATTCCATGTGCTGCAGTTAAGACCCAATGCAGCCAAATAAGTAAATAGACATATTTTTGAACAGGCCCTGTTTTCTGGGTCTCCACGTCTCCACTTGCCCCTAAGGGAGAGTTAGTGCTGGGCCCACACTGTGACACCCACCAGGGTCCTGGGACTGTCCGAGTCCTCTGTCCTCACCCAGGGCTCCTCCTTGACCTTCAGGTGGGCCTTACTCAGCATGACATAGAAGACTGCTGGCTGATCTTTGCCTTCCCTCCAGCTCTCTGCTCCCCAGAAGTCAGCTTGGAAGATGAAGTTCTCATGACCCAGCTGTGCCAAGTCCAACCTCTCTGTGCCACTGTGTTGCAAAGCTGGAAGCAGCCGTGTAGCCTGATGGACCTCTGTCTGTGTCTCTGAAGGGCAGGATCTTCCTGGTGTGGCTGTCCCCATGGGGAGGCAACAGGACCTTAAGCCCAAGGGCTGCTTGTCTATGCTGGCCGAGCACCCGGAACCCTGGTGGGAAGCAGACCCACCGCCCTGGCTGGTCGGTGTCCTTTCATGGGCGCAGTGTGGGAGTCCCACAGGACCATCAGTACCCTCACTCACAGAATTGTGGGATTTAAGGAAAAACAGCCAGACCCATAGTCATGTTTTCCAACTGGTCAAGCTTCCTCACTAGTCTTTGCTTGAACTAATATTGTGAAGACCCGGGAGGGCGGCAACTGCTCTCTCCGCGGCCCACAGAGATTTCTGTGAACAAGTCAGACCACTCTGGGTGCAGAATAGCTGCCTGTCGCCCGCTTGCCTTCTCCCAAGGGACCAGAGCTGCATCTGCGTCGCGGGTGTGTGAATGTGGGCACACAGGGATGCAGAGCGACGTGATGTCTCAGAGGACGTGTTCCAGCCCTGGCCTGGGTACCACTGGTGCTCGTTCACTGAGCTCTTCTCACCATCATCCTCCCATCCACAGTTGAGGGCACTGGGCTTGCCCGTGGGCTCATGCCTGGTCTGTGCTGGGCTAGGAGAGGGACCTGGCCCCTGCTGCTGCTTCTCAGCCCCTAGCTCTGCGCTCCAGCTGGGCCCCTGGGACACATTGGCCGAGGCCTCGCCTCTAGGCTTGACAGCAAGAGCTGGTCCATCGCAGCAGCTGCCGGGTCTGCTTTTCTCTCCAAGGTCGGCGTTTGCCAAGGCCACCAAATGAGCATCTCCCTGCCAAGGGCACACTTTATGTGGCCAAAAGGCAGTTTTGTTAGCAAAGAACTTTTAGCTCAGCTAAACCAAAAATACCATCATTCTAAAGAAGAGGTATTTTGACTACTTTAACCGTTTGTTTTACTTAAAATAGGTATTTTGTGCATGCAGTTTGTGTGCGCTGGGGTCTGTTTGGGAGCAGGGCATTTACTGCCTCCAGAGGGTCGGCTCTCGGCACAAACCCGCCCACCCAGGGTGTGCATTCACAGGCCACTTGCATGGTCTGCATCAGCTCCCCACCGACAACACGGAACATCCAGGGTCCATGAGAGAGCGGCGACTCCCCACTAGTCCCACTGCAGTGTTCTTTCCTGGGAAGTCCCGTGGCCAGAGAAGCCTGGCGGGCTACAGTCCATGGGGTCACAAAAAACTGGACGCGACTGAGCGTGCATGCAAGTGCACCTTGCAAGTTGTGTAGCTTCCTCTGCGTCAGGCCGCCTCTCCTGAGGGTAGCAGGATTAGCTGTCTGTGATCAGCCTAATGAGGCAGGGGATTGTGTAACTGGGGTCCCTGACTGGCCTGGCTGATGAGGGAAATAAGAAAGGAGGGATGGAAGGGTGGCGGGATGGTTTTCCAGGGCTGCTGTAACCAGTACTACAAGCTGGAAGGCTTCAATAGCAAAATGTACTGTCTCACAGTTCTGGAGGCTGGAAGTCTGGAATCAAGCACCCCAGGGCCATGCGCCCTGTGAAACCTGCAGGGAGAAGGCACCCTGGCTTGTTCTGGCTTCTGGGGGCTGCCGGCAATCCTGGGCACTCCTTGATTTGAGGCTGCAGCCTGTTATTTTCTTCCTCCGCCCTCACGTGGCTCCTCTCCTTACCCGTCTCTCTGTGTCTCTTCTCCTCCTTTAAGGACACCAGTTGTCTTAATTCACAGGGCTGGGCCAAAAGTACCAAAGACAGGATGGCTTACGGATAGCAGACTTCTCATCGTTGCGGAGGCTGGGATTCTGGAAGCAGGGTGCCAGCAGGATTGGGTTCTGGGCAGTGCCCGCTTCCAGGTTACACATGGCCGGCTTCTCACTGCATGTTTGTGGGCAGGGAGTGAGCTACCTGGCTCTCCTGTTCATGGGGCCTCCACCCTCTGACCTCTTTCCCTCCCAGAACCCCCACCTCCAAGACCGTCACTTGGATTAGGACCTCAACATGGGCATCTCGGGGGCCAAGTCATTAAGTCCATAACACCAGCCAAGTTGGGCTGGGGGCCGGCCCTAACCCAGTGTGACCTCAGCATAGCCTGATCACATCTGCCAAGACTCTGTCTACAAACGAGGTCACCTTCACAAGCTCTGGGAGGACGTGAATTTTGGAGGGATGCTGTTCAGCCCAGCACAGCTGGACCCAGCCATTCAGGACATTTGGTGATTCCTGAATGAGGTCGGGTGAGATAAAACCTGCAGAGCTCTTCCTGGCATGCGGGGAGCTCGGTAACCTCCCTCTGATTCCTGCAGCACACCAGGAGCATCGCCCAGAAGAACACAGGAAGGCAGATGCTGGTCAGAGGCCATGGCCTGGAGGGTGGCCGATCGTGACAGTGGGAGCGCAAACATGTGGGCGCCAGGGGGTCTACCACCACGAGATGAGCATTGTCTGTGTGTAGGCGTGGACCCAGTGAGTTCATCCTGGCATCCACTCAACAAAACCAAATGCCTACTATATTCCAGGAATGGTGCAAGGGCTGGACTGTGAAATGAGTGTGATTCATTGAGCAGTGTCCTATGAATGGGGAGTCTTGCTCTCTGCCTGCACAGACCCAGGATGACCCCAGCAGAGGCATCCAAGGAGCTGGGAATGGATGGGGGGTAGGCCAGGTAGGTAACTGAGAGGCTGAGCAGGGACCATCCAGCGAGGTCACTGTGTGGGCCATGGCCAGGCGGAGGTATCTCAGCCTGGGTTCAGGGTGTGACATGTGGTTCCCTGGGCTGTGCATGGATGAATGATGGGAAGAGAATCGGGGCCCAGAGGTGAGACATCAGCCTTAACATGTGATGACGGAAGCAGCGGGTTGACAAAGACCTCAGAGGTAGAAAATCGCGAACAGCCCAAGTTATGGGAAAACCTGATCTAACTTATTGGCCAATCCAGTAGTTGGAAACAGCCCAGAGGTTCAGCATGGAAGGAACAGTGAGGAGATCTCGAATGGGTTCCTACAGCAGGGTGCTAGGCTGCCGTGAAGAACAGTGAGTTTATATGTGCAGACACGACAGGAAACCAACCCACACAGCTAACCGGAAAAACTGTGCATAACCCATGACTTATACGTATGCAAAGAAGAAACAAACAAACCAAATGGAGATTCAAGGGCACTTGCCTGTGTCCAGCATGGCTTCCGGTGTGTGGATGCCCAGGCGAGAAAGATCTGGAAAGAGAAATCACAAGCTGTTATTAGTGCTCACTTCTGGGCAGTTGGGGTGGGGGGCGGGGATTGTGGCCACGATGACTCTGAGAAATTACTATGTGTTTTACAGAAAGGTTGTCTTCATCTCTTTATTCCTGTCTGTGACCAGGATGTGAGCACATACTCGAAGTTCGAGCGCATGCTTTGCTGAAGGCTTGGCAAGGATGCACAGAAGCTGTCACCCTGATTTACATTTTGACCTTTCCCCTCCAGTTCTCCTAAACTCAGCTTTCTGGTGATACCGGTTTTTTGTCCCTAATAAATTGCATGCCCCTCATTACCAGAATCTGTTTTCTGCTGGTGGGACTAGGGAGCGTGTTGCGTGACCAGCGGCAGCTGCCAGACTGATAAGGAAGGCTTCACCGACCTTTGCTGGAGGCCAGCTCCTGACTAGCGTGCTCTTTGCCTCCATGTGTCTTCCGCGGAATCTGTCTGGGAGGATTTCGCCTGGTACCCTAATGCTCATGGAATGTGCACGCCGGAGGACTGATGTCTGGGACTCCAGATAGAGGAGGGCGAGGAGGCATGTTAACCCCTTCTTGTTTGGCAGGAAGCTGGCGCTGCTTTGAGAGGAGAGACCGCGAGGGTGGTGGGCATTTGAGAGCAGGACGTTTAAATGTGTGTCCAGCAGCCCTTGGCAGGGCAGGCCCGGGAGTCAGGAGAAGTTAACTGCAGGAGGATACTGTAGCAGTTTTTACTTCCACACACAAACAAATAGAAGACATACTTTTCCAATGACAGATAGCTAAGAAGTCTATGAATGATCTGGATGAACAGTTAGGGAGGAATACTGGAAGGCAGCTAAAAGGTTGCAATCTCATAAGCAAAATTAACTTGACTTCAAGAAAACCAATTGCATGGATACAAGGATGTGTCAGAGTGAGGGCAGGTGTGTAGGAGGCTGGGGATTTGGGAGGATGAGGTAATGAAGTCAAGGGGTGACCCACGCGGCTTCGGGCTGCCTTCACGCACCTGTAGGTCATGCAGTGAAATTGCAGAAGGAGCCCCTGGGGACATGTGTTCATTTCTGGGCAGCAGCCTTTCTCAGAGCTTGTTGGAAGATGTAATTTTCAACGGCTCCTTGGAACTTTCTAAGAGTTAGCTCTCCGAGGATGAGCGGGCTTCCTTGGGTCAGGGTGAAGTCCCCGGGGCTGGATGTGTGCAGACAGCCTCACGGTGGGAGCTCCTCAAGGCCAGGCAGCAAGGCTGTCCTTGTCCCCTCCACTCCCAGCATCGGCGCCATGCTCCACTCAGCCATGCTCCGTAATGTTTGCTCAGTGAATGAGGTGCTGACTATTACAAATCTGGAGAAGTATTAGATGGCCCATGCTGTGCCTTCCTGGAGTGGGTCCATGAAGTCCCCACTTGAGGGAAAAGATATGTATTAGTTTCCTGGGGCCGCTGTAACAAGTGCTACAAATTTAGTGAATTGACACAACACACTTACTCGTTTTAATTTTGGGAAGTCAGGAGTCTGATGTTGGTTTCACCGGGCTCAAGTTGGGGCGTTGGCAGGACTGGCTCCTTCTGGAGTCTTTTAGAGAAGGACCTGCTTCACGTCTTTGCAGTCTCTAGAGGCTGCCTGTAGTCTTTGGCTCATGGCCCCTTCAATCACCTTCAAGGTACATCACCCTAACCTCTGCTGGTCATCACGTTGCATTCTCTCTCCCTGCCTCCTTCTCATAAGAAAGCAAGAGAGTTCCAGAAAAGCATCTATTTCTGCTTTATTGACTATGCCAAAGCCTTTGACTGTGTGGATCACAATAAACTGTGGAAAATTCTGAAAGAGATGGGAATACCAGACCACCTGACCTGCCTCTTGAGAAATTTGTATGCAGGTCAGGAAGCAACAGTTAGAACTGGACATGGAACAACAGACTGGTTCCAAATAGGAAAAGGAGTTCGTCAAGGCTGTATATTGTCACCCTGTTTATTTAACTTATATGCAGAGTACATCATGAGAAACGCTGGACTGGAAGAAGCACAAGCTGGAATCAAGATTGCCGGGAGAAATATCAATAACCTCAGATATGCAGATGACACCACCCTTATGGCAGAAAGTGAAGAGGAACTCAAAAGCCTCTTGATGAAAGTGAAAGTGGAGAGTGAAAAAGTTGGCTTAAAGCTCAACATTCAGAAAATGAAGATCATGGCATCCGGTCCCATCACTTCATGGGAAATAGATGGGGAAACAGTGGAAACAGTGTCAGACTTTATTTTTCTGGGCTCCGAAATCACTACAGATGGTGACTGAAGCCATGAAATTAAAAGACGCTTACTCCTTGGAAGGAAAGTTATGACCAACCTAGACAGTATATTGAAAAGCAGAGACATTACTTTGCCAACAAAGGTCCGTCTAGTCAAGGCTATGGTTTTTTCTGTGGTCATGTATGGATGTGAGAGTTGGACTGTGAAGAAGGCTGAGCACCGAAGAATTGATGCTTTTGAACTGTGGTGTTGGAGAAGACTCTTGAGAGTCCCTTGGACTGCAAGGAGATCCAACCAGTCCACTCTAAAGGAGATCAGCCCTGGGATTTCTTTGGAAGGCATGACGCTAAAGCGGAAACTCCAGTCCTTTGGCCACCTCATGCGAAGAGTCGACTCGTTGGAAAAGACTCTGATGCTGGGAGGGATTGGGGGCAAGAGGAGAAGGGGACGACAGAGGAGGAGATGGCTGGATGGCATCACTGACTCAATGGACGTGAGTCTCAGTGAACTCTGGGAGTTGGTGATGGACAGGGAGGCCTGGTGTGCTTCGATTCATGGGGTCACAAAGAGTCGGACACCACTGAGCCACTGATCTGATCTGATACTTAGGGTACCGGAGAATATGTCCATCTCAGGAGACATCCCTCTATCTTAATCACATCTGTAAAGTCCCTTCTGCCACATAAGGAAACACTCATGAGTCACAGGGGTTGGGATGTGGGCATCTTTCATGTGGGCAGCTGAGCATCATTTAGCTCACCACCAGGTGGAAGAGATAAGACCACTGTGGAGAATAGTACAGAGATTCCTTAAAAAAAAAAAAAAAAAAAAAAAAAAAAAAAAAAAAAAAACAACAACTAAAAATACAGTTACCATATGATCCAGCAATCCCATTCCTGGGCATATATGTGGAAAAAAAAGGATCCATGCACCCCAGTGGTCGTTGAGTCACTGTTTACAACGGCCAAGACCTGGAAGCAATCTAAATGATCACTGACCAATGAATGAATGAAAACATGTGGTATACAGGTACACACACACACACACACACACACACACACACACACTGGAATATTACTTAGCCATTAAAAAGAAGAAAAGGATGCCACTTATAGCTATATGGATGGACCTGGAGATTATCATACTAAGTGAAGTAAGTAAGACAGAGAAAAACAAATATCATATGATATTGCTTTTATGAGGAATCTTAAAAAATGATACAAATGAGCTTATTTACAAAACAGAATCAGGCACATAGACCTAGAGGATGAGCCAGGGCTCATTACAATCACCAGGGGTAAGGGTTGGGGAGGACAGATCGGGAGTTTGGAATTGTACACATTGGAAGTGTACACACTGTTTTATTTAAAATCGATAACCAACAAGGACCTACTGCACAGCACAGGGAACTCTGCCGAGTATTCTGTAATAACCTAAACGGGGAAAGGATATGAAAAAGAATAGATGCATGTACATGTATAACTGAATCAGTTTGCTGTATACCTGAAACTAACACATCATTAATCAACTATATTCCAGTACATAATAAAATGTTAAAACAAAACTGGAAATGGGCTATTGGAAGCCCTTCTGTGTTTGGGGAAGGGATGGAAGTGACGCTAATGAAGGAGGCAGAAGAAGGAAGCCTTGACCTCCGGGGAAGCCATGATGATACAACCTAGGAGGGGGCATCGGAGGGAGAAAGATAAGGGTTTGGCCTGACTTTTTCACTGCAACACCATCAGTGCCTGGCATAGGGCAGTGCCCAATCGGGGTCTGCGGAATGAACGAGTGAGCGAGGACGTTGCTAGCGACTGGCCAGGGGCTGTGCTCACAGTCCTGGGCCAGCGTCTCCCAAGGCTGGGTTCTATAAATCCCCGTGGGAAGCTGAGGTACAGGCTGCCCATACCCTGTGCCAGGAGTGAGAACGGGGCACAGAGAGCACAGCTCCTCTACCTGCTCTGTTTCAGGGGCCGCAGGGTCTGTGTCAGGCGGCACTGAACCCAGAGGAGAGGTGTGGGCACACGGGCTGGGATACTGATGGGGTTCTGGCGCACAGAACTGAGAGCCTGGCCAAGTTCAAGGTTTTGGGTTTTGTCCCATTTTCTGAAGGAGAAGACGTGAGGCTTAGAAAGCAGTGAGCATTCGTGTTTAGAAGCCAAGGAGTGGATTGCACGCCAACAAGAGAGCTCTTTATTATTCCAAAAACTTCCCCCTTTCCCTCACACATTCTGCTTCTGGGACAGAACCGAAAAGTCCCAGTTCTCCAGCTGTAACCCCAGACCGGCGGCAGATGAGAGAGCAGGGCGGATCGTCCCGTGGCCTGTCCTGCTGGCCGAGTCCAGCAGACAGAGGCTGGCGTTTCCTTGCGGTCGCTCCCTGGAGCTGCCGGCATCCTTCACGTGTAATTACCCATATCTGCAGGATGAGTGTGGATGAGACAGTCAGCCTTCCCCGAAGTGGACGCCTTGGCAGGCAGGATGAAGCCAACCCCCGAATAACACCCCTGGGCTTTGAGGCTCGGCAGACAGAAGGATGCTGTAAAGCTCAGAGCTCCTTAAATTCTCTGCACAGCTCCGTCTCCTGTTATGGGCTTTGATACTGAATTTCTTAGAATTCAGAGACAGTGATTCATGTTTTAGAGCCTGCATGTTACTGCAAAATAAGCTCTCTGTGAGGCTCTGTGTTTACTCTGAGTGGAGGAGCCCCCGGGCTGTAGGTTCATTCCCGGAATTAATCATTCATTCGTTTATCCAGGGCCTAGGGGGTGTCTGCCCCATACCAGGCACCGTCAGTACAGAGAAGGAGGGCTTACCTGGGGGTCCAATGGCTAAGAATCCCTTTTGCAACGCAAGAGACACCAGTTTACCCTCTGGTCCGGGAGGATCCCCTGTGGGCAACTAAGCCTATGGGCCACAACTACTGAGCCTGTGGGCTGCAACCGCTGAAGCCCATATGCCTAGAGCCCGCACGCCACAACCAGAGAAGCCGCTGCCACGAGAAGCCTGCGCACAGTGACCAAAACCCGTGCAGCCACAAAGACCCAGCACAACCAAAAGTTACATGCTGCTGCTGCTAAGTCGCTTCAGTCGTGTCTGACTCTGTGCGACCCCGTAGACGGAAGCCCACCAGGCTCCCCTGTCCCTGGGATTCTCCAGGCAAGAACACTGGAGTGGGTTGCCATTTCCTTCTCCAATGCATGAAAGTGAAAAGTGAAAGGGAAGTCGCTCAGTTGTGTCCGACTCTTAGCGACCCCATGGACTACAGCTTACCAGGCTCCTCCATCCATAGGATTTTCCAGGCAAGAGTACTGGAGTGGGGTGAAAAGTTACATAAGTAAATCTAAAAAATAAAAAGTGGAGATGGAAAGGCTTTGTCCTCTGTCCGCTGGAGTCAGTGAGTGATAGAGGGGCAGACAGCGTCCCCTGAGCTTTGTGCAGGGGACAGGTCTGCTTGAAGCCCTCAGGCTCACAGAGCATGGAGTGACCATCACCTGGGGGCGAGGGTAGGATGCCTCCGCTGGAGGGGGCTGTTCTTGGAGGAGGAGTCGTCATCTGGTTTTCCAAGTAAAGGGGTAAGCGACAAGAGGAGCACTGGGTCCAGGGAGAGGGAAAGAGCTGCTCTGACCTCTGCCTGAGAGTTTGTATCAATTCAGGGTGCCTGGTGGGCAGGGTAGAGGGGAGGGGGAGGGGGAGGGGGAAGCAGCTGAGTCAGCTGGTGAAAAGACATTATTAGTCTTTTTCTCCTGCAAGGAACAGAGTCACAGCAATGATGTTTAAATGAAAAAGCAGCCTGGTGACTGGGGGCAACTTAGCAAATGGATTAGGGAGATGAGGGCTGGGCTGGGAGGTGGGGGTTGGAAGCAGGGATGGGGAGTTAGTTCTCACTGCAGGGCAATGCTGTGAGGACCACTGCTGAGCGGAGCGGATGGAAGGAGAGGGTTACCTTGGAGGTGCTCAGTTAGGGGGTACATTCTGGGCTGAACCATGGCCCCCATAACTTGCAGGTTGAACTCTTAACCCCAGAGCCTCAGATTGTGTGTGAAGACAATCCTTAAAGAGGTAGTTAAGTCAACTGAGGTCTTAACGGTGGATCCTAATCCAGCTGGAAGGGAAGTTGCTCAGTTGTGTGCGACTCTTTGCGACCCCATAGACTCTAGCCCAGCAGGATCCTCCGTCCAAGGGATTCTCCAGGCAAGAATACTGGAGTGGGTTGCCACTGCTTTCTCCAGGGGATCTTCCCGATCTGGGGATCAAACCCAGGACTCCCGCATTGCTGGCAGACGCTTTACCCTGTAAGCCAACAGGGAAGCCCAATCCAGAAGGACTGGTGTCTAATAAGAAGAGGAGATTAGAACATAGATATGGAACAGGAAGATGGTGTGAGGGCAAATGTGGCCATCTATTGATGAGAGAGGGGGCCATCTATTAATGAGGGAGGTAGCCGTCTATTAATGAGGGATGTGGCCTTCTATTGATGAGGAAGGGAGCCATCTATTGATGAGGGAGGGGCCATCTATTGATGCGAGGAGGGAGGCCCCAGAAGGATGAACCCCTGCAGTACTTTGATCTTGGACTTCCATGGCCCAGGACTGTGTGAAGATGAATTTCTGTTGTTTAAGTCGCCTGGGTTGTGGTGTTTAGTTATGGCACTCCAGACAGACGAAAATATGGTTGCCCACAACACGTGGGGTGGGGGGGATGGAGAGCTGCTGTGGGAAGCCACACTCCCACTTCTGCTCCTTCTACCGAGCCGGGCAGCCTCAGGAGATTCTGATATTCAGCCCCTAGCAGGTGCTCCCTACATGTGGACGAGATGGGCAGATGCGTCAGGTGACTGGACAGGTCCTGGTTGCATGAGCTGCAGGCAGGCAGCTGACCCACAGGGTGTGCGTGGTTCCCTGGAGCTCCAGGCGGGACCAGGTTTAACTCGGTTCCTTCTCGGGGACCTGGTGGCCCCAGGTCAGGGGTCCTGCAGCAGGACACAGAGCTACCATCAGGAGAGGTCCTCACTGGCCTGGAAGGGATGTCATCTCACAGGGATACACCGCTGAAGGAGCTTCGAGAGGAGTCCTGGGAGGTGGGAGGCCTGGGGCTGGGGGTGGGGGAAGGCAGGGTGGTCCAGGGGTTTCTGGAAGGAGGAGCTCATGGTGCAGGCCCCTGCTTCCTGCTGACCTCATCTTTAAACTAAGGATGAAAGCAACAAAGACAAGCAGAAAATAATATTCAGATAAACAGAAGGGAAAAATAAACTGGAAAGGAAGATACCACAGTTGAGGCCGAGTGAGAGCTTGGAGGAAAGGGCGAGCATCAGTCATCTGAGATGCTCTTCAGTTTCTGGGGGCTGAGAGCCGCTCTGCAGGCCCCCAGGATGCATGCACAGCTGTGCCCTCTGCCTCTGCCCCCCTCTCACTCCCCAGGTCCAGGGCTCCTGGGCCTTTGGGGGCCCGTCTCCTCCCTGGTAGCTGGTCGGTCTGACCATTCTGGCCAGAATGCAAAGCCAGCCTCCTCTGGCCAAAGGCCCCGGATGCAGGGACTGTGACTCCACCCTCTTCCCTTCTGCTCAACCTGTGATCAGGGACAGTGACGCACATTCAGAAGGCCTGTTGATTAAAATTCCAAACGGCAGGAGGCTGCTTGCTGGAAATAACCCCGGATCCAAAACAACCCTGGGGGCTGAATTCTGCAGCGAACTGAGCTGAAGATGCTGAAATGTGGTCCTAACGGGCTGCCTGTGCCTCCCTGTCTTGGCGCCAGAAGACGGCTTGTCCTCTCCAAGCCTGAGGATGAGAGACGCCGGCTGGAAGAACCCCGCAGGCGCTAATTTTCCCCATTGTGTTTCATCTCAGAACTCACCTAAGAAAATATGGCACACGTTCTGTTTTGAATTCCTGCCAGGAAAATGTTGGTCTGGACCCGAGGCCCGCTTGCTTCCTTTAACTTGTCGGTAGAACCTGCTGTGTTTCCCTTCTCGCACTGTCTTCCAGGAAGCTCTGTGTGAAAGTTTGCCATCATTTCAAAGAACTGGAGGCATTAGTCTGTCTTTTTTATCCTTGCAATTTCCCCATTTTGCCTGGATTGTGCTGTTTCCTATATATCTTTCTGTTAAGATACTGAAATATCTTGATAGACAGTGAAAGTGCGGGTCTCTCAGTCGTGTTCTTTGTGACCCTATGGACCACAGCCCGCCAGGCTCCTTTCCATAGAATTCTCCAGGCAAGAATACTGGAGTGGGTTGCCGTTGCCTTCTCCAGGGAATCTTCCCAACCTAGGGGTTAGACCCGGGTCTCCTGAATTTCAGGCAGATTCTTTACCATCTGAGCCACCAGGGAAGCCCACAGGGGTTATTTATATATATTTTTAATTTCTCACATCACTTAATTTTTCAGACTTTGAACTTTTTATTTTGTACTGAGGTATAGCCAGTTGACAATACTGTGATAGTTTCAGGTAACAGCGAAGGGACTCAGCCGTGCATACACATGTATCTGTTCTCCCCAAACTGCCTTCCCATCCAGGCGGCCACAAAACATTGAGCAGAGTTCCGCATGCTCTACACTAGGTCCTTGTTGGTTATCCATTTTAAATATAGCAGTGTGTACATGTCCATCCCAAAGTCCCTAACTACCCCTTCAACAATGAAAGTGAAAAGTGTGAAAGTGAAAGTCGCTCGGTCGTGTCCGGCTCTTTGTGACCCCATGGACTACAGTTCATGGAATTCTCCAGGCCAGAATACTGGAGTGGGTAGCCTTTCCCTTCTCCAAGGGATCTTCCCAACCCAGGGATCGAACCCAGGTCTTCTGCATTGCTGGCAGATTCTTTACCAGCTGAGCCACAAGGGAAGCCGAAGAATACGGGAGAGGGTAGCATATCCCTTCTCCAGCAGATCTTCCCGACCCAGGGGTCAAACTGGGGTCTCCCCCATTGCAGGCAGATTCTTTTCCAGCTTAGTCACAAGGGAAGCCCAAGAATACTGGAGTGGGTAGCTTTTCCCTTCTCCAGTGGATCTTTCCGACCCCGGAATCAAACGGGGGTCTCCTACATTGCAGGTGGGTTCTTTACCAGCTGAGCTGTGAGAGAAGCCTTCAACAATAGACGTTATTTGAAAGACGCGCGCTAAGGTACAGAAGAGCCCGACTGATGAAGGACTGTGGACGGGAAAGGGTTGGTTTCACAGCAGGACATCTGAAAATGACGTGGGGAGTCAGTGGCTGTGACTATAAAGTCAGGACAGTGTGGGCTGCTCTGATGCCCCTGAGCTCTGAGACTGAAGTGAGCCATCGTATCAAGGCGGGGGAGGGGGTCCCCTAAGCTGTGCCCCCATCAGAGCACGTTTGCAGATGGCTCTGGCGCCAGGCTGGACTTTAAGAGGGGTTGCTGCTGCTGCTGCTAAGTCGCTTCAGTCGTGTCCAACTCCGTGCAACCCCATAGACAGCAGCCCACCAGGCCCCCCCGTCCCTGGGATTCTCCAGGCAAGAACACTGGGGTGGGTTGCCATTTCCTTCTCCAATGCATGAAAGTGAAAAGTGAAAGTGAAGTTGCTCAGTCGTGTCTGACTCTTAGCGACCCCATGGACTGCAGCCCACCAGGCTCCTCTGTCCATGGGATTTTCCAGGCAAGAGTACTAGAGTGGGGTGCCATTAAGAGGGGTTGGGACTGGCCAAGTGTGTCTAAGTCGATGGGCAGTGTTGGTCAGGAAATACGCACCTTTCGAGGTGGTACCTGTTTGAAGGCCCCATGGACGTGGATTAGACCCCTTCAGATGGTTCCAGTTGGGGGTCCAAGATGAGGAGCCAGAGACTGGCTCAGTATAGCGATTCTCCCAGGTCATTAGCATGTACTGTGAATTAGTGGTGATGAGGCTCCAGTCAACAGAGGCATTCAAGAGGAGGTGTTCAGCCACTTTCCTAGGATGGTGTGAAGGAGTTTTGTGCCTAAAGTGGGGGTGACCTCCAACCCTGAGAGTAAATTGCTTTACATCCTGCCTGTGGACTGACGTGAGAAGCCTAGACAGGTAAACCCAGCTACTCCGAGGCTCCCAGGGTGATGGGACCTTCCAGCGTCTGAGCACGGCTTTGTTCTACGTTCTTCAGGATCCACGTTTTGCCGTGCAGCCTGGTGCTCACCTGCTCTGTGCAGGTGTGGGGGCGGTTTCTGGGGCTCAGATGGGATGTTGAGGACTTAGAAATCTTCCCGGGGAACATTTGGGAGGAGAGGGCAGACCAGGGAGGGGGCGGCGGCCTGGTGGGTGCCCAGTTTCTGAAACTGAGCCTTCCCCACCAGTGGCGGCCATGCCAACTGGAAATGCAAACGTCGGTTGGGCTCTCTGCTTTGTCCTAACGTTCTTCTGGATGGTTTCGTTCTTAGAAGCGACTGGGGGGCTACTTGGGGGACTGTATTTAAGGCATGAGGTTTGCTTAAGGATGCCGACTTCAGGGCTGGGACATGAAGCATGGGGGCCGTGCGGTGTCGTCTCAGGATGTCACTGCAGCCTTCAGGGACTTGGCCTCAGACACTGATTGAGCTCCTGCGGGGAAAAGCTGAAGCAGGCACAGCCCCTGGTCCCCAGGGAGTGTGGGAATGGAGAGTGAGGGTGGGAATCTTTCCCCTGGGAAAGATGGGTGGGGCTGGGAGGGCATTGAAGAGGAGCCCTGCTGAGCCCCCAGCTTGTGTCAGGAGCAGGAGGTGCTGGGTGCCCAGGTGGGGGCATAGCGCAGAAGCAAATGCACACCGAGGTGAAGGCGGGTAGGTCGCAGGGAGGAGGTGACGCCTGTGTCCACCAAGTGGGAGACCGGGCCGGGCAGGCCGCTGGGGCCCCGGGCACAAGCGTCCACTCTGCTGGCAGAGTGCAGGACTGGACGCCTCTTCATCGCCTCCTAGCTTGGGCCTCTCCTGCCTTATCCTGCTCATTTGTTAATATCAGGAAACTGATCACAGACGGTACCAGGCTTCCCGACCTTGATTTCCATTTAATCATTTTCAGCTTTTTAATCCAATCCATCAGCTATTCTGGAGCGAGCACTGGATGCAGCCCGGGAAGGGAGCTGGCAGGAATAATAAAAGTCGGAGGAAGGAGAGAGGAGCGGGAGACAGAGAGAAGCCAGCAAAAGGGTTTAGAGGATTCAGGGAACCCAGCAATGAGCCGAAGCTGCGGGTGGGGCTCAAGACGCTTTCCCCCGAGCGGGCACCCTCGTTTCAGCGTCCCTCTGCACGTCAGCCTCCAGCTTAAACACAGTTAAAGGTTTCTCTGAAGTCCCGAGGGAACCTGCCATCCCTGCTCAGAAACCAGCCAACCGTCTCCCTCACTGACTTCTTGGCTGGATCCGTCTCCACCTCGGAAAGAGCGTGGACGTGTGAATAAAGGCCTGGGGAGGCGGCCCGGGGCCCCGTTTTCTCAGGACCCACTAATGTGCCGTGGCCCGGGTGCCACCGTTACGCACATCTGAGCTTTTTAGACAAGAGGGTCATTTGTCAGCGTCATCCGTCTCCAGGAAAGCACCCTGGAGGGGCCCCATCTCTATGGGGGTGCCAGGCTCTCAGCATCTCCCTCTCAGCCTGGAAGCACCCAGAGTGGGCAGGATGCGGCGGGGGAGGGGGCAGCCCCTGGCTCCTGACTGTGGGGCCTGGCTCCCAGCTGAAGTCAGGGCCGCAGAGCCCGTGGAGGGGAATACGATCCCAGCCATTGCTCTGAGGTTCTCCCTGGGGCCCACAGACCCTGATGTTTCCCAGACCTCAGGGGCTGGAGGAGGGGCTGACCCGGCATGCATGAGGGGCACAGAGGACCCTCCCCAGTCCCATCCCTTCCAGAGAAAGCGCTTTGGGTCAGCATCTCTTGCTGCAATTCCATGTAAGATTTTGGGGAGTCAGGTAAAGGATTTCTTTTGCTTAAGAAACTTTGTGACCATCTGTGTAGCAGACAGGCATCGAAGGCCTGCCTCCAGGCACCCTGTTTTGCGCTTCTTTACTGAGGACTGACGGGTGCCTGTGTGTTCATTCAGGGCCTGTCCCCACACTGGGACTCTTCCAAGGGCAGGAGCTCCTGGCATTTGCTGGTTGCTGTCTCCCCACATCTAAGGAGCTCCTGCCCCTGGAAGAGTCCCAGTGCGGGGACGGGCCCTGAATGAACACACAGGCACCCGTCAGTCCTCAGTAAAGAAGCTGCCCTCGCTGCATGACACCGGTAAAATGATTTGTCTTTGAGCCTCAGTTTTCCCATCTGTAAAACGGGTGCAGTAGTAGAGCCAACAACCTTCACGTGTGAGGAGTATGTCCCCCCATACCCGGGACCCCCAGACTCTCTGATGGTTTTTTTCTCTCTCAGGTTCAGCCCAGTGTCATGGAAAAGGGACCACGTAACTAGTGCATCAACACGGGAGAGACATCGTGGGCAGGGCCAGTAAGTAAGTTTCTCTCATTCCTCTGTTTCCCAGAAGCGTGATCAGGAGCCTGTCCCTGCAGGGTCACCGCCTGCCAGGCAAGCTGGGAAGGAGCTAAGCTGGGGGGCACGGTGGTGGCTGGGAGTTAAAACTGAGGCTTAGAGTGTAGTCGTGCTCTCTGTGGGGTGGAAGCGGGGTGCATGGTGGGATTTGGGTGAGCTGCTCTGGGGACCAGCTTGTGATGCTGGGGTCAGAGGGCAGGGGTGATTCAGACCTGCCCGACCCCTGCCCCCTGCAGTGTGGCTTTCAGGGCCTTCTTCCTGCACGTCTGTCTGCACCACCTCACTCCCCCAACCCTGCTCCCCCCAACAGTGTGTGCCCTCCTCCCTGGGGGCCGGCAAGATCACACAGGATCGGTGGTCAGTGCTGGGCATGGGGGATGAAGAGCCTACATTTCAGTGATGTCGGGGGGCCCAGGCATCAGAGCAGCAGCTGTGCCCGGGGCCCTCCCTGTGCTGACCGGCAGCTGCTGGGTTTTCAGGGACCAACCCATCAGTGAGAAGATGGGGATTAGGTGGGACCCAGAAGACAAAGGTCTCCAGACCAGGGTTGAGGAAACGTGTGCTGACTTTCTTGCCTCCTGACACAGCCTGTGCTCAGTCCGGGCTGTGGGTACATGGGGAGGCAGGGAGGGTGACCCCTGGGTGGGTTTGTGTGATATGCACAGGGCTGCCACTCAGGTCGATGGACTCACCCAAGACTCCGGGATTAGGGGCAGACTTTCTGCCAGACTCGGGGTCCTGGCAGGGCTGGAGAGGAGTGTGAACAGCTCGTCCTGGCCTGCCAAGATGGTGCTGGTTTAGCACTGGGCTTCTAGTGTCCTGGGAGCCCCTCAGTCCTGGGCAGATCGGGAAATGGGTGTTAAGCTGAGGAGGCAGGCAAGTGTTGAGCTCCCAGCTTCTGGACTCAGCGGAGGGACCTGGTGAGGGGCTGAGAGGTCACTACCTGGAGGAATGCACTTAGGTAGACAGCCTGACCCATACAGGCTGGCCCTGCGGATCCTGACCTTGTGGGGCAGCTGGGGCAGCGGGCAGCCACTCTGGGGGTTCTCAGAGGAAGTCAGCCCTCCTCCTCCCACAGGAGCCCAGAGTCAGGAGGGGATGAGCGGAGGGACAACAAGACTTGTGCAGCGGCTCCTGTATCCCGGGGCTCCCTGGGGACTCCCCGGGGAGGGACGGGGGCCCACATCACAGGAGGACAGCAGGCGATGCAGGTGGCTGAGCTGTCTCTGAGGCCTTACAGACTGCCACCTCCATTATCGCTCATCAGTTCAGTTCAGTCACTCAGTTGTGTCCGATTCTTTGCAATTCCATGGACTGCAGCATGCCAGGCCTCCCTGTCCATCACCAACTCCTGGAGCTTGCTCAGACTCATGTCCACCGAGTCGGTGATGCCATCCAACCATCTCATCCTCTGTCATCCCCTTGTCCTCCCGCCTTCAATCTTTCCCAGCATTAGGGTCTTTTCAAATGAGTCAGCTCTCCGCATCAGGTGGCCAAAGTATTGGAGCTTCAGCTTCAGCATTGGTCCTGCCAATGAATATTCAGGACTGATTCCTTTAGGATGGACTGGCTGGATCTCCTTGCAGTCCAAGGGACTCTCAAGAGTCCTTCTCCAACACCGCAGTTTAACTCATACAGCTCATCACCCCCTTCATTTCACAGATTGGGGAACGGAGGCAGGGCAGGTGACTTCACTGCGGCCACAGGGCCAGGGAGTGAGGAACACGGGGTGGGCCGGCAGGTCTCCACCTGGCAAGCCTGCTGGACCACACAGCTTGGGGAGAGGTTGCCCAGGGTGCTGGCTGCCTGCGGCCTCTGTGACATAGTAGGGGCTTAAAGACAGATGTTTCTTCTCCCGCCGTTGTGGCCAGAAACCGTGACATCAAGGTGGTAGCACAGGCCCTGCGGAGGCTCCAGGGCAGGGCCCCTCCTGGCCGCGTCCTTCTCTCGCGGCTGCGTGGCTGCGGTCCCTGTCTCCGGTCACGTGGCCTCCCCCGTGTGTCTGTCCCCTGTGATGAGAACACCAGTCCTGTTGGAACGGAGCCCGCCGTGATCCCCTAGGACCTCATCTCAGTGTAACTGACTACAGCTGCAGAGACCGTTTCCAAATCAGATCACGTTTCTGAGGCTCCCGATGCATGTGAACCTGGGGGCCCTGTTCCGCCCAGTGCACCCACCCTGGCCCCTCACGACAGGCACCGCCATCCTGAGCTCACTCTGCGGACTCAGGTGAGAAACGAACCTGTTGGGGTTAATTCCTTCCAGAGAGTTCTAGACTTTTCCTGGAAACGAAGCCCTTTCTTTGCATACGTTCTGCTGCTATCCTCACGGCCAGGCTTCAAGCACCTTGCAGCCTCATGCTGTGTGAAGGGGATGGTTGGTTTCCTGCAATAATTATCATCTGGGAGAAGCTGGGGAGGTGGGGGGAGGCGGGGGGCAGCAATGTCAGCCTGCAGGGCCCCCAGGTGACCCCAGGGAAAGCTCTGGAGCTGCAGCAGAGGAGGTAGGGGCGACATGGAGAGATCAGTGCAGTCTTGGTAAACTTGCTCTCGACTTTTCCAGGGTGACCTGGAGGAAAATGTGTTGTTCTGACCTTTGCTTTCTTCACTGTCAGCTGATCCCCACAGGTGGCTGCTGGGAGGACAGGGCTGTTGGCGGGCGGGGGGCTGGGGTGTCCCTTGCGCCAACTTCTGGTGGTTTCCACCTTTCCGAGTCTGGCTGGACTTGAAGAAGCTGAGTGCATTCGCTCCCTGGGGCTCCCATAATAAATCATCATAAACGCGCACGCATGCTCTGTTGGTTCAGTCATGTCCAACTCTGCGACTCTATGGACAGTAGCCCGCCAGGCTCCTCAGGGTTCTCCAGGCAAGAAGCCTGGAGTGTTTGCCATGCCCTCCTCCAGGGGAATCTTCCAGACCCAGGGAGGGCAGGCGGAGTAATTGTCGCTTTGAACGTCTGAGTTCAGAAGTCAGGCCTGCGGTGTATGCAAGGGGCCCTGCCCACGTGCTCAGGAGCTGGAGGTTTGGGCCCTGAGCCCCCGACCCTCAGCTCAACCAGCGGGTTTGGGAGCAAGGCCCCTGAGCAACTTTTGTTGCTGTTGTCTGTCTGACGTCCCTGATCAGGGAACACCGTCAGGGCGACACGCCCCTGTCCGCAGGGACCTCGGGTAGGCTGGAGCCTTCGTGCACCGTGGGCCCCTCCCTGGCAGAGAGTGAGTTTACCAGATGTCTCTTTGTTGCTGTGCACAATGCCCCTGGCTCCCCAGCCATCCATCAAGTGCTGTCCACACCCCAGCCGAGGCACTTCTCTGGGGGGCCGCCTCCTCACCGCTTTCGTGTGTCCTCTTTCCGGGCGAGTAGCTGTGCAAAGCTGCTTTATCCCTGGGCCCAGTGGTGCCAGGCCCAGTGTCCCCACTCAGCCCTCCCAAGGCCACCGTAGTTTCGGGGCGTCCATCTCTCCTTCTCTTTTTGCACACTGTCTTCCTTGACAGACATTTGTCTTTTCTGCCTTAAATTATGCTTTGCCACCATTTCCTAAACTTTTCTGGTGAGCTTTCTAATCATTCCCAATAAAGGGAGTGTTTTCCTTTTAGAATTTGATGAGGAGGAGTTTTCAAAGCAAAGACGGGACGGAGGGCGGAACACCATTGTCTTCTTTTCTTTCTTTCCGTTTCCTATTCAGATTCCTCTTCTCTTTGGAGTCTTTCTTTGGCTTCAGTTTCCACCAGCAAAAGACACAGAAGTCACCGTCTTCCTTCCAAGTGGCGCTGTCAAATTCATCTTGTATTTTCTACCTGCAGAAAAAGAAACATTTGCTTCCAAACATATCATTAGAATCTTTTTGGAACTCCGGATGTATGAGAAAGGTATAAAGTGAGCATTTTTTTGGTGTTTGTGTGTGTATGCAATGAGCTGCTTTGGATGACTCAGGGTTGAGCTGAAACACGAGGGCTTTTTGGAGTTTGGAGGAATGACAGCCGGAGTCGGTTCTGGAAACGGTTGAAACACATATACTCTTGGCTTAACTGTTTCTTACAAAAATGAAGGGCTAATAAGCGTCTTACTACGTGCCAGACACTGGGCTTGGCTCCTCAAACCCCTTATCTGACTTAATCCCTGCAAGCTTGTGACGTGGTGTCTTTTATCTGGGGCTTCTTCCCAGGGAAGGCAGCTCTGCTGTAGACAGGTTTTGGAAGTTCTGTTTCATACCCTCCTCGAGCTGGCCCCGAAGCCAGGCTTTCCACAATGCTTAACCGCGGCCAGCATCACTCCTTCACCCCTTCATTAAGTGTTAATGAGCCTCTGGGCCCTCGATCCACTGGGCGAGGCCTGTGTGGGCCTGCTGCCACGGGCTGACTGGGTCAGTGGGCGGGGCAGGCGGCCAGCAAGCCAGAAATCTCCAACGAGGACAATGACTAGGGGAGGGGAGAGTTTAGAGGAGACTTGAAGGGTCAGGTATATCAGGGATGGGGGAAGGGCAGGCAACGAAGGTGGAGTTTAGGGTGTCCAGGGGATGGAAGGGGTCTGATGTGAGTGGTCCACATTGAGAGGAGGGAGAGAGAGAGGGGACTGAGATAAAGTTGGGGGCAGGCAGGGTGTTTTAGGCAGAGGATGCTGGGCTTTTTTCCAAGGATGAGAAAAAGCACGGGGCAGTTTGCGGGGTGGGGTGTGTGTGACTATTAAACAGGCCCTCGGGCTGGCAGCGCTGAGATCAGAGGTGAGAGGAGGCAGTGGGGGGACCACCCTGTAAGTCTGCTGCCCGTCTTCACAACCCGGATGCCCCCGTGGCACCAGAGTCTGACCTTGGCCGTGAGACCAGGTTTCAGACTTACAGAGAACTTCCCTGCATGCCTTCTCCCGTTTTGTGTCTGGGGGATTTTTTTTTTTTTAACTTTTTATTTTGTATTGGGAAATAGCCAATCAACAATGTCCTGATAAAAGCTATGTTTTTTCCAGTGGTCACGTATGGATGTGAGAGTTGGATTATAAAGAAAGCTGAGTGCCAAAGAATTGATGCTTTTGGACTGTGGTGTTGGAGAAGACTCTTGAGAGTCCCTTGGACTGCAAGGAGATCTAATCAGTCCATCCTAAAGGAGATCAGCCCTGAATGTTCATTGGAAGGACTGATGCTGAAGCTGAAACTCCAATCCTTTGGCCATGTGATGGGAAGAACTGACTCACTGGAAAAGACCCTGATGCTGGGAAAGATTGAAGGCAGGAGGAGAAGGGGATGACAGAGGATGAGACGGTTGGATGGCATCACTGACTCAATGGACATGAGTTTGAGTAAACTCTGGGAGTTGGTGATGGACAGGGAGGCCTGGCGTGCTGCAGTCCCTGGGGTCACAGGGTCGGACACGACTGAGCAGCTGAACTGACAGTTTCAGGTGTACAGTGAAGGGACTCAGCCACACGCGCACTCATCTGCTCTCCTCCAAGCCCCACTCCCACCCAGGCTGCCGCATAACGTGGAGCAGAGTTCCCTGGGCTATACCGTAGGTCCTTGTTGGCTCTCCATTTTAAATACAGCAGTGTGTACATGTGGGATGTGAGACAGTCCAGGTGGGGTCGGGGGCGTAAATGAACTGACCTTGTTGCAGGGTGGTTGGGGGCAAGGGTGGTGGTGTTCAGAGAAGACTTTACAGGTTAGAAGCCTGAAAGCATTTTTCAAGGATGCAGTTGGTCAGGCAGGTGATGGGGAGAAGGGCAGTGCAGGCAGGGGGCAGGCAGGTGACGAGGTGCAGGGCCGTGAGACGGCGTTGAGGGCAGGAAGTGTGCGGTTTGCATTTCTAGGATGTGGTGTGGATGAGACCAAGGGCGATGGGACCGCAGACAACCTGCGAGTCACACTGAGCGTCCCTCCTTCTGTGGGCTTAGAAGCCAGGGAGGCTCCCAGGTGGCACAGGGGCACGTGGGCGCAGTGTCGGGAGGGCTGGTCTCCACTGGGACTCGGGTGGTGAGACAGCGGTCAGGGGCTTCCTGGAAAAGTCTCCAAAGAGGGCCTCATTGGTGGGGGATGGGCGATGGGAAGAAAGCTATCAAATGAGTTAAGAAATAAGAAGAGGAAGACAAAGAGGGGATTAAATGGAGATGGTGGGCTAGCTTGAGACCCAAGAGGGGGTTACACCCTCCAATCCAGGCTGAACGGATGGCCAGGCTGAAATCCAGCCCCCAGGAGCTGAAGCGGGAAGAGCAGGTGTGCAGGGAGGGGAGGCACCAGGGCATCCACTCTGTTCGGACAGTTGAGGGACCTGGTTGGAAAGTAAGATCTGCGGGTCATCCATTTGGACATGGTGGGGGGTGGGTGGGTGAGAGGCCTGGAAGCTGGCCCCTTGGCGTGAGCCGAGGAGATGGTCAGAAGCAGAATCCTTGGGGCAGCAGTATGGAAGGCTGGAAGAGCCATCAGACGTAAAATGTGGACTCACACCAGGAATATCAAGTGTTTTGAACAGATACCGTTCCTGTGTCTGTAACATTCTGGAGCATTCATTTAATGGTGTTAGAGGCTGCCCCCGACCCCTGAAAATCAATCTCTGGGCTCTGCTTTGCCACGCTTGCGCATCTTTGCAGAAGCAGCCACACAATGAGCCCGAAGTTCCATCTGACACCACTCAGCTCGACAATCTCTAACCCGACGCCCAGGCTAAGATCTACACCAATACATTCGGAGATTGGCTACTGGTTTTGGAAGAAAACGAAGTCCTCAGCTGGTATTGATTAAAGTCAGAGGGAAACTTGGCAGCTCTTAGTGGGAAACCTACTTTTTGGGTATAGTGGGGTGAGCTGGGTCAGGAGCCTGGCTTCTACGAGCAGCCTGGCCTGAGAAGCAGGATGACTTCTGTCTTGTCTCCTAACTTCTCTGTCCTGTGGCACCAGTGGTAAAGACCCAGCTGCCAATGCAGGAGACGTAAGAGACACGGGTTCAATCCCTGGGTTGGGAAGATCCCCTGGAGCAGGAGAAGGCAACCCACTCCAGTATTCTTGCCTGGAGAATCCCGTGGACAGAGGAGCCTGGTGGGCTACAGTCCAGGAGGTCGCAAAGATTCAGACATGACTGAAGTGACTCAGCACACACGTGTCTTCAGGTCCAGTATTGGGATTGGAGGGTCAGCTGCCAAATGCTCTTTGCACGGGAGAAATGCTTCTCCTTTGTTTCCCTGTCATCTCTTTCTGCCTCCAGATTACAGGTGAAGGATTCTAAATTTGGCAGGTTAATTAACTTTCCATATTTCCTTCTCCCCCACTTCCCTCTGCCTCTCAGCAGCAAGAGCACCCTGATGGAGCCATCCCGCTAGCGTCTCATTTTCTGTTGTCAGCCCTTCAGTCTTGGATCAGTGGTCTGGAGATCTCGGATGTCTCTTCCTAGATTTCTGTAATTTTTCCAGAGGCCGGTTCGCATGCCTTCTCTCCAAGCATCAGGCTCAACTCACTGGAGGCAGCGAAGCGAAGCCTCCAGGCGCTGGTGACAGCTGACATATTCCCCACAAGCTGTGGAATGATTCGCATTAAATGAGGATTTATGATCAGTCCTCATAAATTAAGGCTGCCTCGTGAGCCCCAGGTTGAGAGACTTGCCTGTGAGTCTTGGTTAATTAGCATGGGAAGCGTCCTTGCCTATTCAGGGAGAATCACCAGTGAGTGTGTTTGCTAAAGCAGCATCTTTCTATTTCGTGGTACAGTCACTGGGGCCCATGTCACAGATCCGGGCTGGGAGGGTGGCTGCCTGCTGGAGGCCCTGCCCTGGACAGTGGCCTACAGTTTATGGACCGAAAGAATGGACATAAGCGCCCTGGTTCTGGGAGGGTCAAAACCAGTGCCATTTCTGGGGACTGAACTTTGCTCTGGGTGTCACCAGATGTCTGGGAGTTCTCTTTCTCCTTCTTTAGAACAAACACTCAGACTCACTATATATAATAGCCCTGAGCTCTGCTTCTTTCCAGTTTTGTATCCTTATCAGTAACTTTTCCTCCTATGTCCTCTGTGAAATAGGGGTCACCTGGCGATCCCCTTGTAGTGGGTTTAATAGTGACACCCTGCTCCCTGGTTCTGCCCTGGTTCCCGTGAACTTTGTGAACTTATTTGGAAATAGGGTCTTTGCAGATGCAACTAGTTAAGGATCTCTGCTGCTGCTACTGCTAAGTCGCTTCAGTCGTGTCCGACTCTGTGCAACCCCATAGACCTCAGCTCACCAGGCTCCGCCATCCCTGGGATTCTCCAGGAAAGAACACTGGAGTGGGTTGCCATTTCCTTCTCCAATGCATGAAAGTGAAAAGTGAAAGTGAAGTTGCTCAATCGTGTCCGATTCTTAGCGACCCCAT
This sequence comes from Bubalus bubalis, assembly GCF_019923935.1. Classification (NCBI taxonomy): domain Eukaryota; kingdom Metazoa; phylum Chordata; class Mammalia; order Artiodactyla; family Bovidae; genus Bubalus; species Bubalus bubalis. Next base: position 115,722,860 of record NC_059162.1, read on the forward strand.
GGACTCCAGCCTACTAGGCTCCTCCACCCATGGGGTTTTCCAGGCAAGAGTACTGGAGTGAGGTGCCATTGCCTTCTCCTAGAAGAGATTATCCTGGATTTAAGTAGACCTTTTTGAGTGAATTAAAAAAAAGCACAACCTAAGAGTTGACAATTATGTTTTATTTGGCGGACTTGCTGAGGACTTAAGCCTGGGAGACAGCCTCTCAGAAAAGCTCTGAAGGACTGCTCCAAAGAGGTGATGGAGGAGAGGATATATAGGAGTTTTTGCAACAAAAATCAGTAGTTGGAGCATCAAGATGTTAATCAAAGAAAAACTAGACATCTCAAGTAAATGAATTTAGTGCTTTTCTAGGTATGGGAAAATGCAAGAGTCCGGGCATATAGTAGATACAAACTACTATATATAAGGCAACTGTACTCCAGGATTCTTGCCTGGAGAATCCCATGGTCAGAGAAGCCTGGCAGGCTACGCCCATGGGGTCGCAAGAGTCAGACACCACTTAGAGACTATATCACCACCACTATATATAAAACAGATAACCAACAAGGTCCTGCTGTAAAGCACAAGGAACTGTGTTATTTATGTAATAACGTATAATGGAAAAGAATCTGAAAAAGGTTGTACGCATACACGTGTATGTATAACTGAGTCACTTTGCTGTACAGTAGAAATTAATACAATATTGTAAATCAACTACACTTCAATAAAAAAAATTAAAATCATCCCTCTGATGCACATGCTAACCATCTAGGGCCAGTCTCCTGCTTCTCTCCACCCTGAATCCCCTCACAGGGTCCACAGTCGGGGGCGGCTGCAGTGGCCGATGGCTTGATGGCGGCAACATCCCCTGTTTACTGACACGGGGGTGACATTTCTCATCCACAGCCCTAAATACAGTGACTGCTGTCCTTCTGAGAAGAGGAGAGGACAAGGGGGGATACAGAGAGTCGATGGCCATGTGAGGATTGAAGCAGAGACTGAGTGATGCAGCCCCAGGCAGGGAACTCTTGGAGCCCCCAGATGTTGGGAGACTCACAGAGGACCCTCCCTCAGCATCTTTAGAGACAGCGTGGCCCTGCCTTGATTTTGGACTTTGGAGAAAGATGGAGGGCAGGAGGAGAAGGGGACGTCAGAGGATGAGATGGTTGGATGGCGTCACGGACTCGAAGGACATGAGTTTGGGTAAACTCTGGGACGTAGTGAAGGACAGGGAAGCCTGGAGTGCTACAGTCCATGGGATGGCAGAGTCGGACATGACTGAGCAACTGAACAACGCAAGGTCCCCTCCCTGAGGCGGGATGATGTGAAGACAAAGTGAGATGGTAGGTCCGACTGGTGACCAGACAAGACTGACTGTATTCATTCTCTTCTCTTCCTTCTACTCCCAAATACATCCCCCCTGCTGGGGCTTTATGGGGGAAATTCCATACCCAGGTTGGGGGCCTCACTCACTTATGTGACTTCCCTGGTGGCTCAGATGGTAAAAGCATCTGCTTGCAATGCGGGAGACCCAGGTTTGATCCCTGGGTTGGGAAGATCCCCTGGAGAAGGAAACAGCAACCCACTTGAGTATTCTTGCCTGGAAAATCCCATGGTCAGAGGAGCCTGGTAGGTTACAGTCTGTAGGGTTGCAAAGAGTCGGACATGACTGAATAACTTCACTTTCTTTCTTTCACTCACTTGCTCAGACTCTCAGCAGTAAGTCTTGCAGGCAGTAGATCCTCTGAGCCAGGAAGGAGAAAGCTATTTGCCACTCTTGCCTATTTTCAGTTCATTTCAGTGACTCAGTTGTGTCCAACTCTTTGCGACCCCATGAACTGCAACACGCCAGGCCTCCCTGTCCATCACCAACACCCAGAGTCTGCCCAAACCCATGTCCATTGAGTCGGTGATGTCATCCAACCATCTCATCCTCTGTCGTCCCCTTCTCCTACTGCCCTCAATCTTTCCCAGCATCAAGGTCTTTTCCAATGAGTCAGCTCTTCAAATCAGGTGGCCAAAGGATTGGAGTTTCAGCTTCAACATCAGTCCTTCCAGTGAATATTCAGGACTGATCTCCTTTAGGATGGACTGGTTGGATCTCCTTGCAGTCCAAGGGACTCTCAAGAGTCTTCTCCAATACCACACTTCAAAAGCATCAATTCTTCAACATTCAGCTTTCTTTATAATCCAACTCTCACATTCATATGTGACCACTGGAAAAACCATAGCCTTGACTAGATGGACCTTTGTTGGCAAAGTAATGTCTCTGCTTTTCAATATGCTATCTAAGTTGGTCATAACTTTCCTTCAAAGGAGTAAGCATCTTTTAATTTCATGGCTGCAATCACCATCTGCAGTGATTTTGGAGCCCAGAAAAATAAAGTCTGACACTGTTTCCACTGTTTCCCCATCTATTTCCCATGAAGTGACGGGACCAGATGCCATGATCTTCGTTTTCTGAATGTTGAGCTTTAAGCCAACTTTTTCACTCTCCTCTTTCACTTTCATCCAGAGACTTTTTAGTTCCTCTTCACTTTCTGCCATAAGGGTGGTGTCATCTGCATATCTGAGGTTATTCATATTTCTCCTGGCAATCTTGATTCCAGCCTGTGCTTTCTCACCTATTTTACCATTCTATAATAAAACATCTTGAAGGAGGGTGACAAGCCATGTCAACTTTCTGGGCTGAACGGAGTGTACAGACATTCAAGAGATGAGGAATGCAGCCCCAAGACTAGCAGGTGGTTTATCACAAGACACTGTACTGGCACCTTGACATCAGCTTCTGTCCAAGGAAGGCCAGAGGTCACACTTGCAGTTGGAACAATCTTTTGGAGCATTTAAAAAACTGTGGACTCGAGTCCCACCACACCAAGTGAATCAGATTCTTCTGAAAAGGTCCTTTCAAGGCTTGCTAGGATGTATGAGTGCTTCTGGGGGTGCCTAGGTGAAGGTCACCTTGAGATCAGGTCGCAGGGGCTCTCTAGAGCTGCCATGGTCAAGGACAATGGTGGTTAATGCCCTCATGCAGAAAGTGCCTCTGACTGTCCATGTTTCTGCCCCACAAGGAATCCTGGCTCAGTGTGGACTCTGGTGGGGAGCGCAGTGCCCCTCACATGGCAGAGCAGACCCTGACTGACGTAAAGACAGAGGGAGAGCTGCAATGTCTCTTGTGAAGAAAGCGAAGCTGCTCAGTCATGTCCGATTCTTTGCAACCCCTGGACTGTAGCCCACCAGTCTCCTCTGTCCATGGAATTTTCCCAGGCAAGGATACTGGAGTGTGTTGCCATTTCCTTCTCCAGGGGGTCTTCCTGACCCAGGGATCGAACCCAGGTCTCCCACACTACAGGCAGACTCTTTACCATCTGAGCCACCAGGGAAGCCCGAGCACAAGCAGTGTCTCTTGGTCACTTCCTAATCTACTGGTCATCTCTGAGCCCACAGGGCAGCTAGAAGAGCTCGTTTGAAGGGCTCTTTGATAGACTCGAGCCTGGTAGAAACCTCCCAATGGATACATGTATATGTATGGCTGAGCCCCTTGGCTGTTTACTTGAAACTACCGCAGATTGTTAATTGGCTATACCCCAATACAACAATTTTTGGTGTTAAAAAAACACATTAATTAATTAAAAAAAAAAGAAGAATGTAAATGGGACTCTGAGTAGTTTCAGATCAAAGTCTAACCAATTTCTTTTCAGATAGTCATAAGTCTTTTTTTTTTTTTTTAGTATCTGTTTATTTTTGACTGCACTGGGTCTTCCTTGCTATACGGGCTTTTCTCTAGTTGCAGGGGCTACTCTGCAGCCGGGGTGCACAGGCTTCTCACTAGCAGCTTCTCTTGTTGCGGAGCACGGGCTCCAGGGCTCATGGGCTTCAGTGGCTGCAGCATGAGGACTCAGTAGTTATCATTCCTGGGCTCTAGAGCACAGGCTTGAGAGTTGTGGTGCATGGGCTCAGTTATCCCATGACATGTAGGATCTTTCTGGATCAGGGATCGAAGCCGTGTCCCCTGCTTCGGCAGGCAGATTCTTCACCACTGAGCCATCAGGCAAGCCCCGTCATGAGGTTTTAAATTTGGAATGATGTCCACTGAGATGGCCTGGGATGATCAGAGCCTAGAAGAAGGAGAATCCAGGTCAGAATAATAGAGTCCCCCCATGGTGATTGGGTGAGGGGTCACCAGGAGGTCCACACGTAAGCCGTCATGCGTGCACGTGTGTGTGAGCATGTGAGCATGTGTGATCGCTGCGCTACCAATCTCGTATAACCACACACAGTTACCCTTCTCCAGTGATGGCTCATTCTTTCTCAACAAATCCTTTTGTAAACCTCAGAAAATCCTGCTTTCCAAAGTGCCTCCAGAGCGCATTTTCCATGAGTATGTTTGGAGAAGCTTTTTAGGCCGGGTGGAACGCGGTCGTCAGATGCTTCTTTATGACATGAGCCACTTGGCGCACCAGCCCTCTGCTCCGGGGCCTCCTCCACGGTCTGCATCAGAAGCACAGACTTGGCCCAGGAAAGTAGCTGCTCTGAGATGTGAGCGAATAGGGGAGGGGAGTGCGTCAGGAGGGCAGGTCCCCCTGGCCCAGGGCCCAGTGTTTGACAGGCCGCCCAGTCTGTCTGGGCTGCATCCTTTTCTCCAAGGAAGTGCGGAGACTAGTTCTTTCTCCAGGAGCCATCCTGATGTGTGTGGGGCAGTGATGGTCCCAGCGCTGGGCATGGCCCCCGTCTCCACTGAGGTCCTGCCCATCTGTCCTCACGCCCACCTGCAGGGCCTCCAGGAGCCTGCATCCTTGGTGCTCACCCTCCTTGTGGTCCCTTCCCTGGAGTGCTCCGCCTCTCCTCCTCCCCTGTCTGGCCCGTGTCCATTCCTTCTCTTTTTCCGTCTCCTTTGTGAGGCCTCCTCGCCTCCTTGCCCTGAGGGCTCCATCCTTACCCTCTTCCCTTTTTCCCTGCTCCTCCCCCCACAGCCTCTATGCCCACAGTCAGCCCAAGCCCCGCTCTTTCTGTCCAGGCTGCTCTGACGCCTGAGCTCGGGACCCATCTCATCCCCAGGATGCCTCTACTGGTTAAGACCCGCAGTCACACCAAACCAGCTCTTCCAACATGAGACGAGACCCCTGTCTTGAAGCCAGGAGCCCTGGCAGTGATGTGAACAGAATTTTCTCTGGTTGCACCTCTTCCCTCCTCCCCAAACCAGCATCCACCCCTCCAGAGGGTTGTTCTGACTCACAGTGCAAACTCCCTTTTCACCTTCTCAAAGCCGGTTTCCAGGTTCCCTTCTCAGAGTGGCTTCCTTTCTGACCTCTCCCACTATCAGGCATCTATGCTTTTACTGGTGCCAAATACGCACGGTCATCCCCTAGCCCCATTCTCCAGGGTACCCTCTATTCTCCCGATGGGCTTCTAATCATCCTTCAAAGCCCCAAGCAGATGGTGCTACTTTGGAAAGCTTTCCTGGGGCCCTAGTAGAAGCCATGGCCTCCTCCATTCCCAGCCTGGGCTTCTGTTGCAGCATCCGCCCATGTGCCAGCATTATGTCCCCCTGAAGGCTCTGTGTACCTCCTGCAAGGACATTTCTCGCTTCTCTGCTTGTCTGTGGCCTTTCCCCGCTGTCTCACTCCAGCACAGGCATGTCCGGCCGGCCCAGCTTGGTAGCCGCCTGGAGAATGTTGCTGAAACCAAACCAAGGGCTGCAAGGCAGGGCCTCAGGCCAGGAACAGGGAGGACCCTTCTGGGAGCCAAAAGTTGTTTTCCACTGAGAAGTGGGGACCACTGCCCTGGCGACTCTTGCAGCACCATTATGCTTTTGTTCTTTCTGCAGTTTTATTGTTTCCTCCCTCTCCATCCGATTTGCAGGCAAAAGGGGAAAAAGTCATGGTCAGCGTGGGGCCCGGCTGGTTGGAACATGAGACAGAGGACAAGCATGGTTGCATTTTTGTCTTTTTCTCTTGTTAAGTTAAAAAGAAGAGAGAGATAAATTCACACACTATAACATTTACCCTCTCAAAGTGTACCATTCAATCTGTTTTTAAAAAACATTCACAAAGTTGTATGAATATCACCACTCTGATTCCAGAGCATTCTCATCTCCCCAAAAGAAAGCCATTAGCAATCACTCCTCAGTCATCGTTCTTTCCCTCTGACTTCCAACTACATCATCTTTAACATATTTTTGACTTGAGATAGCATACCATTCAAAGCAAATTTTACCTGTAGAGAATTAAGTTACATGTGGAAGGCCAGGTTCACAGACTGACTTCTAACGTGGTTAAGCTCCTGTGCCTGGGGGTGTGTGTCACATGAGTCAGTGTTTGCCCTTACATGAGTTTGTAACTGTCCCTGGCACAGACTAAGGACTGGAAACATTCTTGATAACCAGCTCCCTAAATGGCAGTGTTATCAGGAGAGGCTGAGTTTCCAGGCTGATTCCAGACTCACAGAATCTGAGTTTTCTCTAAAAGGATCTAATGGAAAATCCCATTTGTTCAACTGAGGCCAAGCACCAGATATGAAACACAAGAATGTCCTCAAGAAGGAGATGATTCCTTATTAAATATTGAAAAATATTCCTAACTTCCCTCCAGAGAGAAGTCATGGAAAAAGACCAATTTCCAGAAAAAAGACAATCAAAAGTGGAGTCACAAGGTTTTGCTGTGATGATTTCAAGTCGGTGCATTCTTTCCATTTGTTATTAACTGTATTCCCATGGGATGCCTCGGTATCAGTGGTGTTTATTTCTCTATCGACATCAATATTCATGAGGAACTCTGAATTTGCGGGGCAGTCCTGCAGTGGCAGAGATGACCCACTCTCTCCTTTTCAGGATAGAGAAGTTATAACAATCGGGCATCTCATAAAAAGTACTTAGAACTAATTAAAAAAGTAATAAACTGCAATTTGGCTTTGACCTGAATTTCTTGATTGCTAAACAATGTGCTTTGTGAGAAGAGCTCACTTTGCAGACACTAAAAACATTATACAGCAAGAGACAGATCAGCAGGTGCTGTTGGAAAAGCAAAGTTGTGTCCACGGGGCAGGTGAGCTAGCAGAGCTGGTGATGGAAGAGGGAGTGCTTATAATAGCCAGGGTCTGGACCCAGGTGAGAATCTGGGTCAGTAGGTGGAGAGGCTGGGTCTTCCTAGAAGAGAGCTGGCAGAGTAGAGAAAGGTCCAAATGCAGGACAGAGAACCAAACAATTCTAGTACCAAGGAACTCAGTATGCAGACCCACCCAAGGGATCAGTTTCCAGTTATGGGTGTAGGCAGTGACTTGGCCAGACTGGGTGGTTGTGGCGTCCTTCCCAGGGGCCAGGTGGGCTCAAGATCTCCAGCCTTTTCTGCCTCCTGGAGCCCTGTGATGTAGGAGCTGGCAGGGTGAGGGTGCGGGGGTGTGACTGCCTGCAGGGGCGAGTCTGGGAAGGGCACTGGACTGGTCTTTGCAGTGACAAGATTGTGAGTTTCATATTGTGTGGCCACTCTTCTCTGGGCCTGTTGCACTTCCGTCTCTAAGGAAGGTACGCAGGACTGACGTGGTGTGTCAGCAGTGGCCAGACTGGCGAGAAGTGATCTGTTGCTGGTTTCAGCATGTGGCCTCTGGAATAAGGCAGGTGTGGGCTGGAATCCCAGCTTCACCGCTTGTCAGTGTCATGGCCTTGGGATTGCTATCAACTCCTCAGGGACAGGGCTAATAATAAACATTTGCTATAGGGATGCTTACAGGGCTTCCCTCGTGGCTCAGATGGTCAAGAATCTGTCTGCAATGCAGGAGATCTGGGTTCGATCCTTGGGTTGGGAAGATTCCCCTGGAGGAGGACACAACAACCAACTCCAGTATTCTTGCCTGGAGAATCCCATGGACAGAGGAGCCTGGTGGGTTACAGTCCATGGGGTTGCAAAGATTCAACCCCATGACTGAGCAACTAACACTTTCATAGAGATGCATGAACTAATGCATGCAAAGCCCATCTATGGTTACAAGGGATGAAGCCCGGGGAAGGCAGCCTCACTGACTGCATTGGCTGGTACAGTCCATTCAGCAGCCACAGCCTTCTGCTCATCCATTAGTTTTCCAGCCCCTACATCACTGTTCCTCAACTTAAAAAAAGGTTTTGTGTCACAGCTCCTTTTCAAAACCTGCTGAAAATTTTACATGCTTTCCTCCTAAAATCTACTCATTTTGCAAGGAATTTCAGAGGGTTCACAGACACCCCAATTGAGAACCCCTGCTTTTGTGGCTGTTATTCTGTCACTGTGCCATTTGCATAAGTAATCCTACACAAATGCTTCAAAAATCTAGTCTGCAAAGCTGACTTCATTCATTGGATCTGCACCTCATCCTATTCGTTGGTTAATCTGCTATGTAGGACTGTGTCCTCTACTCAGTCTGGCAGCACTCTGGGACCCCTTCTGATCTTGCAAGGAACCCCACTGCTTGGACATTATGGGTACCCTTACATCTTTTTGCCCTGTTGAAGCCTTTCCTTCCACACGGAGGGCACGCTGTATCGTTGTTCAGTCACTCAGTCGTGTCCAACTCTTTGCAACCCCATGGACTGAAGCACACCAGGCTTCCCTGTCCTCCACCATCTCCTGTCCTCCAACCATCTCATCCTCTGTTGTCCCCTTCTTCTCCTGCCTTTAATCTTTCCCAGCATCAGGATCTTTTCCAATGTCAGTTCTTTGCATCAAGTGGCCAAAGTATTGGAGCGTCAGCTTCAGCATCAGTCCTTTCATTGAATAGTCTGGGTTGATTTCCTTTAGGATGGACTGGTTGGATCTCCTTGCAATCCAAGGGACTCTCAAGAGTCTTCTCCAACACCACAGTTCAAAATCTTCAATTCTTTGGCGCTCAGCTTTCTTTATGGTCCAACTCTCACATCCATACATGACCACTGGAAAAACCATAGCTTTGACTAGATGGACCTTTGTTGGCAAAGTAATGTCTCTGTTTTTTAATACACTGTCTAGGTTGGTCATAGCTTTTCTTCCAAGGAACAAGCGTCTTTTAATTTCATGGCTGCAGTCACCCTCCACAGTGATTTTGGGGCCCAAGAAAATAAAGTCTTTTACTGCTTCCATTGTTTCCCCATCTATGTGCCATGAAGTGATGGGACTGGATTTCATGATCTTAGTTTTTGAATGTGGAGTTTCAAGACAGCTTTTTCACTCTCTTTCACCTTCATCAAGAGGCTCTTTCGTTCCTTTTGCTTTCTGCCATAAGGATGGTGTTATCTGCATATCTGTGGTTATTGATATTTCTCCCTGCAATCTTGATTCCAGCTTGTGCTTCATGCTGTATCAGATTCTATCAAAGTACCCTTTGGAACTGACTTACTCCTATTTATCACCATTCTCTTGTCTCTGTTCTAACCTCTGCTATTCACAACTTCATCAACTCCCATTTTCTTCTCAACTGATGTGTGTAGACAATGAAATGGGATGGATTGACAATCAATGGAATAATATGCCCAGCAAAATTAATAAGGAGATCATTAAGAATTAATATAATATGAATTCCAGGATATATTGTTAGGTGAAGATGTTAAGATGAAAAAGACTGTTACAGAGAACAAGTAAAAATATATGTTTATATTTGCATATTTATGAAAAAAGAGCTGCAGAAAAAATAAAGTAGAATTTAGTAAAAGTACGGAGCTACAGGGATTGGATAAAAATGGGGTAGAGCGTAGGGATGGAAGAAAGGGTTGTGCACGTGTGCATACTCTCAGTTGTATCTGACCTTTGCGACCCCATGGACTGTAACCTGCCAAGCTTATCTGTCCACGAAGTTTTCCAGGCAACAGCACTGGAGTGGGTTGTCGTTTCCTCCTCCAAGGAAGAAACGGTTGTTTGCATATAATTTTTCATAATATTGTGATCTTCATGCCATATATATTTATTATTCAAAAACAAAGTTTAATACAGAAGCTGCAAACTCTAGTATTGAATAAAAGCATAAAGAAATGAATTTAGCAGTGGGTCAGATAGGTAACCTTAATTGTACAGGAGAAAAGAATTGATTCAAGTAACTTTGAATGTTGCTAAGGAGATTTGCTATTGATAGCGGCTTGGCTGCCAAAACTCTGCAGTGAAAACACTTGATCTATTTACTTGGCTGTGTTGCGTCTTAGTTGTGGCATGCAGGGGCAGTAGTTGTAGCTAACAGGCTTGGTTGCCGCACAGCATGTGGTATCTTTGTTCCCTGATCGGGGATCAAACCCACAGTTCCCTGCATTGGGAGGCAGATTCTTAACCGCTGGACCACCAGGGAAGCCCCTGCGATTTTTTAAGTTACTTTGTGAATATTGTAGGAGAGATCAAGTAAGTAAATGCGTTCATCTTGCTGGGCTCCAGGGCACTCACTGTGGGAGAAGAGAGACACAAATATGGAATGGGGGAGGTGAGGAAGGACCATGGTATTGGGTTTGAATTAGCGGTACAGGCAGGAGCACACGTGTATTGATTACCTGTCAGCAGCGTGACAATAGAGTGGTAGCCGCTCAGTCATGTCCGATTCTTTGTGACCTCTTGGACTGTAGCCCACAGGCTCTTCTAGCTGTGGAATTCTCCAGGCAAGAATGCTATAGCATAAAGCCATTCCCTTCTCCAGAGGAGCTTCCTGACCCAGAGATCAGGCCTCCTGCATTGCAGGAAGATTCTTTACCAATAGTGGCAAGATACAATGACATCCCAGGACCAGTGAACACACCTAGCACCCACGCCTTGGTCTCTAAACACCATTCCCCAGTAAAGGGAACCAGGGATCTTTGGAGACATGACTTATGCAGGTAGGGAGGCACAGTTTGCACCTGGAGCATCTGATTTCAGAAACCCAGGGAGTGCCCCTGGGCTGAGGGGAAAATGACACAGGCGCTGGCTTGAAGGCCTCCCAGAGGACATATCGTCCATCAGAAAAGATAACTATGCCCCGCAACCAGTTCGCCTATGTAGCATTCCTCCACAAAATGTTATAACTAGGTGACAATCTGCTTTCTGCAGATCCAGAAAGCCACGTGTTCTATAAAACAACTCGTCTAGACTGTTCTCTGTCATGAAAAACAGACAATCAAAAGACAGGCAACCATTCTAAAATAAAAGAAAGTAAAAAATACAGAAACAATAAAATGTAGTGAAAGAGTTTACTTGGATCCTGGGGCAAAAGCTGAAACCTCTATAAAAGGCATTTGGGATGACTGGGGAGGTGTGCGGTGGACAGCCAAGTGGAGGAGATGGTTAAATCCCGTTTCTCTTCTGTGGTACCATAAAGGCCTGCAGGTGCCGGGGGACTCTGTTCTCAGGGCTGAGCACCCCTGCGCTGGGGTCACGTGGCTCCCCCCTCCCACTCACCGGGGGGTCTGGAGACCAGTGAGGAAGGGTGTCACTCCGTGCTTTTGCTTCCAGCTTACTGAAGGGAGAGCAGGTCACTTTCCTGGGCGGGCTCCCGTGGCTGCAGTCCAGCTGCTCTATTCAACATTCCCTGTAATGAGTGCCCCTCAGATCCCTGGAATTCACGCAAGAAGATTTTACTGCTGTCTGAGCCCTCCCGGGCTGGCTACAAACTATTTTTTGAACTCGTGAGTTTCTGACTCGTAAACCACCTTCACATATGAGCGAGTCATATTTTTCTTTGTCCAAAGCAAACATCCTTTGTTTCTCTTCCTCTTCAGGGGTTGGATCAGGCGTGCCTGGATGAGGCCGAGATTCTGAATTCGCTTCTTAGGGTGGTGTGCGTGCTTATGCTCAGTCATGTCTGACTCTGTGCAACCCCGTGGACTTGTAGCCTGCCAGGCTCCTCTGTCCATGGGCTTCTCTGGGCAAGAATTCTGGAGTGGGTGGCCATGCCCTCCATCCAGGGAATCCTCCTGACCCAGGGATCCAACCCATGACTCCTGCTTTGACAGGAGAGTTCTTTACCACTTGAGCCACCTGGGAAGCCCATCTTAGGGCCATCTTAGCCCATCTTAGGGTTGCTTCTCTCCTGAGAGGCTGTGGGCAGACTTCTGTGGGAGGAAAAATACCTGGACATCAGGAACGAGAGTCTTAGTGGGTTTGGCTGGTGACCTGGGCAGAACACTGAACTCTCCCGGGGGCGGAAAGGGGGTGCTGGTTGTCCTGGACGGTCGCCTTGGTCCAGTGGACCCAGTGCTTCGGGCGGCAAATCTCTGGCTCACTAGTGGAACATTAAAACAACGAAAATCCAAACCACACAAACCCTCAGTTCTGTTCAGTCGCTCAGTCGTGTCTGACTCTTTGCGACCCCATGAACCGCAGCACGCCAGGCCTCCCTGTCCATCACCAACCGCCAGAGTCTACCCAAACCCATGTCCATTGAGTTGGTGATGCCATCCAACCATCTCATCCTCTGTCGTTCCCTTCTCCTCCTGCTCTCAGTCTTTACCAGTGAGTCAGCTCTTCCCATCAGGTGGCCAAAGTATTGGAGTTTCAGCTTCAACATCAGTCCTTCCAATGAACACCCAGGACTGATCTCCTTTAGGATGGGCTGGTTGGATCTCCTTGCAGTCCAAACCCTACTACGTATAAAATAGATAACTAATGAGAACGTGCTGTACAGCACAGGGAGCTCTACTCAATGCCCTGCGGCAACAGAGAGGGGATATATGTACAGGGACGGCTGACTCATGTCGCTGTACAACAGAAACGAACACAACGCTGAGCAACAATGAAACCCCAATGAACAGAACAAAACACTGTGCAAGCACACGGCTGCTCTCCCTCCTGGCGGCTCTCGTCCAGCAGGTCTGAACCCACACGTCCTGTTTAGAAAGTTTGCGGTGTCTGTTGGAGAGTCACTGGAGCAGAATGACGTCCAGCAGAGCTCGTTCCAGAGGCGGGGTGGTTCAGTGGCTTCCAAAACATCCCGGAGGAGCAGAAAAACAGGGCTGCAGAGACGGACCCAGTGCCAGGGCCACGTACATTCTTCCCGAGTGAGGCTGAGTCACAGCAGAGCTTCTGTTCTCCTCTGCTCACATCTGGTCCTCCAGATGCCGCCGCCCCCTCCACCCCTAGGGAGGAATGTTTTCATGCTCGTTGACCGGCCCCGTGCCTTCCGAAGGGTCAGTTCAACCTGAGTGGAGCAGTGGAGGGAAACTAGACAGTGGGATGACAAGTGGGTTTGATTGCAAACAAGCCAGTTTTCAGATGAGGAAGGGCTGGGTCGTGACAGCTCCGGCCACTCGGATTTCACGAGCAGCCTCTGGGTTGAGCTGAATCATGCCTTTTCCAAGAAAAAGCCCAAGCCCGACCTATCACTGTGCTTTCTGTGTGTTAAACACAAAGCTGATTCTGTTCAAAAATTTGAGAGTAAACAGACTCGGAAATGTCACAGGCCAGATTTCCTAGGGATTCCTCAGATTTTAGACCTCATTTCTTCTACAGCTCTATCAGTTTAAAATTCTATAGCCCTAACAGTTGGAAAGTGGAAGTGAAAGTCACTCGGTCATGTCTGACTCTTTGTGATCGCATGAACGGTCCATGGGCCATGGAATTCTCCAGGCCAGAATACTGGAGTGGGTAGCCTTTTCTTTCTCCAGGGGATCTTTCCAACTCAGGGATCGAACCCAGGTCTCCCACACTGCAGGCAGATTCTTTACCAGCTGAGCCACAAGGGAAGCCCTAACAGTTAGGACACATCAATTAAGTACCTAGCTGTCCCCAGCCGAGCTTCTCAATTAGATGCCTAGCATCTTTTCCCTGGGCTCTTATTAGAGAAGACCAAGTCAAGGTCAAAGGCAAGGGAGTCAACACTTGCCTGGGTTCCATGTCCTGATGCTTCCAGGACCCTCTGGCCATCGCTGGCTCCCATGGCCTTGGAGATCCCCTTTCTGGCCGCTTGCTCTCCTGAATGACACAACCCAGCCCACCAGGGCCCTCCAGGATCTTTCTAACTCCCTTGCCCCTAAGACTCAGTCCTCCCAGATCAACCCACAGCCTCTATTCACCGCCCTGAGAAAGCACAGCAAAAGACTTCATTAAATGCCAACAAAGTAGATGTAGTGAGTTGAACAGGGGGCTTCCAAAAAGGTGTGTCCATACCAGAATCCCTGGGACCCCCGTGAATATTAATTTAATTAAAATGCATAATTTAAAAGTTCATGGCAGGTCTTTGTGGGTGTGACTAAGTAAGGCAGTCTGAGTGAGGAATTCATCCTAGACTATCCCGTGGGCACTAAAGCCAATGGCAAGTTTCCTCATAAGAGACACAGAGGGAGAGGCAGAGACTGGAGGGATTGCAGACATGAGCCAGGGACGCCAGGAGTCCACGAGGCTGGAGGAGGCAGGGGGGGACCCCCTGGACCTTGGTTTCAGGGATCTGTTCTCCAGAGTTGTGAGTTCTATAGCTTAAAGCCACTCAGTTTGTGGTGATTTGCGATGGCAGGCACAGAAAGCTCAGACAGACAGACAGACACCCCCTAGCGAGGGAGCTATAAAAGCAGAGGCGGGACTCTGCAGGCCACAGGGCAGCTAAAGAGCAGCTGGGACTCTGGCTGCAGCACAGAGGCAGAACTGTCTCCTTCTTCGACCCTGCACCTCTCCTGCATCCAGGCCCTCGGCGTCTGCCCTGCGGGCGTCCACCCACCAGCCTTGGTCTCTAGGTCACTGACCCCGGACGTCCGGCTCTCAGTTCTGTGCCCCGACAGAAGGGCTGCACACCCAACCTGCACGAAGTCCGCTGCCCGCACACGTGCAGGCCAGCTCTGTCCTCTTGGCTGAAGGCCACGCCCTTCCCCTGGCTCCTCCCACTGCTCCCTGCGGTGGGCTCTGCTGCTCTGGTCTGCTCCCCGCCCCCTAGCATCCAGGCCGCCCTCAGGGTCCAGACTAATTCAGTGTCACTCTGATCATGTTGTCTCACTGACTGCATGTCCCTCTTACCCAGCTGTAGACGGAGACTTTTTATTTTTTATTTTTCTTGAAATATATTCTGTGAATCCTCCCTTTACCACTTGGATTAAAACATATTTTAAAAATAAATATAGTTGATTTACAATATTATGTTATTTTCAGGTATACAGCAAAGTGACTCAGTTATATATATATATATATATATAGATATATAGATATATATAGATATGGGCTTCCCAGGTGGCGCTAGTGGTAAAGAACCTGCCTGCCAGTGCAGGAGATGTAAGAGACACGAGTTCAATCCCTGCTTGAGAAGAGTCCCCAGAGAAGGGCATGGCAACCCACTTCAGTATTCTTGCCTATAGAATCCCTTGGACAGAAGAGCTTGATGGGCTACAGTCCATGGGGTCACAAACAGTCATGACTGAAGCAAGTTAGCGCATACGCACACGCTATACAGCAGGTCCTTGCTGTTCATCTATTTCATAGATAGTGGAGTGTATCTGTTAATCCCAAACTCCTAACTTATCCCTCCCCCATTTGGATTTTAAAGATAATTTGAGCCATTTTGGATTTTAATGAGGAGAATCTTGATTTTTTTCTCACCCTCCTTTTGTGCGCATGTGTCAACTTTGAGACATTAATGATCTTACAGTGTAAGCTGGTGCCAGCTTTTCCTTTCTCATATAAGGGCTTTCAGCACATTAACACTACTAATAATACATTATTAATGTTCTGAGAGTAAACAGTCTAAATGTACTCTGTGTCACTTTTCACTGTGACCATTCATGAGATCTAGAATATAGATCTAATGTTTAGGTCATGCGTGTTGTCAGGCTTGCATCTCAACCGACAGAATTTAACATTTCCTGAAATGGTGTCTTCTTTCAGTTTGACTTCTGATAAGATAGTTCATAGAAAACAAATCTTGATAAAGAAATAGAGAGAGGTAGATAACTCATGACATCATGAGGATGTGAAGTCATGAGATAGCTCATGACCTCATGACCTCATGAGGACGCAGGTAACAAGGGGCCACCTCTTTTCCGCCTTCATGTCAGCCCCTCCCATGACCGTTAATGGAGAAGAGCATCTTGGGGTTCTCTCCTTCACTGCTGCTTTGGAACAGTGTATGAAGTCTTGTTTGTGGCAGGATAAATCAGTGTTGGCCTCGTGATGCCCCTGCCGTCCCTGGAGCAACGAGCATGCCTTTCATTCCAGCCTGGAGTGTATCTTCTGATTTTCTGCATACGTTGCATGCAGGCTTTCATCCCCTTCCCTCCATCATGGTGGAATGCGCCAGTCATGGACTCTGGCCAGGAGGGTCAGATGGGCCACCTGTTGGACATACTGCTTTTGCCAAAACATAACCAGAGAGAAAATAATTGAAAGGAGGCAGACAACAATTCATTACTAATTATACAGCAGGGCCATCTTGGCCTCAGATGTAGAGTTCCAGTTAAGTATATTTGGAAACTAAACAGTATTTTTAAAAAGTTTATGTTTACACACGGGACATGGTTCACACGTTCTGTGAGACTTCAGAGTTATAAGCCACCAAGGAGACGGCATGAGAGACCCAAAATAAATTCACTTTGCATCATGACTAGCTTCACTTTCAAAATAAAATCTCCCCAGTCATGATGTCACTTAATTACTAATTAAAGCAATCAGAGTCTCATCTTGTAATGTTCTAAAATACTTATGATTAGAACGCAAAAGTTTACAGAATTCACCAGATGACTCTGGGCTGACTCGAGTCCTGAAATCAACCACCAGAGCTGTCCGTGGAGGCAAACAGAGGCCAGCTAATGACAGATCCCATTGAGTGTTGGAGACAGGCTGCTGGGGGCAACCTCGAAAACAAACATTTCCTTTCCTCCTGACCCTTCCCTTATTCTCTGACTCACCCCTACCCATGGTTAGGGAATTTTGCTAGTATGAGGAGTTTGTGATTGTTTATTCATTTTATTTTTTTTCCACTGTAGCTTTGAGAAAACTCAGAGCTAAGTGCAATGATCATGGGTAATAATTATTTCACAACAGCTTCCTCTGCTCCTTGAAGATGGCCTCTCTTCGGCCTTGACCTTTAATTCTATGTTACATCCTACAAGTGTCGGGGATACCAGGGCCTAGCTGGGAATTGGCCTTCATGCTCGGAAAGCAGGGAAGTTTGAATGATTGTGCTGGTGGGGAAAAGTTTAGAGGAAGGAGGGGTTGTGCGGTGAGTATTATTGCCAAGTCCCCCCAGGAGAATCTCCAGTTCTTCCAGCATGTCTTCCCCATTCCCACAGCATCCCTTCATCTCCTCCACCCAGCCGCCTGTACTCCTACCCCTCAGGATTCCATGTGGAGACAGATATGGCCCTCCCCACCAAGGGGCCGTCTTGCCTCCCTGATGAACCCTGGCTGATCTGGACTAGGGCTGAAACCTAAAATAATGTGTGGTTTTATTACCAAATTCTTCGGCAGTTTTATATGTATTCATAGTGGAAGATAAGGTGAGTAAAATAACCCCTTGCCCATAATTTTTTCTGAAACATCTGTTTTCAAAATATTGTTTTACCCAGAGGGTGCCACTTTCAAATAGTTGAAGCAACTTGTAAAAGGCCCAGGCTGTCGAACTCGAGTTTAATGCATGAACTGTACTGTAATCCTGCAAAGAAGATCCCTTCTACTGCAATTCATTGCTTAATGTCTGTGTTTCTTAAGCAGTTTTTCCCAAGTGTGGTCCAGAATGACTTGCTTTAGAATCATCTAGACATCTGTGGACTTACATCTCTGGACTTACTCCAGACCTACTCAATTAGAAATTCTCCAGGTAGAACTTGAGTTTAACAGGCTTCAGAAATATATTTAGGCAACATAAAGTTTGGGACCTGCTACATTAGGGGTCAGTAAACAGTTTCTAAGAAGAGCTGGGTAGTCAATATTTCAGGATTTGTGGACACAGGTCTCTGTGACAACTACCCAACTCTGTTACAGATGATGCACTGGTGGATGGCCATTGGCTGTGTTCCCATAGAATTTATTTATGTAAATAAGTGGTGGGCTGTGTTTGGCCCTCACACTATAGTTCGTCAACCCTGGCAGTAGATGGTGAGTTTAGAGAGTGGAAACTGTATTTATCTCCTTTACTACCACACAGAATCAAGTGAAGGCTGTATCATAAAATGGTCACTTGGTGAAGATAGATTGCGTATATAAATGAACAGATGCTTACAGAGGACACTGACTTTTAAGGTTATTTTTGAATTCATACAAAGTACACTTGATCTTTGTTATTGAACTTAACGTTTGGCTGCCCATCACTCAAGAATCCAATACTGAGGGGCAAGTGCTCTGGAAAAGGAAAGAAAGCTTTAGTAAGGAAGCTGGCAATCCTGGGGAGAAGGTGGACTCACATTCCAAAGAATCAATTCCTCACTGCCAATGAAGGGGCAAGAGCTTTTAAAGGGGAGTTTCAGGGGTGTATGGGGGAGGGGCGATGTGCAGAGCAGCTCTGGAAACTGGTCATGCAGCGGTTTGATCAGCAGCATCTCAACTGTTTGAAGTACAACCTTCAACTCTGGGGTCACTTTGTCCCCATTTCCTTGAGGCCAGTTCATGGAACTGCGCAAAACGGAGCAGTTTACGTCATGGCTCCAGTCTAGTCATCGCGTAATCAACATCTCCCACCTGATGGGGGTCTCAGTGTTTAAAGGATGTGGCTCAGACTATTATCTATAGCCCTTGAGGAGGAACTAAATGTCCTTGACTTTGCTTAATGGTTAAACTATCATTATTTTGTCTTGACTGTTTTCCTTTGTTTCTGCATTTTCTAATTTCTCTGATTAAATTTATTCATTGACTAAATTACTCTGATTAAATTTATTCTTTGGCTCTTTTCTTACAGACATGAAGCAGGCGGAGGGCATGGGGTCTGTCATGGGAAGGTCCCATAGGGTCCTGCTCCATTACATTTTTGGACCACAGTTCTGTGGGTTTTGGCAAATGCACACGGTCATGTGACCACTGTTAAAATCAGGGTACAGACAGTTACAACCTACCCCAAAGTCGCTCTAGCTGCCCTTAGTCAAACTGATCTGTTCTCTCTCCCTATATTAGGCCTTTGTCAGAGGTGAAATGAATAGCATACTATAGCAGATAGTTTTCTGGGTCTGCCTTGTTTCACTTTGCAGAGAGCATCTAAGATTCACTTGTGTGGCTACTTGAACCAATGGTCTGTCCTTTGAGGGCTGAACAGTATCCATTGTACATTTGTGCCACTTCCCAGCTGAGAGAAATTTTGGTTTGTTTCCAGTTTTTGGCAATCAGGAATAAAACTATTATAAACATTACTGTGGACATACAGTTTCATTTCTCTTGGGTAAGAACCTAGGAGACAATTGCTGAGTTCCAAAGGAAGTGTATTTTTAACTTTATTAAGAACTGTCAAGCTGCTCTTCGAAAGTTGGCCTATTTGCATTTCTACAAACTACATATGTTCATGCTCAGCTGCACGGCGTTGTCTGACTCTTTGCCACACTGTGGAGACTACAGCCTCCCAGGCCCTTCTGTCCATGGGATTTTCCAGGCAGGAATAGTAGAGTGGGTTGCCATATCCTCCTCCAGGGGATCTTCCTGACCCAGGGATCAAACCTATGTCTCTTGTGTCTCCTGCATTGGCAGGTGGATTCTTTACCACTGAGCCACCAGGCAGAGTTCCAATTATTCCGTATTTGTGCAAACACTTGGTATTGTTGGGTTTTTAACAATTTGCAGTCATTTCTTAAGTGTTAGTGGTATCTCGTGGTTTTAATTTGTGTTTTCTTAGTGAGTAATGATGTCAAGCATCTTCTCATGTGCTTCTTTGATACCTGTATATTTTTTCTGTCCATGTTTTAAAAATTAGGGAAGAGGGATGAATTGGGAGATTCAGACTGACATATATATTCCCTATGTGGAAAAGAATCTAAAAAAAGAGTGGATGTATGTATATGTATAACTGATTCACTCAGCGGTAACTCTGACACTAACGCAATGCTGTAAATCAACTATACTCCAATAAAAAATTTAAAAATTGGGTTTTGTTGTTCTTGTTTTTGTTTTGAGACTTGTTTATATATTCTTAATGCAAGTTTATGGTCAGTTACATGATTTGCAAATGTGTTCTGTCAGCTGGTGGCTTGTCTGCATGTTCTCTGTTACAGAACAGCTGTTTTGAAATTTTGATGGCATCAAATTGATCCATTTTTTTCTTTTATGAATTCTGCTTTCATTGTCTTTTCTAGGAATTCTTTTCCTAACAGGAGGTCACCAGTTTTTTCCCTATGCTTTTTCTAAAAGCTTTATAGTGTTACATGTTATGTTTAGGCCTCTGGTTCACTGAATTAAACTTCAAGTATGGAGGGAAGTATAGGTCTAGGTTTATTTTTCCAACATAATTCATTTATAAGACTATCCTTTCTTCTTTGAATTGTCTTTGTACATTTGTTGAAACTCAATCGACCATGTTTGTAGGGGTCTATTTCTGGATCTCTATTCTGTTCCATTGATCCATGTGCCCATTTATTTTTACCTCTCTTGCATCCCTGATGTTAATAATCTGTGTTTTGTCTCTTCTTCTCTTGATTAGTCTCTCTATAAGTCTGTTAACTTCATTGGTATTCCCAAAGAACCAATTTTTAGCTTCACCACTTCCTATTCTGAATTTTACTATTATTTTCCTACTTTAAATGTCATTAATTTATGGTCTAATTTTTATTTTCTCCTTCCTCTGCTTGCATTTAGGTCAAATTTGCTCTTCTTTCTTTTATTTTCTTAGGGTGAAAGTGTAGATCATTGAATTTAAATATATTTATTAAATATATTTATCTAAAATGTGCGTTTAATGCTGTAAGTTTCCCTCCAAGCACTGAATTCACTGAATCCATTTTTGTCTCATTTTCACTTAGCTAAACATACATTATATTAACTTCCTTTAGAGTTCTTATTTAACACACGGATTCCTTAGAAATGTATTGCGTAATCTCTAAACACTTGGGGATTTCCCAGCTATCTTTCTTGTTAATTTTCAGTTTCATTTGTTATGGTCTGAGAATGTACTTTGTACCATTTCTATTTTTAAAAGAAATTGCTAAGGTATGTTTCATGCCTTAGAATGTAGTCTATCTTAGTGAATGTTCCAGATGCCCTCAAAAACAATGGATATTCTGCTCATGTTGGGTGTCGATTAGAACAAATTAATTGATACTGCTCTTCAGGTCATCTATTTCCTTACTCATTTTCTGTTTGTTTTCTCAATTATAATACTTACAGAGGAATGTTGAAGTCTCCACCTGTACTTGTATATTTATCAATATCTCCTTTCAGTTCTGCAAGCTTTTGCTTCATGTAATTCGGTGTCCTGTTTTTAGGTGCGGACATGTTTAGGATTGCTGTCCTCTATAAGAATTAATCACTTATCATTATGCAATGAACCTCTTTATCTCTTATCATGTTCCTTGTTCTGAAATCTACTCTGTACAGGGTTAGTATGGCTCCTCTAGCTTTCTTTTGGGCTTCCCTCGTGGCTCAGATGGTAAAGAATCTGCCTGCAAAGCAGGGAACCTGGGTTCGATTCCTGGGTTGGGAAGATCCTCTGGAGGAGGGCATGGCAACACACTCCAGTATTCTTGCCTGAAAAATTCCATGGATAGAGGAGTCTGGTGGGCTGCAGTCCATCCATGGGGTCTCAAAGAACTGGACACAACTAAGCGATTAAGCATACCAGCTTTCTTTAGATGAATATTTGGATAATCTTATCTTCCTTTGCCCCTTAACTCTTGATGTAGCTGTCTTTAACTTAAAACAAGTTTCTTGTGAATAGCATATAGTTGAATCTTTTCATCTCTTTTTAACCCAATTTGACCATTTCTGACTTTTAGCTGTTGTGTCTAAACCATTTGTGTTTAAAGTGATTGTTCACACACAGGCCTGCCCTGCTTTGTACAGTAGTGTGGACTGTGGAACTAAATGTGGAAGATGAAACAACACAAAGTGATCTTAATAATCAATGGAAAATTAATATGGTTTCATAACCTTTAATCTTTCATAAGTCTTCTGCTATTGATTACAAAAATACAGAAAAATGAAAAAATTGTGCAACTATTATTTATTTAGAATACTATCGTTCAAGACATTAGTATGTGCACACATGCTCAGTTGTGTTAGACTAGGTGCAACCCCATGGACTGCAGCCCACCAGGCTCCTCTGTCCATGGAATTTTCCAGGCAAGAATACTGGAGTGGGTCGACACTTCCTTTTCATACTGTTCCTTGGAAGGACTGATGCTGCAGCTGAAGCTCCAATACTTTGGCCACCTGATGCAAAGAACTGACTCATTTGAAAAGATCCTGATGCTGGGAAAGATTGAAGGCAGAAGGAGAAGGGGACGACAGACGCTGAGATGATTGGATGGCATAACCGACTTGATGAATATGAGTTTGAACAAACTCCAGGAGTTGGTGATGGACAGGGAAGCCTGGGAGGCTGTAGTCCATGGGGTTGCAAAGAATCGGACACAACTGAGCAACTGAACTGAACTGAACTGAACAGCCATTTCCTACTCCAGGGGATATTCCTAACCCAGGGATCGAACTCAAGTCTCTTGCATCTCCTGTATTGGCAGGCAGATTCTTTACCACTGCACCACTTGGGAATTCCCTAAAAGCATTAGAAACATTGAGAATTAATGTTTTCATTATCGGTAAAAAACTGCCAACAGCGAGTGTAGTGTGCTTGCCTTCTGCTCATCATGTAAGTAGCAGTACATGGTGGACATCTTTTCCATGCTTCTGTAAATTGTCATACTTCTTTCTAAATTTTGATCAGCCTACAGCATTTTATCCTTTGCTCTTATAACATCATGAAATATCTCTGAGAATTCCTTTAATGTGAAATTTTGTCTGGCATCACTAACACTGGAAAGCTTCATTCTTTTTGTCAGAATCACTGTCCTCATTTACGTTGATAAACGTGCCTTTCCTATGTTCCTCTGGTTGCTTTTGTACAGTGTTTTGAAAGGTGGTAGTGGCTTTCCCTGGGTCATCTATTTCTTCTGTAAATCCATTTGTGTCCAAAGGGAATTTTTCTTGCACATTATCACTTCTCATTTACTTGATGCAATTTCATGTACCTTGACCAGTTTCCTCTTCAATTGTCTATTCTTTGTAAATATCACGTGGTTTTATCACCGGGAGGCAAGGAGGAAACAAGACGACATGCTTGGCTCTCTGTGAAGGGACTGAAAATAGGTGTGCTGTGACCTCCCCCCCAGCAGACTGTGAAAGAATGATGGGTTGGCGGCTGGTCTGATGCACACTGTTTTGTGTCTGTGGACCAAAAAGCCAACAGTGGAGTCTGTGCTTTAGGCAATTTCTTACAGTGTTCTGTGGTACCTGAAGGTTGAACGGTGTCATTGGGGCATCAACTAACTGGAGTATCCTTGTCTCCCCTCTTGGTTTTTACCTCCTCAGTTGGCTCTGACAGCAACCCGGCTGTGACAACTATTTGTAACTGGAGGCTTCACCGGGAGGAAAGGAATGGGGAAGGCGCCCTGTTCCTAGATGGATGGGACCCTGCTGTGTTCTCCAGAAACGCCCTGCCAGGGAACAAGTCTTTTGTTTTGTAGGGAGGACGCTCTTGGTTGGGTTACACAATGATTACTCCTTTCCTTCCTTCTGTCAGGACAATGGGAGGAGGAGGTACCCTCTACATTCACCCCGATTTTCTCCGTGGGAGTGTGTTGGAGTTCCTGGAGGAAAAGTCTGCAGAGGTGAGGGGTCCCTGCAGGACTCCGGCCCCCAGGAGCTTCTCACGTGTCACGCCACACACAGATGCCAGGAGTTCATCAGAATTCCCACCTTAATGCTCCCACCGGCTTGCGGCATCTGGTGGTGTCTGCTCCAGGTTAGCAAATCTCCCCTGTATCTCCCCTGAAAGCCCATTTCTTCAGATTTATGGATGGTGGTTTGCCCAGAGCCTCAGTTCTCTGATGGATCCAAGAAAAGTTGTTCCTGTTAAGTTCATCCAGCTTTTCTTAGTATAAGGATGAGAATGCTGACTTCCTAGCACTTTAGGTGTCTGAGCTGAAACTGGAAGTCCAGCAAAGCCGTGTTGGAGTTTCCTTCTTGACTTTCTAGCTGTGAGGCTCACAGAGATTGGGGAGGCCTCCAGGGGAAAGACATTTACTGCAGGTCAGAACAGCCTGGATCCCATCAGACCCAGACAGTTTTGGAGGGTCTGGGAGTCATTCCAAGGGGATGGTCTGGTAGCATCCACAGGACCCTGAAGTCAGAAGACAGGACGCTGATGGAAAGAGTAGACTCATCCTCCAAGTTACTGGATGTTTTTTGAAATTCAGACACCGTGCCCTGTCCTCTACATGAATGAGGCAGGTATGATGACCCCAAGTCCAAGTTCACCTGCTCTGTTAAGCCCCTGCGAAGACCCAGCCTCTTTGCACCTGACCACGACCACCTTTCCCAAAGTGCACTCTGAGTGCTGACTCTGTGACACGTTAATCAGAGTAATGGGAAGTTGGAGCAGAGGAGGTGCCATAGGGCAACTAGTTTAGGAAACTGATTGCCACTTAGGAGAATTCTGATTCCAAGGTGCTGATCCTCGTACAGAGCTCGATTCTTGACTGAAGGAGGAAGGTGGCAAAGTTCCCGGGGGCAGATCTCCTATGAGCCATTCACATGGGACCAAGGGGAACAAACTGATTGGAAATAGACCACCTGGGAGGTGAATGAAAGGGGTTCTTAAGACAGGAATCTTGCAGCCGAGCTAAATTTTTAAAAATCCTGATGGAGAAAGAATCCAAGGGTACACTAGACTAGCTGAAGCAGATGAAATAATTAATGCCCTTAGACATCACACCAGAAGCCTCCAGCTCAGGAAAGCTTCCCCACAGTCAGACAGAGGGGGTTGTGGACCCCAGGGAAAATGCCACACCCTCCCAGCCTGCATCAGGGGAAAGCAGGCATGTTTGCCAAATTCCCGACTTAGAGACAGTTTACCCCGTCACGGTTCAGGAGATCCTTTCCAAGTATATGACACGATCCGTCACACGTGTGCAGCAGTCCCATCTGACACCTGGATTGTACAAGCCAAATTTCTTGCAGGAAAATTTGAAAGAGTCACTGGCCGACATCCAAGCAGCTAATTCTCCAGGAAAGAAGAGCTCGTGATAATGAGCTGAGCGTTCTTTTGGCTGAGAGATGCTGGCACAAATTAAAAAATGAGCGCTTATCAGAGACCAAAAATATCGAGAAGGCTTTTAAAGGTTTCCAAAATATCCTTTTGTTTCTGATGTTGCACACGGGGAGTTTGGCAGACGCCTGCAAGGATAACCCCCATGAGGGGTCCAGGGTCCAGAGGTCTGAGCCTCTGATGGTCGGCCCATCCCCACGTGGCAGCTCCTCACTGAGCACGAGAAGGCGGGGCTGGCTTTTGCTCCAACCCTCCTACCTTCAGAGGGAGCCTCTGGCCTGGGCTCCATCCTCCCCTGTCTGATGTCCCTGGGGCAGCTCTTGGAGGACTCTTTGCCTCGCCCCTCTCACCAGCCTGCCTTAGATTCCCGAACAGAGGAAGAGACTGCCCGGGAGGGGTCCTCATGGGCACTCCCCCTCCAGGCTCATCCTCCACCAAGAACGAGTGTCTACATGTCTACACCATGTCTACACATAGACACAACATGTCTACACCAAGCCCTGTCCACACAGCAGAAGGTGAAAGCAGAAGTGAGTTGCCTTCCTTCCAGTGAGGCTGCTTCTGCGGATCCAGAACCACAGCGAGAGGCTTTTCTCTCTACTCAAATAATTTTTTTTTCTTTTTTCCCTTTGCCTTTTATTGCTGTTAGTGTTTATTGGCCCAGATGGAAACTTGATAGGCTTTTATTATTCTTAGATAATGTTTTATAACTATAGTTTATATAAATCTGACTCATATAAGTTTATTGATTGAATTATATTTGTAAGGAGTGTGTTATAGTGTCTTTATTGTTGTTCACAAATCATCCAAAAAGATGGCAACAATTTTATTTTGTCTTTTTCCTAGAATAAGTTAGAAATTTTTCTCTTTTGCTCTTACTGCTGTTGCTTAGGTAAATATACAATGATTCAAATGGAGACTTGCTAGCAAAATGTTTAGGACAGTGTTTTATAAATCTACATGTAAATGTGGATCTCATTCAATTTTTTGTTTCCATCTTCTGCGAGCAGTAGTATTCTTGTTATTACTCTTTCACAATACCGTCTACTGATTCAGAAACTGCAAATTCTGATCTCTCTTCTCAAGCAATGTTGAAATTTCTCTCATTTGATGTTGCTGCTGGAGTTAAGTGATGACACAAGGGTCCCAATGGCAGCTCAATACAATTATAATTCTTTGGAGAGCACTGTATAAATGGAGCTTATGTAAAACTGCATTTCCTGCGTGCCTGGCTCCCTTTCCTCTCTCTGCCTGGAGGAAGGGCAGCCTTTCTGTCTCTGCTGCTCAGTGAAGCCCATGCATGAGCTGCAGAGCGAGTTTCCCATGAGCTGTCTCCCAGTCAGGTGATTGGAGCCCACAGCTTATTTCTTTACCAAGCGGTGAACTGACCCTGCTGCTTTGGTTCACTCACTCAGTCGTGGCTGACTCTTTGCGACCCCGTGGACTGCGATATGCCAGGCTTCCCTGTCCTTAGTGAAATAAAGTTTGGTCTGAAAAACTTAGTTTTGGAGGGACTTCCCTTGCAGCCCAATGGTTAAGACTTCATGCTTTCACTGAAAGGGGCATGGGTTTGAACCCTAATTGGGGAACTAACACGTGCCACATGGTATGGCAAATATATAGATTTGAAACTTATGCAATTTCTTACAGTCAGTGTTCTGTGGCACCCGAAGGTTGAACGGTGTCGTTTGGGGGCATATATATATACACACACACACAATACACACACACACACACACACACACACACACACACACAAGTTGTTTTGGAAACACTGACCATGGCCAGAGACCCCTTACCTCCATGTTCATCCTCAGTGTTGGCGTGTAGAGGAGGGAGGTTTTCCGGAGGACCCTACTGAGGGTTTCTGCTCCCTTCACTGATTTCACTGTGAAAACTGAGGAAGAGCTACCTGAAAGAGCCCCCAGTGGTCAAAGCTAGAACAAATTTGGCAACGGAAGAGATAGCACAGTACTGGATTAAAACCCAAAGCATCAAGTACACATGCAGGGCGCCCCTCACACATCCCACAGAGATGGGACAAAGGAAGGGGAGAAGAGACTGGCTCTCCTTGCAGAAGAATTCCGGGCCGCCTGGGCAGGACTCCTCGCTCCAGGAAGGGGACCGTGAAGTCCTCTACCTTCACATGTGAGTGGATTTAATGACTAGCTTCCAAAAAAAGAAGTATGAAGATGGAAGAATCCTCACACCACAGTGAAGAGGCCTCACAGAGAACACGTTAGCCAAGGGACTGAGGGTAAGACCTCCCAGGATGAGTTGTTCTGATGTCATGTCCCCCCTCATACGAGAAGGTCACTGCATCTCTGTGGTTTCTTCCAAGGATCATCACAAGAAAACACCCAGATTGAGGACGCCGTGGAGGGGACCGGTATCCTCCTGTCCATGAGATCGTGATAAAAGGACACGCTGAGAAACTTATAAACCAGAGATGGCTAAAGAGTCTAGCTGATCATGACATACCAGTGCTCATTTCTCAGTTTTGAGAAAGGCACCCTAGTTGTGTAAGATGTGAACACTGGGGAAGCCGGGTGAAGTGATACAGGAACCCTCAGCCCTGCCTTTGCACCTTTTCTGTAAATCTAGAATTATTCCAAAATTAACAGCTGATTAAACTTCCAAGACACCCTCATCCTGCTCCTCTTGCTAAATTCAACAAAAGCCTGCACAGCCAATTGAAGACCGTCCTGAGATTGCTCTGAATGGCGGAACGACTGGCCGAGGGCCGCAGGCCTCAGGAACAGCAGGGCAGAAGCCCTCAGGCCCCTCTTTTTATGTTCCATATACTGTAGAGTGGGCGCTGGATGAGCCTGAAACCTAGGACTTCCAACAGGAGCAGACAACAAAAGCCCCAAGAAAATCCCAGGCTTTCTGGCCAAGAGACAAGCAAGGGGACATCCCAGTAGGACGGAGAGGTTTGGCAGCAACCCCCCACCCACCCCAACCTAAAGCCACGACACCTCCCCCTTGTCCCACCCCATGGTGCTGTCAACGCACCTGTGCCGAGTGTGGACACCCACCCTGGCCCCCCACCTCTCGTACCATTGAGGACCCAGAGAAGATCCCCCCTTTCCCACTGACCCAGTGTCAGGGCAGACAGAGAGGGGACTCTGGGCTTTCTCCCTCTGAACTTAGAGGAGGGAGACTCCAAGATGGGACAGAGCTGAAGAAAGGGGCTCTCTCAATTTCCTTAGAAAGTCCTGGGCAAACTCCTGGCCACCTTAAACCTGCAACTGACCTGCATGAACACACCAGGTCTCAGAGCTGGACTGCAGCATGGAAAACCAGCCAGACTCTCCAAGCAGCCTCTGAGCTGCACAAAGAGTTGACCGAATGGCACAGCAAGGGCCCTAATTCAGACTGTCACTGGACCTGCAACCCACAAAAGTCAGCCAGACTCTGTGTGGCAACCCTAGACTGAGTGACTACTGCAAGAGCAGGAGCTTCATCAGGAATCCAAAGCCTAATGCACTGCCCCGAGGTCCGGGGCACAGTGGAAAATCACTGGTCAGATCAAGGGGGCCCCTGGAATGACACAGCCAGCGTTTGCACTGTGCAGTCTTACACGGTGATACAAGTGGTCCTGAGAAAGGGCATCTGTACTTCAGGGCTTCTAAGGTTCCCGCTATTTCTAAAGAGCTTGCCTTTGAGCACTTGCTTTGGCTGGGTGTGGGGTAGAGACCCTCACTGGCTGCCTGCAGGAAAACATTGAGAGGTGTTGGCTCAGAGGACTGGGGAAGGGGGAGGAGAGCCTGCAGGTGCAGGGAGGGGGTGTCAGACCCACCCTCCTGCCGTGTTTGGCTGGGTGCCCACACCATCACTTCCAACAGTACAGAAGTAAGAATAGGGCTTTTCCTGGGATTCATCGCACAATTGACTATTTCCCATTGAAAACGCTCTTGACTTGTGTTCATGGCCAAGAACAACAAACAGACGTTTTATCATCACCTGGATGTCTCTTTTGAGTTGGAGGAGCGAGGAAGGATTTGTTATTCCTAAAGAACTAAATTCATAGAGTGCTGTGTTACAGTTTTAAATTTCACGACAGAATAGAGCCAGAACTCCTTCATCTCTTGTCTAAAACCTACAGTGTTTGCTTCTCTGACCTGGAACGTCCATTCTGTGCCGCTTTGACCTTGCCTAAGCTTTGCTTTTGGCGTGCTGCAGTCCATGGGATCGCAGAATCAGACATGACTGAGCAAGTCAACGACAAAGCTTTACTCAAGGAAGGGGCTACTTGACAGTCAAAATCCTGTCCATCCTTCATTTTAGAATAAGCAAACCAACCAAACACTTGTAGATCATCAGAAAGGAAAATGCCTTGATCATATGACCTCACCTGTCCATCCCCCCACCCCAAAGGTTTCCAATTCATTATGAAGACAGGGAGGCAATGCAAGTAGTGTGGAAATGGAACGCACCTTTCCCTTTAGATCGCCTAAGGTCGGTTAGTGCCCTTTACAGTTTACAAAGCACTCTTACTGTTGGCAGCTTCTTGTTTGAACCTGGTACTAGTCCTAACCCCTTGGATTTGCAGAGAGAGTTTTCTTATCACATCACTCATAGGAAAGTGCTTTCCTTCATTAGGCAAGAGTTAAGTCCTTGGGTATAGTGCCAGGAGAACTTTCCAGATGTACTTGCATGGAACATTTTCTTTAAAAATGCCAATCAGGCACCAAAGTATTTCACTTTTGATTGGCCTTTGGGAAACTCATTGCTAAATTTAATATGAACTTGTAATAATAAGCTCATATTGGGGTATTGTAGCATTCACTCCTCTGTGTCTTTAAGATGGTCTCCAATTGTACTACTTTTCATTATGTTCAATCATGCAGGGTCTTTTAGGCATGTGAAGGATTTTGGATTTTATCCAAAGGGCTGTAGGAAGCCATAAAAGGGTTTAGGCGGGGAGTTGACATGATTGAGTAACAATTTAAACGGATCATTCTGGCTGTCATATGTGGGATAGAGTTGAGAGGGGCCAGGAGAGGAAGGGAGAGACCAAACGCGAGATTACTTCAGAGGCCTGGAGCGGGGCGGGCGTGGAGGAGAAGGAACAGGCTTGGGCAGACTCATAGGAGTGACAGCCCTTAGTGATGGTCTGGCGGTGGGGATGAGTCCAGGCGTGCTGGCCGATGGGTGACCAGTTAGTGGGGCAGGCAGGAGGAAGTTTGGGGAGAGGAACAATCATGCATGTCCCACTTCAAGCCAATATCCCAGCTTTCTGGTGTTGGTGAAGTTGCAGGAAGAGGAGGGTAATGAGTCAGAACGGGAAGGGAGCTTAAGTTTCTCAAGGAAATGGGGACACTCGCACAGACTGGTGCCCTTGTGAAGCTGCTCTGGTTACCCGAGTGCAGCCCGTGGTGAGGGACACAGTTTCCTGTCTGCTGAGTCATGGCTGGGCACTCTCCAACTTGTGATCCAGAAAGAAAAGCCTTTGGTGGTTGGAGGGGTGGAGGCAGGTGTTGCCTCCTGAGGTCTATCTGACTGTCACTCACTACTCCCTTCTCTGACCCTCTCGGTGTGAGAAGATAAGGGGGCCTGCTAATCAGCCTCTTGGACCTTTCCTCCCCGCCTTATCCCACTCCCCAGCTTGTGGACCGTCCCCTGTGACCGGGACCTCCACTGATATCATTGTGGAGCCCCCGTCAAGATGCTCTGATAGCAGGATGGTTGCTTCTCTCTTTGTAGCCAGGCTGCTATTGCCAGTTCCCTTCTTTTTAAATTTAATTTTTATGTTGGACTTCCCTCATAGCTCAGTTGGTAAAGAATCTGCCTGCAATGCAGGAGACCCTGGTTCAATTCCTGGGTTGGGAAGATCCCTTGGAGAAGGAAATGGCAGCCCACTCCAGTATTCTTGCCTGGAGAATCCCATGGGCGGAGGAGCCTGGCGGGCTGCCGTCAATGGGGTCGCAAGAGTCGGAGACGACTTAGCAACTAAACCAACCAACCAACCAGAGTTAATTTACAGTGTTGTGTTGCTGTCAGGTGTGCAACTAAGTGATTCAGTTATATGTCTGCTGCTGCTGCTGCTAAGTCGCTTCAGTCGTGTCTGACTCTGTGCGACCCACCAGGCTCCTGTGTCCACAGGATTCTCTAGGCAAGAATACTGGAGTGGGTTGCCATTTCCTTCTCCAATTATATGTATACACAAATCCATTCTTTTTCAAGTTCTTTTCCTGTAAAGGTTACTGCAGAATATTGAGTAGATTTCCCTGTGCTCTACAGTAGATCTGTGTTGGTCATCTATATTATACTTAGCCCCTTGCCAGTTTCCTTCCATCTCTTGCTTGGTGTTTGAGTCCAAGGCTGTAAAAGAGGTGTGAGGGACAGGGCACCAGGCAGGCGTGCCTTCTCAGGCCACATCTGCTGGTTCCTGGGGAAGTGCAGTTGGCTTCCATTAAACGGAGGCTCAGAGTTATAATGAGGCATAGAGTAACAGGATGCTCCAGACTGGAGCATCTCCCAGACCCGGCCACATGGCACTCACCCAGCAGCTTTAGCTGGATAAGCATCTGTTTCTATAAGATTCTGTCTTTGGTTTCGCGTAGAGAGCTTTTCTAACCTAATTATGTGTGTCAACTCCGTGGTTGTAATCAGTGCTCTTAGCTTAACCTTCACAAGCAGTGACGTTTAGATGGCTTTATGGGCTGTCTCAGGGAGTCCCTGGGTTACGCTAGACATGACTGATTGCCGCGTGATGGAACCGCGCTGCGCAGCCTGCTGACCTTTAATAGGCACGTTAATGGTGACTGAGTCTTGGCACCACCTTGCCGTGCTGGCTCTCGCGTTGCCTTTGTACATTAAAGTATGGATCATAGCGGACATGTCTGGCAAATTACAGAGTGACCTGAACTGCTTCCAAGTTATGAGTACTTGGTGAGTTTATTTAAGAGGGAGTCCATCAATTAGCACTCAAGTCATTCTCATATTCCACTGCCCACCCCCTCATCTCCCCACTCCCCGCCCTAGCCACAGGTTAAGCGAAGGGATTACGCATTAACCTAGTTCGGTTGGCCATCGAGATAAAATCACGCACATTATCTCCTTGGAAATCCTGAAGCATGAAAAGGCATTTGTCCCTTTTATTCACTCTTTTCGGCTGTTTCTTATCTGGGATAAATATAAAAGTGCCACAGAATGGGAAGGGAGTTTCAAGTTAATTTCATGTTTATATCAAGTTACTTAATGTGTTTAAATATTAAAGGTCTCTTCCGAGTCTTTCTAGATCATTATGGCATTTCTTCTATGTTTACGAAGCCCTTTCTCCTACTGATGGGTCCTAGAGATGCCTTTTGCTCAACCTCTCTCTCTTTGCCCTGGGGAATTCTAGTGGAGGATATATTTACAAACCTGTGGTCATCTTTTCATCAAAGTGGTCATTTATTTTTCAATGTGAAGGAAGCAGTGACCTGAATGTCTCAAGTCAAGCTATGAAACTTCTTTATTGTTATTCTTCCCATTACTAAAGGTAAATTATAAGCTCATTTCATGGAGGGAGGTAAAGTAGAATTGGTTGTTTTGGGGAGACATTATCAATACTCAGCCACAATAAAACATTAATGGGTAAAAGCAGTCCCTGATACACAGTAAAGATTAGCTTCATGGTATGAGGCAGGCTACTCCCTAGTTGAGATGAGTTGAAGAAAAATAAATCACCTTCCCCTCTTCTGGGAGATAAAATCTGGTGCTGATTGTTGTTAGGTACAGCGTGTATTCTTGAGAGTTCAGAGTTGAGAACATTAAAGTTTCCTGTACTACTTTGCAGCTACCCTGTCTCTCACACACACACAAAAGCAAACTTAAATTTACTCAAACTTCCCTTTGCCTTGCCAGGGCCAGATAATCTGATTCTCTTGCCAAAAACGTTTTAACCTTTTGACATTTACGCATGCATGCATGTGCTCTCAATCGTGTCCGACTCTTTGTGACCCCACGGACTGTAACCTGCCAGGTTCCTCGGTCCATGAAATTCTCCGGGTAAGAATGCTGGAACAGGTTGCCATTTCCTTCCCAGGGGATCTTCCTGACCCAGGGATTGAACCTGCATCTCTTGCATTTCCTGCATTGGCAGGTGGTTTTTTTAACTAGCTGAGCCATCAGGGAAGGCCTGGGCACTTATGGAACAAGTATAAATAAGATTCAAGTAAATAAAATTTTTTAGAGATCTTACTGAGGGAGTCTTGCATGGGAGAAAGAGTGGGGGTGGGTGGGGCTCGACACTGGTACGCCAGAGGTGGCTCGTGCTTGCTTGCCAGAGCTGAGCGTTAAATTTCCAGATGTCGGGACAGCTAGCTGACTACGTGATAGTAGCTTGAAACTGGTTGTGGCAGGAATATTTACACCACGGCAATTGGCAAGAGGAGATGGTTAGACAGCATCCCTGACTCAATGGACATAAACTTGAGCAAACTCTGGGCGATCGTGGAAGACAGGGGAGCCTGGAGTGCTGCACTCCATGGGGTCACCTAGAGTTAAACATGACTTAGCAACTGAACAACAACAATTGGCAAGTGCTGAAAACCAGGGTTGCCCCACCCCAACCCCAGGGTGTGCTAGTGGTAAAGAACCTGCCTGTCAGTGCAGGAAACAGAGAGACTCAGATTTAATCCCTGGGTCGGGAAGATCCCCTGGAGGAGGGCAAGGCAACCCTCTCCAGTATTCTTGCCTGGAGAATCCCACGGACAGGGGAGCCTGGCAGGTTGTAGTCCATAGGGTTGCAACGAGTCAGACGCAACGGAAGCAAGTTAACACAACACACACTCACTGGGAGGCTGTTAGCACGTATCAGCTCACCACTGCTGAGTCCAGCATAGGTCAAAACCTGGTGCAGAGGCCAGCCTCCACCATCTGACTCACGCAAGGAGATGGGGTCATTTCTAAGGGAGTTCTTTGGAAAACACTGAGGCTCTGTGGGGCCAGGGACTTCAGGGGGCTGGGTTGTTTCATCAGGAGCCTTTGCCGCTGGGATTGTCTCATTTGTATCCCGGTTCTATTGAGTCCTAGGTCCTGAGAAGCTCTTCTGCTCTGGCTTGCTTTCCTGGCCTCAGAGTCACCCAGCGTTTCAAGCAGAGAAGATGGGCTCCTGCGACAGTGGGCGTCCTGGGGGGCAGCAGGTACCGAAGCTGGTTGGCACTCAGTCCTGACCCCTAGCCTGCTGTGGCTCTCACAGAGAAGGCCCAAGTAGAAACAGGAGTAAAAACAGTGCAGTGATTAGTTTAAGATCTCTTGCTTTAGTCTTAGCCACTGACTTTTCCATATAAAAGAGAATCAAGCGAAAAAAGATGTTTTTGAGATACATCAGGCAGGCAACGAGGCAATCATCTCCTTGGCTTTCTGTCCAATCTTCTGGGCTCCGAGGATGAAATTTTACAATGTGTTGGATGTGAATGGTGTGTCTCTTCTTTCTGTGGGTTTCCGAGTTAATTGCAAACCAGAATTAGATGCTTTGAAATCTCAGGTCAGGCATCCCCCTACATTCTTTAACCAATACACAATCCTGGCCACACTACAGACAGCAAAGAGACATCTGAAAGCTGGCTCTTGATTTTCTTTAAAGCTTATTTGGTTTTTTCCAGCCAGCCATTTATTTGAGGATGTCTGAGCACCGACTATTCTATTCGATTTAATTTAAACTGTGGCTCTTTTATTTTCTCTCTCTTCCTGCCAGCTGAAATTATAGGAAACCACCATTTGCAGGTGAAAAGAACATTTCCTGAAGTTCATTTGCTAAGCTGTCTGCTATGAATGCTCTTAGCCAGAAAGAGCAGTCCTTAAGGAATAGGGTTTCAGGAATCTTCCTCTCTGCTCAGTTCTTGCACACCCCCACCCCTTCGTTCCAAGGAGACTGGGAATTCTTGCAATTTCACCTTCACCATCATAACCTTTCAGTATGATTTTCATTACCCAGTGAGAACTTTCAAAATACCCAGTTTTTTTGGTGTGAGTGTGTGTTCAATTAGTCATGCCTTTAGTGGTTGCACAATCTGACTTAAGCAGACGATTTGGGAAAAGTTAGGGACTTCACGGAGTTTTTAAGGTTTGAACCTTGCTGTTGGAGGCACCCTCGTCCAACATTCTACCCCAGTGGTCCTCACCCACGGTGGCTTTGCCTCTCAAGGGACATCAGCAATGTCTGGGGACGTTTCTGGTTGTCACCGCTGGGAAGAGAATGCTCCCAGCCTCTGGTGGATAGAGGCCAAGGATGCCAATGAGCCTCCCACAATGGACAGGACAACTCGGAAGAACAAAGAATCAGCTGGCCCCTAGTCTGAGGCTGAGACACCCAGGTCTACTCCATGATTGCGTCCCTTCCAGCCTTAGATCCAGCTCCAGGGATGGACCAACTCAAGAAACTATTCACAGGAGAAGCATCTCCCACCTGGGACCCATCTGTAGCTTACCTAGCAGGGGGCCAGCTGGGAGAGAAAGAAGGGCCTGGAGACCCAAGATGTTTCATCTGGGGACAGAGATGCCTTAGGTGGGTGGTACAGGTCTTCTGTCCTTAGGAGAGCATACGTAGATTTACTAAAAGAGATTGGACTTGGTCTGTGTGATTCCAGAGGCAGGTGAAGAAACATTAGGTAGAAGTTACGGTAAGGTCAGATTTGGCTCAGTGTTCAGTTCAGTTTGGTCACTCAGTTGTGTCTGACTCTTTGCAACCTCATGGACTGCAGCACTCCAGGTCTCCCTGTCCATCACCAACCCCTGGAGCTTGCTCAAACTCATGTCCATCCAGTTGGTGATTCCATCCAACCATCTCATCCTCTGTTGTCCCCTTCTCCTCCCACCTTCAATCTTTCCCAACTTTAGGCTCTTTCCCAATGAGTAGTTCTTCGCATCAGGTGGCCAAAGTATCGGAGTTTCAGTTTCAGCATCAGTCCTTCCAGTGAATATTCAGGACTGATTCCCTTTAGGATGGACTGGTTGGATCTCCTTGCAGTCCAAGGGACTCTCAAGAGTCTTCTCCAACACCACAGTTCAAAAGCATCAGTTCTTTGGCACTCATCCAATGGCACCCCACTCCAGTACTCTTGCCTGGAAAATCCCATGGGCAGAGGAGCCTGGTAGGCTGCAGTCCATGGGGTCGCTAAGAGTTGGACACGACTGAGCGACTTCACTTTCACTTTTCACTTTCATGCATTGGAGAAGGAAATGGCAACCCATTCCAGTGTTCTTGCCTGGAGAATCCCAGGGACGGGGGAGCCTGGTGGGCTGCCGTCTATGGGGTCGCACAGAGTCGGACACGACTGAAGTGACTTAGCAGCAGCATCTTTCTTTATAGTCCAACTCTCACATCCATACATGACCAATGGCAAAACCATAGCCTTGACTAGACAGGATGGGCAAATCCCAGCTCCCTGCTGTCGGTTTCTACTAAGCTCAAAGTTAAGAATCTTGAGGTTTCCATCGTGTGTTGTGTTTCCTAATGTCTCCAGCCCCCACTTCACTTTGTCCTTGTGCAGTTGATGTTTTGGCCAGAGTGAAGTCCTCATTGGGCTTGGGGGGTGAGGCGGGGATGGGGAGGGGTGAAATTCCAGGAGCAGGCCTGCAGGACACTTGTTCACGAGCGCAGTCTCCCTGGCTCTCCTTCTGCTGGCTCGGCCTCCATGTCCTCCTATCAGGGAGACAGGCTCTCATGGCCAAACCTGTGAATCTTGCCCGGAAGGGAAAAAGAAAAGGCCAGATGTGAACTTAAAATTTAGGATGCGTGTGGGGAACGAATATGTATGGACAGCTCTTAAGTTATCACTGGCTCTCCAGAAACTCTGATTGCCCTGCAATAAAAACACCCAGCATCCTGTGCCGGGATGAGAAGGGCTTCGAGTGTCTCCTGGGGGCGTCTTTGAAAGGCTGCCCAGACCGCAGCCCTGATGGCGGAGGCGCGTGGCTGACAGTTTAGCAAGCCGGCTCCAGCTCTCAGAGCGCAAGCCTGGGAATCGCTTCACTCCCAAGGACCGCACTTCGCTCCTTCTCACCTCCCGCCCACCCTGGGCAGATGCTGTCTCATCGGGGGAGATGTTTGTTTGCACAGCACTCTCCCAGACTGAAGATCCCCGGCATAGCTGGGTCTGCTTCTCGGAGTGGTGGGACCCTGGGAATGCTGGCACAACGGTGGTTGTTGCTGCAATGATGTGGTTTGAGATTAATGACACTGCTTTCATCCAGATGGATTCTGAAGCATTCTACAAGCTTGATCGAGTCATTTGAACAAGTTATAACAGTTCAATTTGTCTACGTTGAGCATGGCTTCTGGCTGAATCATAGGGCTTTCTGACCACACACAGGAACGAGATATTGATCACAGGCTGCGTAGAACCAGGAGTTTCAGCTGAGCTTGAAAGAAACCAGGCCCATTCTGCTGAGACCAGCATCGTCCAGTTGTACGTGGCGTGAGTCTGTGATGACCAAGGAGAACTTGAAAGAGGCTGCTGGGACATTTTACATGCCCATGAGTTATTCCCTAAAAAACTGTCTACACAGCCATGCGGGATCCAGATTTTAAAGACAGGAAAAAACCCTCGCAGGAGTGCCTGTGGGTCTGCAGGGCAGGGACCCAAGGGGTCCTATAGGCAAGGGGGCCTCCAGGACTCCCCGGGGTGGGGGGTTTCTGCTTGGTAGCTGCAAGGTCAGGGGCGGCTGTGACCCTGGCCCCTGCCCCCTGCCTCTAACTGGTTTCTCATCCTGGACTTCTGTACAGAGCTTCAGGTGGATAAAAGGGTCCGCTGGCAAAGGAAAGAACAATAAAATGTGCGAACCTGAGGGGTTCAGTGCCTGAGAGTAGAGGTGGTGAACAGAGAGGTCGTGTGAGTGGTTTGAAGTCACGCAGCCAATAGTCGGCCAAGCTGAAGCAGGACGGAGCTCTCTGTGCTGCCAGCAAGGGGCCACCGAGGGGCAGCCCTTCAGGCTACAGGACTGGCCTCAGGCAGTTTTCTAAGGAAGAGTGGATTTTCTCTTCCTTTGAGTTAAAGGATCCCATAGCTAAGTCCGGCTTCCCTGGTGGCTCAGACCGTAAAGCATCTGCCCACAAGGCGGGAGACCTGGGTTTGGTCCCTGGGTTGGGAAGATCCCCTGGAGAAGGGAATGACAACCCGCTCCAGTATTCTGGCCTGGACAATCCCATGGACAGAGGACCCTGGTAGGCTACAGTCCATGGGGTTGAAAAGAGTTGGACGCGACTGAGCGACTTCACTTTCTTTCTCTTTTTTCTTGAGTTAAAGGATGGCAGATGGGTCCTGAGTCTTGGGCTGGAGAGGGAGGGGTCAGTGCCTCTGCAGAGGAGCTTGCAAGGGAGGGTCTTTGAATTTAACTGACAGCATCCTCTTTGCCCCGGGACACTGACTTCGGCCGGTTGGGGATCCCAGCTGCGCTGGTTGAATGTAACCTGTGATTGCGTTTGCTCAGAGGGGTTTTCTCTTTGTTGGGATTTCAGTGTCACTTCATTCCTCCCCGAGAATATGCCTGTGGAGGCAGAATAACTGCCTCCTCCCCCCGAAGATGCCCCGTCCTTGTCCGTGGGACCTTTGAATGTGTTAGATTACACAGCAGAGAGAATTAAGGTTGCTCATTAGCTGACCTTAAAGTAGGGAGACTGTCGGGATGATGCAGTCGGACATGACTGAAGGGACTTAGCCTGCATGGGTGGCTCAGGGAATAAAGAATCTGCCTGCAATGCAGGAGATGCAGGATCGATCCCTGGGTTGGGAAAATCCCCCGGAGAAGGGCATGGCAACCCACTCCAGTATTCTTGCCTGGAGAATCCCATGGACAGAGGAGCCTGGTGGGCTACAGTCCATGGGACAAAGAGTCAGACATGACTGAAGCGACTTAGCATGAACGCATGTCTGAATTACACAGGTTGGTCCAATGTCGTCACAGATCTTGAAAGTGGAAGAGGAAGGCAGAGAGTCAGCCAGCAGAAAGATGTGAGAACAGAAGCAGAGGCCAGAGTGATGCAGCCGTTGGCTTTGAAGATGGAAGAGGCCACAAGCAAAGGTATGTGGGCCACCTTTAGAAGCTGGGAAAGTCAAGGGGACACATGACAAGGAGGCTGCCCAGGGGCCCCATGTCAGACCTGCAGCCTCCAGAGCTGTAAGGTGAGAAGTTGGTGCTGCTTTAAGCCACTGAGTGGTCACGTGCGGCAGCAACACAAGGAAACTAACAGGATGCCCTTGGCATCCAAGGGTGCTGACGGTGCTCCCCGCACGCAGGGGGCTGAGGGGGGCAGGGCTCTTACTGTCTTCAAAGGCAGAGAGTTTTGCCCCCATGCCCATCTGAACTCAGGTGCCCTTGCTTTTGAAGGGCCCGGGTTTGGGGAGGACTAGACTATTTCTGGTCACTGCCTCTGCTGACCGCAAGGATGGGCTTGGATGGAGGGAGAACCCTATTCACCAGAGCAGACACATAACAGGAACGACCCTGCTGTTTGCTAAGCTGGACACAGTCACCAGTGAGCACTGTGGTATTCGCTTAGTCGTGTCTGACTCTTTGTGACCACACGGAGTGTAGCCCACAGGCTCCTCTGTCCATGGGATTCTCCAGGCAAGAATACTGGAGCAGGTTGCCATTTCCTCCTCCAGGGGACCTTCTTGACTTAGGGATCAAACCTGGGTCTCCTGCATCACAGGTGGATTCTTTACCATCTGAGCCACCAGGGAAGCCCCCATCTGTGAATGAATGGCTCAAACACCAGTAAGCGACTGAGCTGACAGGTGAGCAAAGGGGCCTGACTCCAAGGCCTGATGTGTTTCTCTATTCAATATTCATTCATTCAGTTGTTTATTCAGCAAGTATCATGGCCCCCACCTTGATCTGGACGTGACACTACACGCCGGGGGCTAGAATTCAGAGCACAGCTGCATTCATACACCTTACCACACACACCCTCTATCCAAAGCCACACCTTAGGTGTCTCAGGGCCAGGCAGGGAACAGGAGGGGCTGGGAGGCCTCGGAGAGGACTGGGATGTGGACACTGGGGACCTGGCCACCTGTGCTGTGGCTTACCTGACTGTCACCTTGCAAGGATGTAGGTCCCGGATTTTTTTTAACACTTGGATTTTCAAAGGAAGCCAGATATCTGGACTTCTTACAATGTGCAATATTTTAAAGCTGGATGACTCCAGCTTGTGATTTGTGGAATAGTTTACAAATATTTGAAATTAATATTGACAATTATGCAGTGTTCAAAAATAGCAGAGACAAACAGAACGCTTTGGGAGGCTGGATTCAATCTGTCAGCCACTAGGTCCAGGTTGGACAGGTCAGAGCTGGTTTTGCTCAAACTGGAGCAAATGACAAGTGTGACCCTGGGAAGGAAGGAGTGAAGGTCGCAGGAACAATTTGAGGCCACTCAGCACTAGCCTTGATGGAACCCGAAAACTGCCCTTTGCAGCTCCTAGGTGAGGGTGGAATGAATTACATGCAGACAGCGCTGGGCGGCTGAGAGGAAGGCTTCCAGGAAGGATTCCTGCTTCTACTGATAGAATTGTGTTGCTGTTCTCAGCAGAGAGAAAAAACATTAACTTCAGGATGAAGGAAGTCTTCCTCTGAGTCTTAAGCAGGTTTCCAAGGTGGTTCAGTGGTAAAGAACTTGCCTGCCAACATAGCAGACTTGGGTTCAATTCCTGGGTTGGGAAGATCCCCTAGAGGAGGAAATGTCAACCCACTCCTGTATTCTTGCTGGGAAATCTCATAGACAGAGGAACCTGGTGGGCTATGGTCTGTGGGGTCACCAAGAGCCGGACACAACTGAGTGACTTAGCACAAGTCTTAAGTGCTTCTCCTTAGAAAATCAAAGATGAATCACTGTCTCTTCAGTTGACATTAGAGGACAAGTTTTGCATGACCTGAGGGTCACATCCCCATTTTGAGTAAATCTGCAGATTTCAGGATGCAGGCAGTGGAGTTCTATTCCAGCCCTGCCAGCTGCACCGGTCTAGGTAGCTGAATTCCCCTTGCTCTTGGCAGAAGACAAACTCTGCCCACCTGGGGAGACTGCCACTGCAATTTGGATAGAGCCAGTCCCTGGAGGGGAGGTGTAGGGTAGGCTTCCCCCTGCTCCATCTATAAGGAGATGCTGTGGGCAGCTGGGGCTCCTGGACACAATGCCAAGGGCAGCTGCTCACTGGGACACAGGAGGCTTGAGTGGTCAACCATTGGCGTCCCTGGCCCCCTGCCATGGTCTGATAGGATTGTACTTCTGACAGCCATAGAATCAGATGGGACTGTGTGCTTGGTCCTGAGTTGTGAGCAGAAGTGCATCGCATCCAAGTGGGGCATTTATCTGCCCAAGCTCCTCCCTGAGCTCAGTTTGAGGTGAAGATGGTTCCATCAGCTGGTTCCCTGGGTGACTGAGTGCCCCCAGCTGCCCTCCAGTGGACACGTGTATGAGTGAGAAATGACTTTGTTACTCAGGCACTGAGATGTGGGGACTGTTTGTTACATAGCATAACCTCATCTATCCTGATAGATGCACGGGCAGCTCTGAGACCCACTGCCCCTCACTCTCACTGGTCAGTGGTCTGTGTGATGACAGCCAAGGTCTCACCCTTTCCTGGAGCTCCTGCCACTTGTTCAGGCTGCCCAGCAGCCCTCTTTATAACAAATCACAGGAACTCACTCTGGGCAGCTCCTCCCTGCATCTGGTGGTCCCTGGGGATGGCCCTGCAGGTCATTTGCACCACAGCTGACCGTCACCCTGCACCATGCTCCACGCCGTTACAGGTTGCCTCTGCGCACCTTCACTCCACCTCTCTCAGGCTTCCTGCTCCCCAGCGCGTGGCGTCTCCCCAGTGTGGACACGGCCCCTTCTGTAATGACCCAAAGGAGAGCCAGGATGGACCTGTCACAGCTCATGTAATCTGAGGGAAGGCCAGGCCAGTAGAGAGCTGACCATGCAGAAAAGTCGCCTTGACACGAACTTGCAGCTGTTCCTTTCCCAGTGGGGTTCCCTGCGGCAGGGTTCCCTGCGGCTCTGTATGCCCTTAGCTCACCCGCTATCGCCATGTTTCAGGCACCGCCTCCTGCCTCCTGGCCTGGGGCCTCGTATGTTTGTGTCCTCCTTTCCCAGGGTCCACCCCTCCTGCCCCAAGCACTCTGGTGTTGGACCATGCTTCCTTCTCCCCCCATCACATCAATCTTCCAAATTGTACATCTACCAGCAACCAAAGCAGCCTTGAGACCCTTTACTGAACACAACCGAGCTCTTGCATTTCTCCAACCTTCCCATCCTGGAAGAGGACATTGGCTTTACTTTGCACAGTTATCATTAGAGTGTTTGATATTATTTATTTTTTTTTCCAAAGCAAAGTAGCAAACCCACATGACCCCAATTTTCCAGCAAGTGAGGCTTCCAAAGCTTGGTTCTCAGCCTGATGCAGAGCAGCGTGTTACCCAACATCTTCATGAGCTCCTTGGACTCACCACACTGTGAGCCTGGGACCCACGGTGCCTGGGATTCAGCACACCAGGGTGCCTGGCCCCCAGT
This sequence comes from Bubalus bubalis, assembly GCF_019923935.1. Classification (NCBI taxonomy): domain Eukaryota; kingdom Metazoa; phylum Chordata; class Mammalia; order Artiodactyla; family Bovidae; genus Bubalus; species Bubalus bubalis. The sequence goes on from NC_059162.1 coordinate 115,765,448, forward strand.
AGAGCCCCCTGACTGCCCAGGATGGCCACTGTGCATCAGGGAGATGTTCAGGGCTTTGTAACCCTGCTTACCTTCCCACATACCAGATTGGTGGCCCCTTAGAGGTCCTGGGTCTTCAGGCACAGAACTCTATTGGGCTGGATGGGGTGTGTAGCTTCATTCCCAATTCCCTCCAGCTCGTCCTCCCCCATGGTCTGGGGACAGGACTCTGCGCTGCTCTTCTGGACCAGGGATGGAGGTGCCCAGAAGGCATCACACTAGCCCTTCCTGGTCTCCTTTGCAGGTATGTGGATTGTAAAAGGCCTGACACCTCTGCTGTCCCAGCACCTCTCTGGACCAGATGGAGGTAGAGCTTCTGACCAACAACAAGGCAATGTTTTTCCACGGCCAGGAGCTTTGAGGGGTGTGTGTGTGTGTGTGTGTGTGAGTGGTGGGGTGAGGGGGGCGTCCCGTGGACTCACGTTTGGATTTTGTTTGGACCCTGTTGCACTCACAGCCTCTCGAGAACTGAAAGGAATGTTTCTGTCAGCCCTAAGCCTGACCTCCCAATGCAGGTGAGAGCTGCTAATACAAGGCGAATGTTCATTATAGAGGTGATGGAGTCCCACCGAGTAACACTAGGGAAATGGAAAAAGGACAAAGATTACTAAAGAACTTTTGACCTGAGCACACCCATTGTTTTCATTGGTCTGTACTTTCCCCATCTATTTTCTTTATATCATTTCACAGCACAACCCAAGTATTTTCTGTACTAATATAGAGTGTGGAACCTTCTTAATGGTTTATAACTTACCACTATTCAACTAATCATTGCGGATTCAATTGTGTTCCCTCCTCCCCAGGTTGGGGTTCTAAGCCCCATGGTGTGACCTTATTTGGAGGTAAGATCTATATAGAGATATCAAGTTAAAAATGATGTCATCAGGGTGACCCTATTCCAGTGCTGGTATCCTTATAAAAAGGGGGAAATTTGGACACAGAGACAAATATGCACAGGGAAGATGACATGGAGGGAGGGAGGAGAACACGGCCTCTACAAGCCAAGGAGAGAGGCGGGAACAGCGTCCCCTCGCAGTCTCAGAGGAAACCAGACCTGCTGACTCGGTGACCTCCGTCTTCCAGGCTTCAGGGCTGAGAGGCATTGAATTTGTGTTGCTTCAAGTAACCCGGTCTGTGGTCCTTTGCTACAGCAGCTCCTGCAGACTAACTTTTCACGTGTTTCTGCTGTTATAAATTAGGTTTTGTTTGTTTTTCGTTTGGCCATGCTGTGCCTTAGTTGCGGCATGTGAAATCCTGTTCCCTGACCAGGGATTGAACTTGGGCCCCTGCACTGGGAGCATGGAGTCTTAACCACCGGGCCCCCCGCACTGGGAGCATGGAGTCTTAACCACCGGGCCCCCTGCACTGGGAGCGTGGAGTCTTAACCACCGGGCCCCTGCACTGGGAGCGTGGAGTCTTAACCACCGGGCCCCCTGCACTGGGAGCGTGGAGTCTTAACCACCGGGCCCCCTGCACTGGGAGCGTGGAATCTTAACCACCGGGCCCCCTGCACTGGGAGCGTGGAGTCTTAACACCGGGCCACCAGGGAAGTCACTGCTGTTACAAATCACCTACGTTGTTGCTGTTTAGTCTCTAAAGTTGTGCCCAACTCTGCAACCCCGTGGTCTACAGTCCGCCAGGCTCCTCTGTCCATGGAATTCTCCAGGCAAGAATATTGGAGTGGGTTGCCATTCCCTTCTCCGAGGGACCTTCCTGACCCAGGGATCAACCCCAAGTTTCTGCATTGGCATAAATAACCTATTATTAGATATACTCAGTATCTTGTAATAACTATAGTGGAAAAGGATCTGAAGAAGAACATATATACCTGTACAACTGAGTCACTTTGCTCTTCTTTTAAAACTCATTCATTGTAAATTAATTATGCTGCTGCTGCTGCTGCTAAGTCACTTCAGTCGTGTCCGACTCTGTGTGACCCCATAGACGGCAGCCCATCAGGCTCCCCCGTCCCTGGGATTCTCCAGGCAAGAACACTGGAGTGGGTTGCCATTTCCTTCTCCAATGCATGAAAGTGAAAAGTCAAAGTGAAGTCACTCAGTTGTGTCTGACTCTTCGTGACCCCATGGACTGCAGCACACCAGGCTCCTCTGTCCATGGGATTTTCCAGGCAAGAGTACTGGAATGGGGTGCCTATACTTCAATTCAAAAAATAATCTACATGAGCATCTTCACCCAAAAATGATCTAGGCGAGCATGTTCACCTGTGTGTGAGGAAGAGAAGATGCTTCCACCCTCTGACAGGACTCAGCCTCTGTGCCCCTCAACCCTGCAGCCCCTGCCCACCCTGTTTCAGGAGGATCTGCTGTGTGTGTGCCCCCCGCCCACAGTACTTCTCCAGGGCGCCATGCTCACACTGCTCCCTCTTCACGGCTTCACCCTCTGTGCCCCCGCTCCCAGCCCAGCTCACGGAGATGCTGCCAGGTCCCCGCTGAGCCCCAGTGTGGCTGGCTGTGGTGGGGGCGTCTCAGGGCAGTGGCCGCACTGAGAGGCTGGCGGGGACAGTTTGGGTTCCAGCTGGTCTTCCCCTCAGGCCCCTGAGCCCTCAAGGCGCGCCCGGATGGGACTGGTGGTTCTGGCCCCCACTCTGGCCGTGGTGGAGGGACGCAGGGCTGGCGGCCGGAAGTGGGCCGCTCAGCAGAGGGCGCAGCCCAGGGCCTGTGGGGGGACAGCTGGGAGCAGTGGGCAGAGGACACAGGGCAAATGCAAAGCACGGCCTGGGGGCGACAGCCCTTCCTGCCACAAGTCTTGCTTAACGGGCAGGAGGTAAGTTAACAGCCTGTGTGTGCCAGCAAAGTGGAACTCTCAAGCACTGGCAAAATGCTAAAAATCCGCTGCTTCAAATTTTGCAGTGTCAGTTTTTGAAATCAAAACGTCCGTGTTCTACAAATATTAAGAGTAAATGGGGCTTGCTGGGCCGCCAAGTTTCCTCTTTAAAAAAAAAAGAGTTTCATTGAACAGTGGAAATTTGAGCCTCTTCCAAGTGGAAGAAGGCTCATGGAGGGCCCTGGGGTCTAGCTGGGCTCTGGAGGCCTAGAGCCAGGCCTGGGATTGAGCGTGTGTGCGTGAGGGTGTGCCAGAGTGGGTCAGAGTGTGTGTGAGTGTATGTGCACATGAATGTATGTGAGAGTCTGTGTTTGTGTGTGTGATTGTGTGTTTGTGTGTGAGTGTATGTGTGAGTGTATGTATGCCTGTGTGAAAGTGTGTGTGAGCATGTATGTTTGTGCGAGTGTATGTGTGAGTGTGTGTTTGAGTATATGTGTGACTGTGTGAGACTAAAGTGTGTGTCAGTATGTGTGCGAGTGTATGTGTGAGTGTATGAAAGAGTATGTGAGTGTGTATGTTTGTATGTGAGTTTGTGTTGTGTGTGTGTTTGAATGTATTGTGAGTGTGTGTATGGGTGTGTGTGAAAGTGTGTGTGTGTATGTGTATGGGTGTGTGTGAAAGTTGTGTGTGTGTGTTTATGTGTGAATGTATAAGGTGTATGTGTGTTTGCATGTGTGTGAGAGTGTGTTTGTGTGTGTGTATGAGTATGTATGACTGTGTGTGTGTTAGAGTGTATATGTGTGTGGTTATGAGTGTGTGAGTGTATGTGGGTGTCTGTGTGTGTTAGTGTGTGTTTGAGTGTATGAGTGTGTGTGTTTATGTGTGAGTGTATGAGGTGTGTGCACGTGAGAGTGAGCATGTTTGTGTGTGTGTATATATGTGTGACTGTGTTTTGTGTGTGTTTGAATGTATTGTGTGTGTTTGAATGTATTGTGTGTGTGGTTATGAGTGTGTGAGCATTTATGTGTGAGTGTATGGGGTATATACGTGTTTGCATGTGTGTGAGAGTGTGAGTGTTTTTTTGTGTGTATCTATGAGTATGTGTAGTCAAGGCTATGGTTTTTCCTGTGGTCATGTATGGATGTGAGAGTTGGACTGTGAAGAAGGCTGAGCGCCGAAGAATTGATGCTTTTGAACTGTGGTGTTGGAGAAGACTCTTGAGAGTCCCTTGGACTGCAAGGAGATCCAACCAGTCCATTCTGAAGGAGATCAGCCCTGGGATTTCTTTGGAAGGAATGATGCTAAAGCTGAAACTCCAGTACTTTGGCCACCTCATGCGAAGAGTTGACTCATTGGAAAAGACTCTGATGCTGGGAGGGATTGGGGGCAAGAGGAGAAGGGGAAGACAGAAGATGAGATGGCTGGATGGCATCACTGACTTAATGGATGTGAGTCTGGGTGAACTCCGGGAGTTGGTGATGGACAGGGAGGCCTGGCGTGCTGCGGTTCATGGGGTCGCAAAGAGTCGGACACGACTGAGCAACTGATCTGATCTGATCTGATGAGTATGTGTGACTCTGTGTGTGTTTGTGAGTGTATGTGTGTGTGGTTATGAGTGTGTGTCTGTGTGTGTTAACATGTGAGTGTCTGTGTGTGATAGTGTGTGAGACCGTGTGTGTGTGTGTGTGTGACTGTGTGTGTGTGTTAGAGTGTATGTGAGTGTGGTTAGGAGTGTGTGTCTGTGTGTCTGTGTGTTAGCGTGTGAGTGTCTGTGTGTGATAGTGTGTGAGACCGTGTGTGTTTGTGTGTGTGTGTGACTGTGTGTGTGTTTGAGTGTATGTGTGTATGTGGTTATGAGTGTGTGTCTGTGTGTGTTAGTGTGCATTTGAGTGTGTGTGTGACAGTGTGTGTGAGACCACATGTGTGTATGAGAGTGTGAGTGTGTGCAGGGCCTCTGCCCAGTGGGGACCCGGGTCTCCGGTCAGGAGGGCTCTCTCGGGGCCCCTGAGGCCGCGCAGTGGTTCAGGGCTGTCTGCCATGAAAGGAGATGCCCTGGCCAGCTCCGTGGCTGCACTGGGCAAGCCCCTTCAGTCCCCGCACGAGCTCCCGGCCGTGGGAAAGTGGAGTGAGGTGGGAGAGTGGATGCCTCTTGTCTGGTAACCTGCACACTCGGGACCTGACAGCACCGTAAACAAGCCCCTCTGTGCCCTGAGGCCTCAGGGGCTTTAGCCGTGATGCCCCGGCCCCCGGGGGATGCGGGCAGTGACCCCATCTTGTCAGCATGCAGTTTTCCAGGTGTGGGGGATGAGCTTTTGTGCACACATGTGTATGAGTACAAACATGTGTGAATATCTGCCTAAGCCTGTGAGTGTGTGCATGTGAGCATAAGTGTGACCTATCTGCTTACAGACGTGTGTGGGTGTGTTCATGCACTTGAGTATGTGAGCCTGAGTATTTGGGTGTGTATGAACCTGTGTGTGTCCGTGTAAGTGATGTTTGAGTGTGAACAGGTGAGTCCATGTGACTGTACACACGTGTGAACGTGTGTGAGTGTGACCCACTTCCTTCTACCCTCCTTCCACGGGAAGGAAAAACATTCCTGACTTGACTCTCGGGCATTTCTCAAAAGGTCAGACGAGGCTAGAAATGATCACCCTTGGCTTTGAAGGCAGAGAGCGCTGACCTTTCTGAGTGAGGATGTGGGAAGGGGGATGCCGAGGGCTCAGGCTGAGGTTAGCCCGGGCTGGCGGGAACAATGAGGTGGCCGTTGAACGTTTCCTCCTGTGGCCGGGAAACCAGGGGGACAGGATGCTCTCAGGAGTGGTAGCTCTCGCAGGGAAATGAAACTAACAACTTCCCAGGAATAGTCCATCAGTGTTGCTGCTGTTGCATCACCGCAAAGCTGGCGAGGGGTAGGGTTAGTTATTACCTGGATGTGTGATGGCACACTAGCAACGTGCTGGAGAGCAGGACTTTCACACTGTTCTGTGGCCCCGCCCCCACCCCCAGACGCGATGATGCAGAATATTCAGGAGGGTGTGGCGAGGGGGTGCGGTAAGCAGCATCTTTAATGAGAGATGGTCATCCGTATTCATCCACAGCTTCTTTAGGGCCGGGCGCCCAGTGCTTGGGCTGCATGGTCTTCTGCCTTATGTCGGTCCCCATGGCAACCCTCTGCTTGATAAGCCGCTGGGGTGCTCTGGGACCAGTGATCAGGAGGTTGGGAGGGCTGGACCTGCTCCCGCCCTGCACAGACCTCAGGCAGGTCCTGGGTCCTGGGCGCCCCCTCTTTCTCATCCTGACCTCAGGAGGGACTTAGCCCTCTCCTATCTGTTGATGTCTGTTGTCACCAATAGCTCCTGGGACCTCAGAATCCAGTGGCTGGCAGTTCACTGCCTGGTGAGCTGGTAGCTTCGCAAATATTCAAGCAGCAGCGTCTGTTTTCTCTTGAAGGACAGTGGGAATCTGCAGGCTTCAGAGAGTGGGCTTGCCGGGCCTCGCAGCGCGGTCTCCGCTCAGACCCCGGGTGGAGGGCAGACCTGCTGTCACGGCCTCTGCCACTCGAGCCTGGAGGAAGAGGAGCTGCTGGAAAGCTGGGTGGATGCACGGCAGGTCTGGTTGCCTGGCTTCAGTCTCCACATCTCCCCGAGGCCATGTTGGCGGGCTTTTGTTTTCCACCCTAAGTTTAGTTAGAATACTAGTTTGATCTGCTCATTTGCCAACATGTTCAAGGCAAAAGCCCCAAGTGAGCTGTTTTAATGAAATCATTTTCTGAACCTTTTAGTTTTCCCCCATGTACCTATCCAGAAAACATGTGACCTACTTTCAATCCAGAGCGATTCCTGCCATCCATTACAGGGGGATTTAATCTCCTGGTAAGCATATCTGGAAGTACACTTCAAAGTCTGTATTTAATTCTTGAGTCCGTGAATTCAAGAATTCTTGATCAGAGAAAGAATTAAAATTAGTGCTGAGTTTAAACACAGGGATGCACAAGGACATAGCCAATGACATTTGCAAATACAAAGGCTTTTTATTTTTCCTGTAAGCACGTGATGGGGGGGAAAAAAAAACTTCAGACATTAGGTCTGACTTAAAAATGTTATTCCCAAAATATTTGTTCTTGGCTATCAATGAGGGCGTAAGCATCAATTTGGGTCTACTTCCTTCCAGGAATGTATTCTTTTGGCCAGATCCTCACTTGGAATGCTTTGAAGAAGAGTTGCTACTTGAGGAAGCGTTAGCCGGTTCCTCAAAACTGTTAAAGCTTATTCATTTTACAGATAAGGAAACTGAAGTGTATCTAGGGTATTGACTCCCACACAATTGCTAGATCAGGACAGAAATGAGACCAGACTCCAGAAACCCCACTCCAATACTGGTGGGATTTTTCTCTGCACCCTGCTGTCTGCCATGACTGATATCCCACCATAGACGGGAATATTCCGCTTCTTAGGAATGGTAGGTAATTGCTTCACATCGTGTCTTAATAAAACCTCCAAATCGTAATGCAAGCTTCGAGGCCAGGCAAACGTTTTGAATTTGCAATTCTAAACTTCGTTCCAACTCAAGAAAAGTCAGGATTTCTTTATAAGCGGTGAGACTCTAAAACACATCTAATTTGATTGAAGGCATAGCTTTCTCTCATCAACTCAGAGAACATAGTTGTTGTCATCGTGCAAAGTCAGTTTAGCTGCTGTAGCTTTTGCTGTGAGAACTTAGAAAAGGGAATCTTGGTTTTTATCCATCTTAGTCGATTGATGTGGGGTTGATTTTGTGGTCATTAAATCAATTTGCTTTCAGTTTTATTCATTACAGGAAAAGGCAAACAGGCTGATGAACCTTTATTTTTATTTTGTACTTTTGCTCTCCGTTATAAAGCAGCAATTTAAAGAATAGAACAAATAAATGGAAGATATGGAAATTTAGCTGAAGAGTTGGCTCAAAAGAATAGACCCTTTCATGTTCTCTCCAGAGCTCTCTATTCATGTATCATGATGCCAAGTTTTGGCAAAAAAAAGCCAAGTTTGGATTAAGTTACAGCCAAGTATGTTGCCTTTGCCCATTCAATTTATTCTTGGCAAACGTCAGAGAGTATTTATAATAAAGTCCCATTTTGAACATTCTATTGCCTCAATGGAGTTCTAATAACACTGGGTATTTATTTAATGTCTAACTCTAGGAGTTCAAAGAACTTTACAGACATTCCTTGACTGATCTTAGTATCTCTGCAAGATTTTACAGATTGGGAAAGTCAGCTGAAGCACAGAAACTTGCCTGAGATCACCCAGGAAGACCATGGATCCTCCAGATTAATCACACACCTTCTCATTGTAGAAATTTCTCTTCCTCACATGGTGATGCATTCCCAACCTCCTATCTAAATGTTGGTGAATAGACAGTATTTGTTTATTTCTCCATGGAGATCTTTAATTAGGGAAAGCAGAAACCCTGCAGACACTTCTATTTGTGTGTCATGGCATTAATTGGGCAAAGTATCTTTTAAACACTTTGATTCTTTAGCAATGGAGTTGGCGTTTGGTAGCTAGAGAACAGACAGTTGGGAGGCATCCCAATTGGGCAAAGAAATGGTAGTGAGCTTTCCATGGTCTCCAGAGTAATTCACACTTGTGTGGGGAGTGTGCAGAAAGGTGGGCGGATGGGTGGTAGGCTGCAAACGTGCTCAGTTGCATTTGACTCCTTGTGACCCCAGGGACTATAGCCTGCCACTCTCCTCTGTCCATGGAGTTCTCTGGGCAAGGATACTGGAGTGGATTGTCATTTCCTTCTCCAGGGTATCTTCCTGACCAGGGATCGAACCCACGTCTCCTTCTTGGCAGGCAGATTCTTTACTGTCTGAGCCACCTGGGAAGCCTGGGTGGCTGGTAGAGAAACCAGAAAAAGGAGTTGTTCAGATAAACCTCTGTGGCATCTTCACCTATCTGAAGGGCACCTGAACATTATTATTAATACCACCCAGTGCTCTGCTATTCTTGGGCACTGACTGTAATATGGTTATTTAGCATTTTCTTGGAATCTTTTATGATTGCCGAGTTGTATTTCTTTTAAAATTTATATTGTGCCCGAGATGGAGAATGTGCCAGGTGGAGCTTGTTAAAGAGATTAAAAAGAGGACCCAAGTTTGGAGTTTGAGCTCCGGACAGCCCTGTGTGCAGACAGGAGGTTTTCCTGTGTCTTACGTGCAACAAAGCAGTGGTTATTTTGCCAAATGCTTCTCTGAAGCACCATGTGGAAAGGCCACTTCAAAGAATTTTCCTGATCACAAGGAAGCCAGTGTTTTTCTACCAGCCCTGGCACAGAGCTGGGTGGCATGGGTGTGGGCTCTTATCTCTACAAACTAGTTATCTTATAACCAACAGACAGCCTGAGGATCCACTTCAATATTGTGTGTTGGGGCCAGGATTTAAGCTCATGCTACCATTTCCTGTGTTCTTCCTACTCAGTCATTTGAAGAACCCAGTACTGGGACATAAAGCAACAGGGGCCACGTAAGCAACAGGGGCCACTTACGTGCTTTGGGTTAAAGGCATAAAAGGTGTGTTGAGATGCAGACTTGAGCTGGGCTGAATTTGATCTGTTGGAACCACGTGGCAACTATATGACTGAAAACAAGTCACTTAGCCTCTGGGCTGTGTGCCTGGGTTTCCTTCTCTGTAAAAGGGGGATAAAAGTAAGAGTACCAGCTCCATGAAGATGAAATAGATTGATGTATATTAGATGCTTAAGACTGTTCTTGGCACATAGTTAGTGCCTTATTAGTTTGTGTGTGTGGGTACTGTCATGCCCGACTCTTGGTGACCCCATGGACTGTAACCCACCAGGTTCCTATCCATCCAATTCTCCAGGCAAGAATAATGGAGCAGGTTGCCATTTCCTTCTCTGGGGGATCTCCCGACCTAGGAACTGAACCTGAGTTTCTTGAACCCCCTGCATTAAAGTAGGTGATTCTGCATCACCTGGGAAGCCCTTATTAGTTTACCAGCCATTAAAAAAAAATCATAATCCTTTTTTAATTAAAAAATATTTATTTTTTAATTTAATTTACTAGCTTTGATTATTATTCCTATGAACATCATGGGGGTAAGAATCACTTCTCTCTCTCTCTCCCTGCAACGGATGGCAAGGATTAATCAATTAAGACAAAAATGTTCAGTCGCTGGAAGTAAATGTTGCCAGCACTGAGAGTAGAGGCTGCCGGCTCCATGGCTGAGAATACTGAGGGTTTTCTGCTGCATGGGATGTAGATGAGACAAGATGGACACAGAAGAACACTCATCTTTTCCCGGAAATCAGCGAGGCTTGTGGGGATTGGTGGGGGTTGTTTTGGGGAAACTCACTGGGCTGTGGCAGGCAGGGCTCAAGGTGAGAGAGGTCACTTGGCCTTCCCCTGCCCCTGCCCGCAATGACCCTCAGGAAGGTCTAATGCACTGAGGAGGGTCTCATCTCTAAGCAGCTCCTCCTGACCTCAGCAGGATTTCACAGAGCACTTTTGAGACGCACAGTCCATTCGAAGCCCTCATCCCACGTGGCATGAGAGGACCAGCCAATGCCACCTTGGTGCTGGAATAGTGGCAGGTTGGACACACAGCTAGATGTGACCAACTGGGTATTGGTGTGAGGGTTTGCCAATAAGAGAAGACATCAAGGGCTGACCAAGGCCACGTTCACAGCTATACCCCTGAGACTTGGCACTGTTGGTATAAATGTGGAGGGACCCGCCCTCCAGTTGCAAGTAAGGTGGTTGAGGGGAGAGAGGGTAACCATGCCTGGACAGGAGTAGGCCAGAGATCTGTTTTCAGCCAGAAAACATCCTGTGACGTCTTAGACCAGCACATTCACCATGAGAATATTCTAAGACACAGGAGAAGGAGATAAACTCATGTTGCAATCAACAAGGATAAAACAGATTATAAAAATTTACTACAGGAAACAGAAGGGACATTTAGACGTCATCTTCTTTCCCCTTTTACAGACTCTGCACAGTAAGATATGAACCGGGAGATGCTAAGACAGAAATGAGAAAGGAAGAGATGGCTAGAGAAAATAAAGGACAATGGAATTTAAAATGGAATTAGGAAAGGTAAAAGTCAATTGGAATTCAAAACATTGAGACAGGCACATTTTAGAATCTCTTTTAGGATGAAGTATGAAAAGTGAAGAGATAAAGAATATTAGAATAAATACAATAGTTGTGAATGAGAGATCGTGGTGTTTCAGTGAACTATGATTCTGTTACTGAGCCTAAGCTCGTACTGCTTGCCACATGACAGGTCAGTAAACCAAGGCCTGAAAGAATCGTGACTTTATTCAGAAAGCCGGCAGACTGCGATGGTGGACCACTGTCCCAAAGAACTATCTTCCCGAATTAGAAATCAGGCTTCTTTATACCAGAAGGAGAGGAGGTGTGGTTGGGGTGAAAATCCTTTGTTTTTTCAGCTGTCCACCGAGGTCAGATTACCACGTGCCTGTAAATGTCCAGTAGGACAGACGTCATTCTCTGTTCTGCAACTTTTTAATCTCTGTGTGAATGGAAAAGAATGGTACCTTGAAAGGTCAGAGCCTTGAGAATGGGCTTGCCTGTGTATTTCAGACTACAGGCACTATTGTTGACCTCTAACAAAAGCAGTGGAATACAAAGGTTAAAATAAAAGAAACAGGCCAACTGTGGAATTTCTTCCCTACTACAATTTTGTTGCTGAAGGAAAATATCTAACACATGAAGAATGCTCATCAAGCAGATCGCAGAACACATCTGCCTTGGACTTTCAGGCCAGACCGAACAACAGCAACCACAAAACACTCTGACTTGGTGTTAGAGAGAGAGCGTGCCAGAAATAAAGAGTAGAGGCCTCATTTCTTTGGTTTTTAAGAGATTACTTAAGGGAAAAAAATGAGAGTGAGGATTCGAATACTATAATTAATAACGTGGGTTTGAGAGGGGAAAGTCCACTGGCGTGCTCTCCAAGGAGACAATCCAGTATCCTCTAACCGCCCCACGGGACAGCTACAAAAATGGACTGTATATTTAACTATCTTTTAAAAACTCAATAAATTTTAAAGAGCAGAAATAGCACTATGCACATTCTTTGACCACAGTGCCCGTAAAACAAGCAAGATGACAAAGATACATAAATAGGAAACTGCAGCCATCAGAACATTAAAACAAAGCAAGACAAAACAAAACCGTCTTATGTAATGACTGGGTCAAAGATAAAATCAAAACCCCAATTATAAACTATTAAAAGGTATCATGTTGTACAAAAATTCAGCCAGAGGGGGAATGCTGCATATTACAGTCTTGATTACCCCAGTGAGAAAATTACAGCCTTGACTACAACAGTCAAAATATGCGGCAATGAGGAGCCAGTGGAAAACACGACGGTGAGCCATGCTCTGATAATACAAAACTGCGTTTCCACTAAAACATGTTTGTGCTATTTTAGGATGGCTAGGTGTACACATTCATTCCACTTTTAAAAACCATGATTATGTTTTCTCTGTGGGTGGTAGGGTAACACATGCAATTTTTTTCTTTTTGCTCATGGCTATTTTCTACTTTGTCTCCATGGACATGCATTAATTAGGTATCAAAATAGACAAACATATATAGACCAAAGAGGAGGCTAGGGTAGGGATGTGTCATGTTTCAGCCAAGAGAAGCATCCAGTGGCTTCATGTGGGTACATGCGTGTATGGAATTCTCGGTGTGGGGCATTGCTGATTTACAACCTCCAGAGAGTTTATACCTACCACACACTCATTCTGATGCATTCTCATTAGCAAGTGTGCGAATTTCCTTTGATCACGCCCAGTTGATGATCTCCACTATTTGTATAGTAACCAAAACCACGGAGAAGGCAATGGCACCCCACTCCAGTACTCTTGCCTGGAAAATCCCATGGATGGAGGAGCCTGGTAGGCTGCAGTCCATGGGATCGCTAAGAGTTGGACACGACTGAGCGACTTCACTTTCATTTTTCACTTTCATGCATTGGAGAAGGCAATGGCAACCCACTCCAGTGTTCTTGCCTGGAGAATCCCAGGGATGAGGGAGCCTGGTGGGCTTCCGTCTATGGGGTCGCACAGTCGGACACGACTGAAGCGACTTAGCAGCAGCAGCAGCAACCAAAACCTACTTACCAACTGGCAATGGTTTGAAGTTCCTGAAATGAATTAATAATGTGTATTTCCAGAAATGTGGTGGCATGTGTCAACAGGATGAGTTTCTTGGTGGTGTGTTCAGAATGATGGCTGCAGGGTACATAACTCTCCAAAATACACTTCGGTTCAGAGTCTAATAGCAGAGATGGTAACTGGTAGATTAGCTGATTCAGAGACTTGGAGCTGGAAGCTCCCTCCTCCAACCTTATTATCATAATCCTTGCGTTGCCTTAGAGTGTATCCAAGATTATATCTGTGACTACGTCATGGATTCACTCGCCATAGAGCATCTTCTCCCAGGGGTCCACCTCCCGCTTTGCTGTGACCAGCTCGCAGAGCCACGAATGCTTGAGTGACTCTACCAGGGAGGGCCCTAGCCCAGCTAATTGGCCCTAAGCCAATCAGAGGCTCTCCCCATCATTTGGACCTGGAACCCAGGGAATCCAATTCCTATTTGGGGAAAGAAATAACTAAATTTGGAGCTGGGAAACTCAAGGAGACATTGAAGCTGGACTGTGAGGGAGGGACTTCTACAGGGATGCAGAGGATCAGCGGTGTTGTAGTGAAAAGGGAAAAAGAGGAATGAGTTTTTTTCATTCTCTTTCCTGGGAACAAAGAAGATAGAGAACAGTGAGCAGGCCTGAACATTCCCAATTTTTACTTTAACTGTTCCTCCTCTGTAGTCTGGACTTCCCAGAGGGCGCTAGTGTAAAGAACCCACCTGCCGATGTAGGAGACATAAGAGACTCAGGTTCTGTCTCTGGGTCGGGAAGATCCCATGCAGAAGGAAATGGCAACCCACTCCAGTATTGTTGCCTGGAGAATCCCATGGACAGAGGAGCCTGGTGGGCTACAGTCCATGGGGTCGCACAGAGTTGGGTGGTGAACTGAAGGAACTTAGAATGCACACGCATGCACTCTGCAAACCACCCCTTGTAGTTTTTCTCTTTTTCACATATCAGAAGGCCGCAGTACAGTATATAAAAGACAATGGACCCAACACCTGGACCACCAGACTGCCAGAGGCTACCTGACACCAGCCTTTGCTCAGTTTTGAAACAATGTAAGAGGAAGAAGACAAGATCCTACATCTTTGCTCCTCATCAACCACCATGACTGTGAACCCCCATCTTATATAAACCCCTAGACTCTTCTTGGGTGGGGGTCACAGTTATTGAGGCATGAATCTACTGTGTTCCCCCTCTGTTGGCTGAGAATTAAAGCCCCCTTTCTATTTCCTCCAGACTCCGTCTTTGTATTTTTTATTCAGCTTCGGTGGGCAGAGAAAGCCAAGATTTTGGCCAGCAGCAGCAGTCAGAGATGATAAGGGTAGAATGAGCGTGCGGCACGGGACAAAGTCAGCTGGGCTCCTGATGAAGCCCTTGTGTAACCTGCCACTGCGTTCCACGAGGCAAACCCTCTCCTCCCAGCAAACCCTCATTTAGGCTGGTTGGGGCTCTGTTACATGCAGCCAGGCAGTTCGCAACCAGGCCAAGTATTTCGTGCTTGAAATTTAACAAGCTCAGAAATTTAACAAGGAAACATAAAGCGATGTAAAACCGCCTGAACGTGGAGTGACGCTTTAACCATACTTAAGTTTTCTCCTTAAAAATACAGCAGCGTGCAAACCTAATTGGCAGATTGAAAAAAAAATTTCTGTAAAACAAACAAAACTAAAACAATAATGGCATACGTCTGTGGGTTTATACAATTCAAGAATGATTTGGACTTGATCACAGTGAAGAGTTAGGGAACAGTTGTAGAAAAGTGATGTCATGAACTAGAAATGTCAAACAACAAAATACCCAGTTAGGAATCGTAACACACGACACAGCAGCTGTGAAACGGCCAGTCAGTCATGAGAAGGAGTAATGGAGTGATGGAGTGACTGGATCCAGGGCTTCCATCTAGCATTATCAGATTTAGCAAAGGAGCATACAACACACGGAGTTAAATTTGATTCCCAGAGAAACATCAACCAACATTGTTACTGTAAGTCTATCTTAAATATTGTATGAGCTACACTAAAAAAAAAAATTCATTGATGATCTGAAATTAAAATTGAACTGGGCATCCTTTATTTTATCTGGCAAACTGACCCCAATCCCAACAAGCTTAGTTTGTCTTCAAAGGTAATATTCATCAAATAGCCTTTGAGATTCTCACTTAAGACATTTTTGGCCTTCCTTACTGTTTCATATAATCCCTTTTCTCTAAAAGGTGTCCTTGGTAACAGGCTTTATGTGTAGAGAATTGCAACTCTATCCGTGTAGAGTGACGTGATGTTGCAAATGACTCTGGTCTGCTGAATGGAAACTGCAATCCAGCTTCCAGATGTTTGCTGTCGCCTGTAAATTTCCTTCGGAAGCAGCCTGTGAGGACACGTTGGAGGGTGGGTAAGCCAAGCAGAAATCTGATAAATACTCTTCCATCCCCAAACCAAGTAATATTTGAGAACCCCAAAACCTCAACAGCCTTCTCCCTCCAGGAAGGTTATTTACTGCGTTTATGTGTTAATAACATAATCTAAGCTAGTTTCAAATTCTCTGTTGCTGTTTGGCCTCACATGGTGGAAACTGGTCACCTTGGTACCCAGCTCCTTCTTGAGCAGTTTCGGGGAAGGTGAGAAGACTTATCACGTCTTTGCCTACTGGAACTCTGGGCCCCAGGCTCATCATACGCTGGAAAATCCTAGTGGTGTGAGCATTTCTATGTTATTATTGCTTTATGCAAAGATACTATTTCATCTTATTTTCTCCACCGTACCCAATCTGACTGAAGGCAGAGATGCCAGCTGGGACTCCAGGACTGGGGGAACTGTCTTCCTACTGCTTGGCCGAAAGGCAGCAATAAAATGCCTGTCTCAGAGCACGAGAGAGTCCAGCGAAGGAGGTGCTTGGTTCAGTAACAAGGACACATTGAATCCCTTCTGTGCCTGGCTTCTATCTAACTGTGGGAGGGGCAGGACTTCCCTCAACCAACCTCGGGCTTGCTCATACCTGGGCTGCAGCAAACATGCCCATAATCACTCCCTAACCCCCGTCCCTGCTACCAGCCCTGATGCAGCTCCTTCTCAGGCCTTCTTCCCATCTAAGGTCACCCATCTGTCAAAGCCAAACAAGTAGAACTTACTCATAAAAACAAAATGCAACTTCCCTTTTACTGGGATTCAGCCCACCACGGCCTCAGGCTGGCAGGAGGGGCCTAGGAGGGGACAGAAGGGGAGGAAGCTGGGTCAGTGAGGTCCATTTACAGGAGGCTTAGGCTGGATGCCCCTCCCCTGACACTTGAGATGCAGATGCCAGGCTGGGGGGCAGACTGCGTGGGGCACGCACAGACCAGCATCATCAGGATGGAAATGCACCACCTGGCTTCTGGGCCAGGGTCACCCAGAGGGAGAAAACAGTCTTGGAGGGAGAACACAGCAGAGCCCCGCGCCAGCAGCTCCTACTTTCTCTCTCTCTCTCTCTTTTTTTAAGTCAGCTCGAAGGATCAAGTGTTCCCAACAATCCCGATAAAGCTGCCTGGTACTAAGAAAGATAATCACTTCCACGGGCTGATGCTGCTCAGAGGCACCGGGCTGAAGGCAGCCAGCTCTGTTCCCAGAACTCTGCCTTCCAGCTCCACGAGCTCTGGGGATTTTCAGGCCAGAGATTCTGGAACCACTGGGCTCATCATGGGATACCAATGAACTGGAAATTGAATTGTGCTTTTCCCATGTCGTTTGTATTAATAGCTAAGGAGATAGCTGTGTCTGAGCTGCAGCGCCCATGTTCTCTGATCCCCTAGAGAAGTTACAGAGAGGGTGCTCACTCATGGGACACCCCGCTCCAGGTCCCTCACCCGATTGTGGTGTCAAACCCGCGGGGAGCATCTTTACCTGATTTCAAAGGGGAGGACAGGATGGGGTGAGCCACGCAGCTGATGAGTTTGTGCTGTTGGTGAGAGGATTTGGATCCTGTCTCTGTGGCTCTCCACCCTGAGCCAGCTGCACTTTTTGATTTCCGACACCATCAAGACCCCAGAAACCTGCAAACGGTGCAGTTTTGTTAACCGAATGCAAGTGTGTGTGCCTGACGCACAGTGAGGCCAAACAAGCTGAAATGTCAGCATTTGGGGCAGAGAAAGGGCCAAGGAGACAGGAGGTTCCTGTCCCCAATCCCCCACACTCCTCAGAGGGTTTCAGCAAAGCAGTTTTCAAAGTGCTTTGAATATTCAGAGTTGCAGGAAAGGCGTGATTATTTGTTGCAAGCTTCACGGTACAGGAGTCCTTTGTTCTTGCCGCTGTCCACACAGGTCAGGCCACTACACTCCCTTAAACCTCCAACAAGGCAAATGTTATTCTCTGTTCTGCAGCTTTGTTTATCTATATGAATGTAAATGTGTGTGTTATATCTTTAAAGGTCAGAGCCCTGAGAATGGGCTCTTCTGTATATTTCAGGCTGTAGGCAACGCTCTTTTACAAAAGGTGCAGAGACAGCATGACTCAGCACAGGAAAAGAAACAAGTCTAATACGGAGTCATATTTGTTCTTCCCTATTACAGGGTTTTTTGGTTTTTTTTTCCCAGTAGTCATATACAGATGTGAGAGTTGGATCATAAAGAAGGCTGAGCACCAAAGAATTGATGCTTTCAAAATTTGGTGCTGGATAAGACTCTTGAGAGTCCTTTGGACAGGAAGGAGATCAAACCAGTCAGTCCTAAAGGAAATCAACCCTGAATATTCACTGGAAGGTCTAATACTGAAGCTGAAGCTCCAATGCTTTGGCCACCTGATGCGAAGAGGTAATCCATTGGAACAGACCATGATGCTGGGAAAGATTGAAGGCAGGAGGAGAAGGGGACGACAGAGGATGAGATGACTGGGTGGCATCACCGACTCAATGGTCATGAGTGTGAGCAGACTCTGGGAGATAGTTAAAGACAAGGAAGCTTGGTGTGCTGCAGTCCATGAGGTCACAAAGAGTAGGACACGACTGAGCGACTGAACAACAAATTAAAGTTTCTGTAGTAGGAAAGTTCTGAAAGCAAGAGGCTAAGAAATATTAGTGACAGAAATAACTGGGAGAAAGAGTGCTTTTGTGCTGTTCCACTTCTAAAGCTTGCGGACCCTGTTATTTTGGGTTCTTTTATTCTCTGGTTTTGATTTACTAAACTTGACTAAGAATAAAGAGGGTGGGGATCCTTTTTGGAAGGAGATCTTATTCTCGTCTCTGCAGACTTGAGAAAAAAAGAAGTGAATGCAGAGACACCTTGATCTGCCAGTTTCTGGGAAGCTAGTGCCTATAAAAGTAAGTTGGCCTTGCTTCAGAAGGAAAACAAAGCAACTTCATAAATCCTGGAGCTTGAGGCTGGTGCTTGTCATGGGAGAAACTGCTCTGTTCCCTCTAAGTCACTCACTGAGCCAGGAGACTACTCAGGGCGAATTTTAATTCTCACACCTGTGTGGTATGTGGGGTTGATCACCCACTTGGGTCTTGCACAAGAGCAAATTAAGGTAGACGAGACCTGCCAAAGGTCACGCCTGCCATGAGTGGCGGTGCTGGGATGTAGCTGCCAGTGTTTATCTCCAAAAAAGCCTCTTCAGGGACTTCCCTGGTGGCCCGCTGGTTGAGATGCCACTCTTCCACTGCAGGTGGCACAGATCTGATCCCTGGGCGGGGAACTAAGACCCCACATGTGGCACATTGCGAAAAAATAGAAAAAAGAATTTTTTTTTTAATAAAAAAAATGCCTCTTTGTCTGCAACTAGAGACAAAATGGTAAACCAACATACTGTGCAGTCTGT
Source organism: Bubalus bubalis (assembly GCF_019923935.1). Taxonomy (NCBI): domain Eukaryota; kingdom Metazoa; phylum Chordata; class Mammalia; order Artiodactyla; family Bovidae; genus Bubalus; species Bubalus bubalis. Next base: position 115,784,241 of record NC_059162.1, read on the forward strand.
ATCTGGTCTCCAGTTTCTGAACTTTCACCCTAATTGAGAATTTTTGTCCTTTTTGAGCACCCAAGAGGCTCCCTCTCTGGGACCTTTTCTCCCCCAGGAGAAGAGAATACGGCTCCTCCCTGCGGTCATTGGCCTGCCATGGACCACGGTGGCCTGATGACTCAGTCCCGTGCTCCCTGAGCTGGAGGAGAATCTGGATTAGGGGCATCCTAGGTCTTTCCCTTCATAGAATGATGTCTAAACTCTCTGACCACCTCTTTCTTGGTCCTCCATAGAGTGGAATCACAGTGTCCACCTCTTGGGATTTCCATAAGGATGAAATGAGAAAATTCTGTAGATTTTTGTCCTGGTGCCTAACACATAGAATGAATTCAATTTTTAATAAATATTAATAATACTAGCAACCCCACATCCAAGGAGCGGTGGCTGTGCGGGCGCAGGAGGGCCTAGAAGAGCTATTCCACGTCCAAGGTGAGGAGCAGCGGCTGCACTTTGCTGGAGCAGCCATGAAGAGAGACCCCACGCCCAAGGTAAGAGAAACCCAAGTAAGACGGTAGGTGTTGCAAGAGGGCATCAGAGGGCAGACACACTGAAAGCATACTCACAGAAAACTAGTCAGTCTAATCACACTAGGACCACAGCCTTGTCTAACTCAATGAAACTAAGCCATGCCCGTGGGGCCACCCAAGATGGGCAGGTTATGGTGGAGAGGTCTGACAGAGAAGGGAATGGCAAACCACTTCAGTATTCTTGCCTTGAGAACCCCATGAACAGTATGAAAAGGCAAAATAATAGGATAATGAAAGAGGAACTCCCCAGATCAGTAGGTGCCCAATATGCTACTGGAGATCAGTGGAGAAATAACTCCAGAAAGAATGAAGGGATGGAGCCAAAGCAAAAACAATACCCAGTTATGGATGTGACTGGTGATAGAAGCAAGGTCTGATGCTGTAAAGAGCAATATTGCATAGGAACCTGGAATATCAGGTCCATGAATCAAGGCAAATTGGAAGTGGTCAAACAGGAGATGGCAAGAGTGAATGTCGACATTCTAGGAATCGGCGAACTGAAATGGACTGGAATCGGTGAATTTAACTCAGATGACCATTATATCTACTACTGCGGGCAGGAATCCCTTGGATCCCTGCCAGAGACTGTGCTCCCTGCCCCACCCCAACCCACCGCCTCCTGCCGCTACATAACAGCGAGGGTGATGCCTTACAAGAATTCCTATTTTCCTTCTCCTTAAAGCCAGCTACAAGCTCAAGATTGTATTTGGAATAAAATCCCAGCTTCTCACCACGGCCATTCCCTATGCCCTCTGTCCCTGCCTCCTCTCCTGAGCACCCCTGGGTCCCTCCCCCATCCTTTCCATGTCTGTTCTGATCACTAATCATGTGAAGGTCCCTGTGGGCAGGGCAGAGCCTTCCTGCCCACTCCTGAGTCCACAGTCAGCAGAATCGGGCACAGAGCGGGGCCTGCCATTACCTGCGGGGTGGCGAGTGCAGCTGGAGCTCACCGTGTCCGCAGGTGAGGTGAGGGCGAGGCTGGTTCCACGCGCTGCGTCTGTGGCCCTTTTCCCAGCACAGAGACACTTCCCACCACCTCATCCCCCAAATCCAGCACTGTTTCCTCTCTCAGCCCCAGTTCTGCTTTTATAATTATGTCCAAAACAGCACACAAAGTGACGGGCAGTCGGAGGCTGCAATGCACAGGCCCTGAGGAAGCAGTGTCCCCCTCGTACTCCTTGTCCTCTGTATGCGTGTGTTCCTGTGTGTGTGCCTCTGTGTGTGCCTCCGTGTGTGCCTCTGTGTTCCTATGCGTCTCTGTGTACACCTCTGTGTATGTGTGTGTGCCTGTGTGTATACGTGTGTGCCTCTGTGTGTTCCTCTGTGTATCTGTGTGCCTGTGTGTACATGCATGTGCCTCTGCATGTACTTGTGTGTGTGCGTGCCTGTGTGTGCCCCTGTGTGTACATGTGTGTGCCTGAGTGTTCCTGGGTGTACATGTGCATGCCTCTGTGTATGTGTGCCTGTGTGAGTCCTCCGTGTATGTATACGCCTCTGTGTTTCTATGTATATGTATGTGTGCCTGTGTGTGTTTCTGTGTGTGCCTCTGTATGTGTGTGTCTGTGTGTTCCTCTGTGGCTGTGTGTGCCTGTGTGTATGTGCATGTGCCTCTGTGTGTGTCTCTGTATGCGTGTGCCTGTGTGTCCTCTGTGTATGTGTATGCCTCTGTGTTCCTATGTATATGTATGTGTGCCTGTGTGTGCTTCTGTGTGTGCCTCTGTATGTGTGTGTCTGTGTGTTCCTCTGTGGCTGTGCGTGCCTGTGTGTACATGCGTGTGCCTCTGTGTGTGCCTATGCATGCGTATGCCTGTGTGGTCCTCTGTGGCTGTGAGTGTCTGTGTGTTTCTATGTGGATTCCTGGTTGTGCATGTGTATGCCTCTGTGTTCCTATGTGCATATGTGTGTGCCTGTGTGTGCCTCTGTATGCGTGTGCCTGTGTGTCCTCTGTGGCTGTGCGTGTCTGTGTGTTTCTATGTGGATTCCTGGTTGTGCATGTGTGTGCCTCTGTGTGCGCCCCTGTATGTGTGTGCCTGTGTGTTTCTGTGTGGGTTCATGTGTACACATGCGTGTGCCTCTGAGTGTGTGTGTGCATGTGCCCAGCACTCTCAACTGCTCGCTCAGAGTGGCGGGTCCCCTGTTTGGACCAGAGCTTCTCACGTTGGCCCCACTATCAGGCCTGGTGCTGGGCCCCTGGAGGAGGCTGACCTGTGGACGTGAACCCTGATATGTGAGCCTCGGGCTGTCTGATGGCCGTGCTGGGCCTGCAGCAGCCTCTGCTCCCTGCCCGCCTTTCTTAACCTGTTGTGGAAGCTTCTCCCCTCCCTCCAGGCTCAGTTGGGAAGCTGCTTCCAGACAGGAAGTGGGGACGGGGGAGTCTCTGCGGTCATTCAGGCTTTTCTGGGCGTGTGGGGCTTGTCAACGCTTGGACGGGGCCCCAGGCAACTGGGGTGAGCTCACAGGAACTGAGAGTGTCGGGGCATCAGCCAGTGGAAATGAGGATGGAGGGCAGGATCACACGGAGGCCAGGGCAGAGCCAGGATGGCCCCATGGGACACCTGTGGGGAAGGAGGGCTGGTGAAGTCAGGTTCCGATGTGCGGTGTCTGGGCTAAAAGGCAGAGAGCACAGAGGACTCAGGTGGAAGATTCTGGAACAGAGTACAGAGGGTCGGGGGCCTGGATCTCAGTGTCCCTGGTCGGGGCAGCCTGTCTTGAGCAGGGACAGCTCTGGAGGATCCAGCCTGTGCCGAGGCAGAGATGACACCCTACCAGTCCGGTCCCCAGACCCAGAAAGATTATGAAGGAAAACACGTATCTTGCCCCGGGATATGACCTCTATCTTTGGGGCTTTAAGTCAGCAAAGCATCAGTCTGCACACTGCATGTGAATAAATGTGCAAAGGGAGCGGTGGTCTTGTGTTTCTCTTGTTGCCAATCTCATTGTATCAGTACCCTGGGCCCTCCCTGTCCTCCTGCAGGCCAGTATCAGACTGGACATCTGCTCGCGGCCAGCTGCCGCCCGCCCCCTCCTTGTCTGGCCTGTTGTCCAGGACGTGAGGCCCGGGGGCTGCGGGTGTGTCCGCTGTCACCGTCACCGTCCCTGAGGGCTGAGTTTTGCCCTCTCATTTAGCACCAGGAAAGTCATCCGTGGAGACGAAGCCACCGGTGGTTCCTTTTGCAAAACGACCCTTAAAGCTCTAATTGGTGCTGAAATTTGGATTTCCACTCTTCTTGGGTTTCTAAAGGGGAGTCAGAGGTGTCATTCGGTTTCTTACAGAGACAATCGTGGAAAATGTGTCCACGCTTCCTCTCTTCCCGTTCCGTCTTCTGTAAGAACAATCCCACGGTCTCCACCTATTTCCAGAGAGTTCCTGATCACAGTGGGAATAAGGTGATGTTTGGGAAAGCATTCTGGTTTCCCGGGCAATGTGTGTGCGGGAAGGGGCTGTGAAGCGTGGCTGGGAACGGGTGTTGTAGGAGGGACCACACTGCAGAGGAAGCTGCCGCACCCGATAAAGGGCTTTGTTGGGTTTCTTCTGATGCTACGAGGTGGTTCTCTCCAGCCCCACAGCTATCTGGGTTGCACTCTCACCTCTCCCCCAGGATGACAGGGCCACAGGGGACTCGAGACCTGGAGGTGGATACCAGGCTTGGAGAAGCTCCCTGCCCTGTCCCTGGGGCCTCGGGTACCAGGGATGCTCCTCTAGAGGGTCTGTGGGGTCTAGGGGAGAAGGCAGGCGGTGTTCGCAAGTGGAGGGGGTCCAGGAACACTGACTTGGGGTCAGACCATTTTGAACTGGTTTGAGTTCAAGCAAATGCATTTGCAAAAATGTGACAGGCAGTCTTGTTATAGAAATAAACATGGGGAAAGCCTAGTAGCTCAGGGAGCACGCGGCAGACAAGCTCAGCTGACAGCAGACCCTCGATTCACTTCCTGATTGGCGCCTCCAGTTCTGAGCTGGGGGAGTGGCTTACAATATTCTACTAAGTACTTATTCATCGCAAGCCGAAAACAATCATATGGCTTCTTTATAAGCACACATGTCAGGTGTAATGCCCGAGTTGAAAGGGAGTTATTTTTGGCCTGAGATTAAAAGGGGGGGCCCTCCAGTGTGTGCATGTATTCATTCATTTATTCACTCAAGTATTCACTGAGCTCCTACTCAGGGACGGTGAAACAGACTGGGATGGCAACCCGGCACCCCTCGTCCTGAGGATGCGGATGGCAGGCAACTCTCTTTTTCTGAAACTCTCTCAATATTGAGACTCCTTGCAGCTGTGTTTTGAGTGCTTGCTTTATGATCATCTTCTCTGAAGAGTCAGCGCTCAGCCCAGCACAGAACGATTCCCAAATTTCCATCTTCTCTTACATTTACTTGTGTCGGATGTAGTCTCCAGCATGTGGACGCTGAACTTGGCACCTTTCACACACTAGAAGCCTCTGGCTCAGAGCCCAGAGTTTAGCATTCTCCTTGCTCCAGCCTCTCCATCTCTGGTCCTGTGCTCACCAGGGACCATGGCATTGCCACGCACCTTCCTCCCTTACCTGGGGGTCAGGCTCCGCCTACAGCTCCCTCAGTCTCTACAATTGATCCCTTCGATTCCAGTTCAGAAATGTCCCCTGGCCCAGCCTGTGGTCCCCTCTCCTGGGGCCACAGCACAGTCTTTGCCTTGAGGCTTCTGGGTGAGGAGTGAGCCCATCAACCCTGTGTAGGGGAGGATGGCCCAGCCCACCTGGACACCTGAGGGTTGACACTGGCCAGGTGAGGCCTCAAGGCAAAGAGGACCTTTCTCCCTGCTCTCATCCTGGCCTTGCAAAAATGAAGGGTTTTTCTCTTCTGTTGTATTTGCTCACAGAGGAGGCCTGAGGACTTGAACTTGTACCCCTCCATCCCTGAATCCTGCCCTTCCAGGCCTTGGTGAAGCCCTTGCTTAAATTAGGAGGACCTGGGCCACAGCTTCGACTTCTGCAGCAGCCGTCCAAGAGGGCCACAGGCCCAGATGACCCACCTGCTGGAGACTGAAAGGCTCACTAGAAGATGACCAATGATACTGTGGCCCAGCCATTGTGGGACAGCCTCTGATCCTCACACTGGACAGTCCTGCCAGGGACATTTATCCCAACACCGGGCAGCTTTAGACACTGCAGGGGAGGGATTGGAGGCACAGGGAAGCCTGGGGTGCCCTGAAGGTGTCAAGGTGCTGAGCAGGAAAGAAGTTGAGGAGGAAACTTGCCGGGCAGGGAGGTAGGGCTGTGGGAGAGGTGGGTGCCTCATGTGGACCTGCCATCCCATCAGGGCTCTGAGGATGGCACTGGGGCAGGCCTGCTGCATGGGGTGAACCAGGGCAGGTAGTCACTTCTTGCTGTGGGGAACTCTGACTCCCCTTCTGTCCACCATCTCTGCCTGGACACCTGACTTCCGGGGGTCTGGAGGAGCAGGTGGCTCTGGGCCCCCGGGGCTCACCCACCACCAGCTTGGTGCTAACTGCTCCATGGCCCCCCAGGTGAGCTTTTTAGGTCAAGGAAGACAGTCAAGTTTGAAAAGGGCAGAGAAAAGAAGATCTCGTCCTCTTGATATGAGAATGGTGGTGGGGGCAAGGAAAGGCGTGTGATGAAGATGCAAGGAAAATGGGTGGGTAAATGGGTGGGTGAGTGGGTGGGTGGCTGGTGGGTGAACAGATGGAACAGGTACCACCAGCTCCATGAGGCTGGCTGTGATGGGGTTATCTTGAGAACTCTGCTTTGGGGACTCATTGTGGCAGCTGTGTATGCAACGGTGCACAAGGCGATGGAGGGGCGGGGGGACTTGGAAGCCTATTCCCATATCCCAGATTCGTAATATATTGTGTACACCCCATGATGGCAAACATGTGAATAGAAACTAGAGAATGAGCCAGGAAGGCATTCTGAAGGAATAAACAGTGACTAATGGTGACTGCAGCCACGAAATTAAAAGATGCTTGCTCCTTGGAAGGAAAGCTCTGTCAAATTTAGACAACATATCAAAAAGCAGAGACAGCAGTTTTCCAACAAAGGTCCTATAGTCAAAGTTACGATTTTTCCAGTAGTCATGTACAGATAATGAGAGTTGGACCATAAAGAAGGCTGAGCACTGAAGAACTGATGCTTTCAAACTGTGGTGCTGGAGAAGACTCTTGAGAGTCCCTTAGATAACAAGGAGGTCCAACCAGTCAATACCAAAGGAAATCAACTCTGAATATTCATTGAAAGGTCTGTTGCTGAAGCTGAAGCTCTAATACTTTGGCCACCTGATGTGAAGGGCTGACTCATTGGAAAAGACCCCGATGCTGGGAAAGATTGAAGGCAGGAGGAGAAGGGGACAACAGAGGGTGAGATGGTTGGATGGCATCACAGATTCGATGGACTTCAGTTTGAGCAAGCTCCAGGAGCTGGTGATGGACAGGAAGGCCTGGCGTGCCGCGTTTATGGGGTCGCAAAGAGTCGGACATGAGTTAGCGACTGAATAACACTTGATCAGCAAAGCAGAAAGACAAAGCAGGGAGGGTCTGAGCAAATCAGCAAAGGTGACTCCAGGGTTCCAGCTCTGCGACGGGAGCTGCCATTAACCAGAATAGGGTGATCCAGACGAGAAGCAGGTTTGGGGAAAATGAAAGAGTGTGAGTTCAGACATGCTGAACTTAGTAAACACCTTCTTATAAAAGTATCACATGTTCTACAAAGTGATCTAAGGCAGTTAACAAAACTACATGCCCCACAAGCAAAGGAGGTTAGGAAGCTAGGGCTACTGGGAGACAGGATGAAGCTTGCAAGGCTTCTGGAACTCAGCCTAGGAGCCTTTCCTGGCTTGTCAATAGTCAGAACAAAGGGGAGACCCTCCACCCCAGAGGGCTTGCGGGAGGAGCAGGGAAACGGTTCATGCTTGGAGAGCCTATACATGTTCCCCTTCCTACTGTAAATTCCCCTTGTTTTTTTTATACATGTATTATCCACCTGATAGAGGGTTAGATTCCTGAGGGGAGGCACTGTGTCTCATTGCAAACTCTCTGCCCCCACCGGCAGCTCTAGTGTGCAGTCACCCTTCACTGCATGGAGCAGCTGAGGCTGGTGGATCACTGCAGAAATGATCCGGAGCCCTTAGGTCCGATCCTTTCTTGCACATCTGCTTCTTGCCCAAAAGTGGAGTCCCTGCCGTGATGAGAACTCAGCAGCAGCTCAGCTCCAGAGCTAGTCCACACCATCGTCTTCTCCCCCTGGTGCAGGAGTGCGAGGCTTGGCATGTTGCTGGAGACAGAAACGAGTGGGTGTTCTGTGGGCAGAGCAAGGATTTGTAAAGTCTACTGAAGGTTTTATAGTCTGAAATAATTCCTCACTTTATTTACTTAAGCTTTACCCTAGCAGTGAGCAACCAAAGCCATGCTTAACTTACTAATCTATTTGCTTATCATGTACTGTGCTTTCCAATCCTGAAGCCTCCTGGAATTCATGCTGAAAGTTTCAGAGGTAAACCCACCCTGTGTCATCCTTTCAAAACTGACCACTGGGGTGTCAGCTAGTGGATGTGACATGCGTTTTATTGTGATTACTCTTACTATCCATGTGAGTCTTTAATCATTGAAAATTAGTAAATTTTTGATTGAAAAAGATTTACAGGCCCTTAAAAATGCACCTGGTTCAACAAGGACCTACAGGAGAGCACAGGGAACGCTGTTCAATGTTATGTGGCAGCCTGGATGGGAGGGGGGTTTGGGGGAGAATGGATTCATGGATATGTTGGCTGAGTCGCTGTTCACCTGAAACTGTCACTCTAGTGTTTGATAGTTGGCTATACGCCAAGACAAAGGAAAAAGCTAAAAAAAAAAAAAAAAAAAAAAAAAAGCACCCAGTTCTATTTTTAGGTTACCTAAAGACTGATTTCTGAATAGTAAATACCTGCAATGATTACCTATGCTTTCCAAAATTTTTTTTGGGGGATATAACTTTTGCTGGGAAGTCAGGGGAACTGTACTTAACCAGATCTCTCCTTCTGTGCATAGATACGGAGATTGATCTGCCCCCTCTCACCCAGAAATGAGGCCTGGGTATAACTACTTGCTCTGCAATGTCCAATGTGACCTTTGATCTTTGGGGCCATTGCTAATTTTATGGTTTATTCAATTCAAAGTATCAGACAACTGTGAAGTGCTGACTCAGGAAAGAAAGCTAGAGCAGAATGGCCCCTGCTGCCCAGCCACCCTCCTTAACAAGCCTCTTGAGGGGTACAAATATTTGCACAGCAAACTGCACCTTCTAAGGCTATGGACTCAAGGGAAATTCTCCTTCTGAGTGCCTGAGATGCTCAGGGATGCTGGCAACCTGCCTGGGAAGGTAGAGGTGGACAATCTATCCTCTTTGGCTGGCCTTAAGTTGCTCTGAACACACCAGAGCAAACACAGAAAAATATCCTGCTCTCCATGAGAAGCATGTGGATCTGTGTTCCTCCTGGAATAATTGAGAGAAGATCTCTGGGGTGAGTTGTTGCAAATGGATTCCTTGTGTTGTGTGTCTGTGTGTGTGTGTGTTAAATGCATTGCTTCTTCTTTGACCCAAGTTAACTGTATATCTAATCTTAAAGGAGAAGCAGATATCCTAGAGTTTCAAGATCCAGGAGGCTACTCACAAATCCACTAGGGTGGCAGAAGGAGCTGAGAATAAGAACTGTTGGAAACAGAGAAGAAAGGAACAGAAATGAGCCCAGGAGATGGCTTCATCTTCCTGTTGTCTCCTTTAAGAGAGATGGGGAGTGGATCCAAGGACAGAGGTATAGAATTACAGACCTTGGAAGCCTTGTTGAGTCCCCTCAATATGGAGATGAGAGAGGTGGGTTCTCATCCAGCCCTGCCTAGGAGCAGAGCAGGGAACAGACCTTAGTGAGTGTCGGCAAGGACAGGGCCATGCGTTCCTGAAGCTCCTTGGAGGTTACTTCCCTTGTCCCTGCCAGAGACATCCAGACTCCTGGTGCCCACAGGAGAGAAGGTTAGAAGAGGGAGCTGGATCTAGGATTTACCAGGGTTGTCATGGGCACTTTCCCAATTGCAGGTGTTGATTGCTCAAAATAATCCTTCAGGGGACAGTGTGGTTTGTGATTAAGGAAGCCAGGCAGGGAGGTTAAGCAACTTGCCCCAGGCTAGCTAGCCTGCGAATGGAAGCCAGGGTTTAAATCCAGGCTGAATCCAAAGCCAGCTGGCTTTCCAGGCCTGCCTGGTCGGTGTGCCTCCGAGAGGTTGACCTGCAGCCTTGAGTAGGATGGCTGGTGGGGTGGCGCTGGGGCCCATCAGGGGAGGAGACACGCGGGCTTGATTTGGGGACAGGAAGTAGAAGGAAGAGCACCAACACTGGGTAACTGTGTACAGACAGGAATTTAATGTCTCGGTGAATTTCTACAAATGCCCTTCAAGGGCCAGAATATTCCTATTTTGCAGGCACAGAAGTAGGCGTCTTGCAGGCACAGAAGTAGGCATCTTGCAGGCACAGAAGTAGGCGTCTTGCCTAAGTTCACATGACCAGTAGGTCATGGATCTGGGAACTGTGTTTAGGAAAATCTGATTCCAAAATCCCTGCTTTTTAAAAAAATTTAATTGAAATATAGTTGATTTATAATATTGTGTTAGTTACAGCAAAGTGATTCATTTACACACACACACACACACACACATATATATATATATATATATATGTCTGGAGGTCATGCCTGTGATTTCAGCCTTTGGAGAAAACTAGGAAAAGAAAGTTGAAGCCAAAGACAATTGACACAGAGAGGGAGGAGGAAGAGGACAGTGCCGATCTGATAGGAAGAAGGGGGCGGTCCCTAGAGACAGGAGGGAGCGGGGCAGGCAGCTGTGGCTAGGAACAGTGTTTAGGAGGCACTGCCTCTCTGAACGCACAGGAAGAATTTGGAGAAACAGAAAATAGGGTTGATAGCAGTGCGACTTCTGAATGTTGTTTTCCCTTCTGGTGCTCTCCTGACCCCATTTAGCACTTTAGATTATCTGGGGACTTGTCTGCAGCAAATACCGTAGTGGCTCAGTGGTAAAGAATCTGCCTGAAATGCAGGAGACCCAAGGTGGATCCCTGGGTTGGGAAGACCCCCTGGAGAAGGGAATGGCAGCCCACTCTAGTATTCTTGCCTGGAGAATCCCCACGGACAGAGGAGTCTGGCGGGCTGCAGTCCACGGGGCCGTAAAGAGTTGGACACATACACACATGTGTGCATATGTGCATATGTGTGTACACCATATACTTACATAGCCCCTTTTTTTTGTTTATTTCTGCTCAGTGTTGCAGTGTGGCTGTGACTTTCTCCAGCAACAGACAGAGGTGTCCCCACTCCAGGGACTGGCCCGCCCTTCAATCTGAGGATGGTTCTCGCACGGAAGTGGACTCCTTGTCTCTGTCGGGGGCGGGGTCTCCCTGACTGCTCTGGGTGGGCTCAGTGGTGAACAGAGGAGTCCAACGAGAGTCCTAAAGACAAATCAAGGGCAGCCTCTATCTAGGCTGTACTTGGACGTCTGTCCTCAGAGTAACTCCTGGTTGCGAGACCGGTATGTGATTTAGAAAAGCATGTGAATTGTCAACATCATATAAATTGTCATGCCTTTGAGGGGACCATGAAAGATTTTCTTGCTGAAGGCTCATGATCTGTGTTACAAGGCAGGCACTATCCATCCAGCAGGCGATTATCTTGTGAGTCCAGAGGAAAGGGCACCTTCTTAATTTAATTTCTATTGAAATCTAGTTGTACAATGTTGTGTTACTTTCAGTTCGGTTCAGTTCAGTCGCTCAGTCGTGTCCAACTCTGGCAACCACATGGACTGCAGCACGCCAGGCCTCCCTGTCCATCACCAACTCCCAGAGCTTGCTCAAACTCATGTCCATTGAGTCGGTGATGCCATCCAACCATCTCATCCTCTGTCATCCCCTTCTCCTCCCGCCTTCAATCTTTCCCAGCATCAGGGTCTTTTCCAATGAGTCAGTTCTTCACATCAGGTGGCCAAAGTATTGGAGTTTGAGTTTCAGCATCAGTCCTTTCAATAAATATTCAGGACTGATGTTAGTTTAACATCCAGTGTTAGTTTCAAGCATACAGCAAAATGATTCAGTTATTTATATATATATATATATATATATATATATATATATACTCTTTCTTTTAGATTCTTTTCTATTACAAAAGATATTGAGTATAGTTCCCTGTGCTATACAGTAGGTCCTTGTTGTTATCTACTTTAAGTATCTAAGTGTGTATAAGTTAATCCCCAGTTCTTAATTTATCTTCCCCCTTTCCATTTTGGTAGCTAGGAGTCTGTTTTCTGTCTGGGAGTTTATCTCTGGTTTGTAACTAAGTTCGCTCGTGTCCTTCCTTAGATTCCACACATAAGAAGTCTGGGAAGAGCATTTTTTAAAGCCACAGAGCCAGCGACCACGTGCTCTGTTCAGTTTCTCTGGTTGCTGGAATGTCATGGGTTCTTGGGCTCATGTTCCCAGCACAGAGCAACTTGGAAAGTTGTAGGTCGACTGAGCAGAGAGGTGGACTGGAGCCCAAGAGTGTAGAGGAGGGGAAGGGAGGACAGAGTGTCAGTGTAGACAGCAAGGCCTGGGACCCTCCCCAGAGGGTGGCGACGGTGCTGGGCTCCTGTAGGGGTGGGTGGTCCACGGCAGAGCATCGCTGAAAGCCTCAAGGCCAGAGGAGATTCAGGGACACACCCAGGCTCCAGGGGCCCAGGCTCCAGGAGGGTAGAACTACAGGAGACCGAGACTGTGTTCAGGGCAGAGACTTGGACTGAGGGCCAGTTCTCTGCTCTCTCACTTGAAAGCAAGGGCTTCGCTTCTTCTCTGGGTCCACTGTGGGAGTCTAGATGACAAGCCATCTTTCTTGGAACTTCATGAATAATGCAAATTGTCCCATGCTGTTTCTGTGAGGATATCAAACTTTGGAAGGCAGATAATGGAAGATGGTTTGAATTTTCTGTTTGTTTTTTTTCCTGCACTTATTGGCTTTTTGGCTAATATCAGATGTTCATTTCTTACTTGAAGCTGAAGGACTCTGGCTTTATATGGATATTTTTAACTGACGTTTCACTGGACACTTTCAGGTGTCAAAATGAAACAGAATTAACCTTTCTGTCCTATTCACACATTATAATTACTACCACATTCCAAGAGTTTATGTACACTGCTGGGTGGCTACTCCGAGAGGGTCTGAAGCAAATGGTTGAAAAATACATTCTGCCTCAGCTCTGTCAACTGGCCAGTATTTTCCCATTACGAGTAGTAATGACATGTGCCACTATTAAAGCAAACCTGACCTTTTAAAGGAAGGCCCAATCAAATGTCACGTCCAGTATTCCAAAATGGCCTTGTAAAAACGCATTCTCACACCGAAAGTGATCCTAGGAGAAGCCATTTCCCAAGAAAAGCCAACTCAAGATCCCATGAAACCTTGGTGGGGTTGAGTTTCCTCTATCAGATTACACCCTGAGCTTCCAAGGGGATTACAGATTACAAAGCAAAGGGAAGGCCTTTTCTTAGTTGGAAGAAAAACAAATAAAATATGTAAGATGTTTATATTTCCAACAGCTCAAGTATGTATATACACACGCACCCCCCACACCACCAAGAATATGAAGTTTTTATGAGCGCCTGCAGCCCTGTCTGCTTTCTGCACGCCAGCCTTTAGCGTAAAAATCTGGTTGCATCTGCAGCAGTTCAGCAGTGGAGAAGCACAAAGGCCCCTGAAGTATCCCTGCCTCCTTGAAGCCTGCTCCCTGGGAGTGACCTCTTTCTGTGCCCTGCCCCCCACCCTAAAGAAGGGTCCTCTCCGGCTCACCCTCACTTTCCCGCCCTAGAAACGCATTATTGACTGCTGGATATACCACGTGGTGGATGTACCATGTGAATGCAGGTGTGTCTAGGAAAACAAAGCAAGATGATGCTTTCCAAAGCAGTGGTCTCAACCGTCCTGAAAGACGATGACCCTGATGGACATTTGCATCGCAGGTTCAGCTTCACAGGGTGACCTCAGGTCCACCATGGTCTTCCAGTCCTCAATGAAGTCTGAGCTCTCAAGGATTCTGAGACCAGATGTCTTCAGTGTTGAATATGAAGGGAAATGGGACTTCAACCTGTGGACCCCAGGAAATGAGGACTTAGGGACCTGTTTCCTAAAACTTCTTTCCTATGGATTTGTGGCTTCACTCGTAGCTCAGTCGGTAAAGAATCCGCTTGCAATGCAGGAGACTTGAGGTTCGATCCCTGGGTTGGGAAGATCCCCTGGAGAAGGAAATGGCTACCTACTCCAGTAATCTTGCCTGGAGAATCCCATGAACAGAGAAGCCTGGTGGGTCCTATATAGTCCATGGGGTCACGAAGAGTCAGACATAAACCACCACCACCACCATGGGTTTGGGAGTTGCTGCCAGTCCACCCCCTGCCCACCATCTTCTCCTGGAATCTGGACCCTAGGTGGCACTACTTCCTCCCCCTCCATCTTCTGTAGACTGATTCTCCCTCCTGCCTCCCACCTCTCTGGCTATTGTTCTGCTGATGCTCTGGCTAGTGGGAACCTATGTTTCCTCTTTCCCCAGGCAAAACAGGTTTCATCCAGATGAGATGAAGCCGTCTACAACCTTCCCCCTGCCTGCTCTACCAGCCCCAGGAGAATTCAGCACCATCCCCCCCATGTCCTCTGCTTTGAGGACATCACAAGAGCATCAGTGATTTGAATGCACTTAAATGCTAGTAAAGTAATGCTCAAAATTCTCCAAGCCAGGCTTCAGCAGTACATGAACCATGAACTTCCAGATGTTCAAGCTGGTTTTAGAAAAGGCAGAGGAACCAGAGATCAAATTGCCAACATCCACTAGATCATCAAAAAAGCAAAAGTTCCAGAAAAACATCTATTTCTGCTTTATTGACTATGCCAAAGCCTTTGACTGTGTGGATCAAAATAAACTGTGGAAAATTCTGAAAGAGATGGGAATACCAGACCACCTGACCTGCCTCTTGAGAAACCTATACGCAGGTCAGGAAGCAACAGTTAGAACTGGACATGGAACAACAGACTGCTTCCAAATAGGAAAAGGTGTATGTCAAGGCTGTATACTGTCACCCTGCATATTTAACTTCTATGCAGAGTACATCATGAGAAACGCTGGGCTGGATAAAGCACAAGCTGGAATCAAGATTGCTAGGAGAAATATCAATGACCTCAGATATGCAGATGACACCACCTTTATGGCAGAAAATGAAGAGGAAATAAAAAGCCTCTTGATGAAAGTGAAAGAGGAGAGTGAAAAAATTGGCTTAAAGCTCAACATTCAGAAAAAGAAGATCATGACATCTGGTCCCATCACTTCATGAGAAATAGATGGGGAAACAGTGTCAGACTTTATTTTTCTGGGCTCCAAAATCACTGCAGATGGTGATTGCAGCCATGAAATTAAAAAGACGCTTACTCCTTGGAAGGAAAGTTATTACCAACCTAGATAGCATATTGAAAAGCAGAGACATTACTTTGCCAACAAACGTCTGCCTAGTCAAGGCTACACTTTTTCCCATGGTCATGTATGGATGTGAGAGTTGGACTGTGAAGAAAGCTGAGCACCGAAGAATTGATGCTTTTGAAGTGTGGTGTTGGAGAAGACTCTTGAGAGTCCCTTGGACTGCAAGGAGGTCCAATCAGTCCATCCTAAATGAGATCAGTCCTGGGTGTTCATTGGAAGGACTGATACCGAAGCTGAAACTCCAATACTTTAACCTGATGGGAAGAGTTGACTCATTGGAAAAGACCCTGATGCTGGGAGGGATTGGGGGCAGGAGGAGAAGGGGAATGACAGAGGATGAGATGGCTGGATAGCATCACCAAATCGATGGACATGAGTTTGAGTGAACTCTGAGAGTTGGTGATGGACAGGGAGGCTTGGCATGCTGGGATTCATGGGGTTGCAGAGTCGGACACGACTGAGCGACTGAACTGAACTGAACTGAACTGAAATGCTAGGTACTTAAAAGATCGAATGTGGGGGCTGGGTGGGAGGGAGGGAGGCTCCAGAGGGAGGGGATATATGTGTGCTGTGTGCTGTGCTTAGCTGCTCAGTCGTGTCTGACTCTTTGCAACCCTACGGACTGTGGCCCGCCAGGCTCCTCTGTATATGGGATTCTCCAGGCAAGAATACTGGACTGGGTTGCCATGCCCTCCTCCAGGGGAACTTCCCAACCCAGGGATCGAACCCAGGTCTCCTGCATTGCAAGTGGATTCTTTACCAACTGAGCTACCAGGGAAGCCCAGATATAGGTATCTGTTCAGTTCAGTGTCTCGGTCGTGTCCAGCTCTTTGTGACCCCATGAACTGTAGCACGCCAGTCCTCCCTGTCCATCACCAACTCCCGGAGTCCACCCAAACCCATGTCCATTGAGTCGGAGATGCCATCCAGCCATCTCATCCTCTGTCATCCCCTTCTCTTCCTGCCCCCAATCCCTCCCAGCATCAGGGTCTTTTCCAATGAGTGAGCTCTTTGCATCAGGTGGCCAAAGTATTGGAGTTTCAGCTTCGGTATCAGTCCTTCCAATGAACACCCAGGACTGATCTCATTTAGGATGGACTGGTTGGATCTCCTTGCAGTCCAAGGGACTCTCAAGAGTCTTCTCCAACACCACAGTTCAAAAGCATCAATTTTTCGGTGCTCAGCTTTCTTTATAGTCCAACTCTCACATCCATACATGACCACTGAAAAAAACCATAGCCTTGACTAGGCAGATGTTTATTGGCAAAGTAATGTCTCTGCTTTTCAATATGCTATCTAGGTTGGTCATAACTTTCCTTCCAAGGAGTAAGCGTCTTTTAATTTCATGGCTGCAATCACCATCTGCAGTGATTTTGGAGCCCAGAAAAATAAAGTCTGACACTGTTTCTACTGTTTCCCCATCTATCTGCCATGAAGTGATGGGACCAGATGCCATGATCTCAGTTTTCTGAATGTTGAGCTTTAAGCCAATTTTTTCACTCTCCTCTTTCACTTTCATCAAGAAGCTCGTTAGTTCTTCACTTTCTGCCATAAAGGTGGTGTCATCTGCATATCTGAGGTTAGTGATACTTCTCCCGGCAGTCTTGTTTCCAGCTTGTGCTTTATCCAGCCCAGCGTTTCTCATGATGTACTCTGCATAGAAGTTAAATAAGCAGGGTGACAATATACAGCCTTGACGTACTCCTTTTCCTATTTGGAAGCAGTCTGTTTTCCATGTCCAGTTCTAATTGTTGCTTCCTGACCTGCATATAGGTTTCTCAAGAGGCAGGTCAGGTGGTCTGGTATTCCCATCTCTTTCAGAATTTTCCACAGTTTATTTTGATCCACACAGTCAAAGGCTTTGGCATAGTCAATAAAGCAGAAATAGATGTTTTTCTGGAACTCTCTTGCTTTTTCGATGATCTAGTGGATGTTGGCAATTTGATCTCTGGTTCCTCTGCCTTTTCTAAAACCCGCTTGAACATCTGGAAGTTCACGGTTCACGTATTGCTGAAGCCTGGCTTATAGGTATACAAATGGCTAATTCATGCTGTTGTACAGCAGAAACTAACACAACATTCTAAAGCAAATATGCTCAAATTTAAAACATTTTTTAAAATTTAAGTATTCGTCTTCTCACACTGAGTGACTATCTTGAGGGCATTGAATTTTGTAACATTTTGTATCTTGCCTAGTGAGCATGTGATTATAATATTTGCTTGCCCTTTACTTGGTGAATAAATGAAGGAATGTGTCAGGCGTGCATACTGAACCTCATTCCCAACTCAAAAACATGGGGCCATTTCCATCTCATCAGAACACTCAGACCCTCGGGTTCTGATGATGATGAAATGAAATCACAGGGACACAATCTTGCAGGCTAAGTACTCAGAAAATGTCAGCTCCTTCCCCCTGCTTTTTTTCAGCATCTCAGTCTTTATATACAGCATTTCACTATCAACTGCGGCTGGGCATCTTACCTGTGGGAGAGGGATGATGTCCTTTGCATCTTGGCCTCTCCATCCTCTCCAGCAAGGACTCCAAGCAGAATTTCAGGTGCATGAGGAAGCAGGTGGTTTTTCTGGAGTTTTTCCAGCTCCAGCTCTTTCCTCGGGGGCAGTGGGGGCAAGAGGGAGGCCCCACCTTGTCATTCTGTGAGCCTCACTTCTCAAGCTTCCACGCTGGAGCCTGGGCCACCGTGAGTCTCTGTCCAGTCGCCCAGGGGTTGAGCTTCATCCCGGGTCTGCCTCTCCCCCTCCATGGGTTGGGCTATGACCATGACCATGGCCTGGAACCATGGAGGTGAGGTCCAGTAGGTCATTGTCACCCCCCGGAGCCCTCTAGGGCTTGACCTCCACAAGGGAGGGAAGCACAGATAGCACCCTTCATGCTCACCTGCCAGACACAGCATCTGCTGGTGGAAACGAGATCCATCGCGTCCTTGGGACAGGCCAGGGGAAAAGGAGCAGGTGTGTCTTTAGCCACAGTGAGAAATGACACATATACACACACAGCACACACATCTGGAACAAACATATAAAAAAAGCACACAAGATATATCCTGATATTTTCAATTATTTTTATTCCACTCTGGGCTAGTTTAGTTAGTTTGTTTCATTTTTTTTTATGTCGGTCCTGGCTCTCTCCATTGATTTCATATCAATTTAGGATAGTGGCTGAGCTTTGTTTGCAAAACAATGTCTTAGGCAATTACCTCCAGGACCAGAGGAAGACATTCAGCCCAGCTTGATGGGCATGAGATGAGGGTTCACAGGTGGCTGGGTTCATGCCAAGGTGGCCACAGTGGGGCTGGGACCAGGCTGAGGCAAGAAAGATGCCCAACAGAAAGGCACAATATTTCAAGAGGCACCCACCGTCCATGCCTGGGGGCATCTCTTTAAATTCTGCACCCCAGCCACCTCACTCAACTCACCTAGCCCAGCCCTCCTCCCTACGTAGTAAAGAAAGTGAAGCGAAAGTGTTAGTCACCCAGTCGTGTCTGACTCTTTGCAATCCCATGGACTATTTGTCTGCCAGGCTCCTCTGTCCATGGAATTCTCCAGGTGAGAATACTAGAGTGGGTTGCCATGCCCTTCTGCAGGGGAATCGTCCTGACCCAGGGATCAAATCCAGGTCTCCTGCAATGCAGGCAGATTCTTTACCATCTGAGCCACCAGGGAAGCCCTGCATGGTAGAGTCAGCCCATTTTGCAGATGAGAACTCTGTGACCGAGGGGACAGAGACTATGATAGAGGCCACAGTGGCTGAGGTAGTACACTAGCCCAGACCTGATGGACCTGAGGCAGAGCTGCTCCCAGGGGTGGCCCAGCCCTGCAGGGAAGGTGAGGCCCACCCACTCATGGTGGGACGGTCAGCTTGGGCAGAGACTCAGCCTACGTGAAACCAAAGGGAACAGCTTCTGAACAATGCAGTGGCATGAAACAGAGGATCCTGATGAGCAGATTAAGTTTCTGAGGATGGGATGGGGCGTCTTGGTTTGGCAGTTTCTTAGACCACACATGCTATTCCACAACCTCAGGCTGGGCTGGCTTAGCCCTTTCTGCTTGTGACTGGGCCCCTTCCCAGCTGCCGGGAGCCGGGGTGGGTGTGCAGAGGAGAGGAGCCTCTGCAGCAGGGATGCAGCCAGTGTCCACGGAGGATGCTCTTCCCGGTGACAGAGCATGTGCCTCCCGGGCTCGGCTGTTTCCCAGGTTACGAGTCTCAGAGGAGAGGCCACAGGTGGCGTGGGAGGCCCACTGGGCCTCCTGCCCCCGTGGCTGCTTCTCTGCCAGGTCCCCCTCTCCCCCCGAGTCTCCTCTCAAGTTTCAGTCCCTCTTCCTTCCTGGTCTCCTTTCATCCTGCTGCAGACAAGCCTCAGATTCCATCTCAGGAAGCTTCCCTTCCCATGTGTCAACCCTTGCCCCCTTGTTGGGATGCTGTGGTCCCTCTGAGTCAAGGTGGAGTCTGTCTGCCTGGGATAGATGCTGGCTGAAAGTGGCTAAAAGAGCCTGAACTTTCATCTGATGTGTGGGCTACCGGACTTTGATGAGCTCCCACAGGAATCAGGACTTAATCACAAAGTCAAGACACAGTTCTCCTCATTCAGTCCATCAGTTTCCCCAAGTAAGGACTGGAGACGCTAATGTATGTGATGGTGGTGGTTTTTTGGTCACTAAGTCATGTCTGACTCTTTGCAACCTCATGGACTGTAGCCCACCAGGCTTCCCTGTCCACACTACCTCTGAGAGTTTGCTCAGATTCATGTTCGTTGAGTCGGTGATGCTATCTAACCATCACTTCCTCTGTCGTCCCCTTCTCCTCCTGCCCTCTATCTTTCCCAGCATCAGGGTCTTTTCCAATGAGTCAGCTCTTTGCATCAGGTGGCCAAAGTATTGGAACTTCAGCTTCAGCATCGGTCCTTCCAGTGAATATTCAGAGTTGATTTCCTTTAGGATTGACTGGTTCATTCTTGCAGAGTGGACACTTTCCACAATTCCCATTCTGGCCTGGTGTTACAGGGAAAGCAAGCTTGCAAAAAATATTTGTTGAAATATTAAAGAGGAACCAGTCCAATTAAGAAAGTCCAGTGGTAATTGAGAAAGCTGGTACAGAGGAGACTGCAGAGAAACTTAAGCTCAAGAGGAGAGGGTCTGTTTGCTTCGGTTTAGTGGTCAAGTTTTCGAGAGAACAGAACCTTGATCCAACTCCTGGTCAATTGCTGAAACCTTAGTTTCCTCATCTGTGAAATGGGGACAATAGAGCATTGGCCTCCAAGGTGAGTTTTGAAGATTTAATGAAGCAGTGAGTGCAAGACCCGTTGATAATGACAAATGCTCGCAGCTAGTTCTGAAACTTGGGCTTAACTGTGTCCTTGGCAGAAGGTGGCCAGCCACTCTCACGTTCCCTTACAGAGTCAGGAACAGAGCCGGCCAGGGCTCCCTGTTGGGGACCCTTCCTTCCCTGGAGGGTGGCTCTTAAAGACCAGGCAGTGGGCTGCGGACCAGTAACCTTCTCTGAAGGTCAACCCACTGTGAGTCTGCCAGTGGCCATGGCCAGACCTTGACAGCTTGAGGATCTAGGTAGGGGCTCTAATACCAGAACTGCCTTCTTTCTGACTCTAGAATTTTTAACCCTTTACAATCCAAGGTGGTCTTTAAAGACTGGGAAGATGTGCTTCTTCATATAGTTTCTGTTCAGGGAGCCATAAATGAAAATCAGACACATTTTCTCTTTCTTTTTTATAAAGTTCATTTTATTTAATATAATTGATTTACAATGCTGTGTCAATTTGTACTATATAGCAAAACAATTCCGTTATACATATGCATATGTTCTTTTTCACATTCTTTTCCACTCTGGTTCATCACAGGGTACTGAATACAGGACCCTGCCCTGCACAGCAGGCCCTTGTATATCCATCTGCATTAATAAGTTTTAGTTTATTCACATTCTGTCTTGATCTCCCTTAATTACAGTGTTGTTCTTGCTTTGGGTAAAACATTTGGAAAATACAGAAAGTGAACGCACATACATATACACAGCCCCGGTGCACATACACATAGACGTCAGCTACGGCGCTCCCTTAACAAGAGGAAGACACTGCTGATATCTTGTCTTACTGAAATCTGGCTTCCCTGATGGCTCAGTTGGTAAAGAATCCGCCTGCAATGCAGGAGACCCTAGTCTGATTTCTGGGTTAGAAAGATCCGCTTGAGAAGGGATAGGTTACCCACTCCACTATTCTTGGGCTTCCCTGTGACTCAGCTGGTAAAGAATCTGCCTGCAATGCAGGAGACCTGGGTTTGATCCCTGGGTTGGGAAGATCTCCGGGAGAAGGGAAAGGCTACCCACTGTATGTGGGTAGACCACTGTATGTGACCCATGGGGTCACAAAGAATAGGACACGACAGAGTGACTTTCACTTTCACTGCAATCTCTCTTGTTAAATACATTTTCCTGACGTAAATGAGACTCCTATGTAGTAATTTTTAATCTTTTTCAGTTGTTGTTAAAAATTACGACACAAACTTTTTTTTTCCGATCTTAAAGGTGTTTCATAAACAAACTAAAGGCTGGACAACAGACCACTGGCTGTTTGCATCCTGGTCTATTTACCCTGCTCCCTAATGTTGGGCACATAGATCGAATTTAAAATCTTAAATACTGACATGGTTGATGTTAGGTGGTAGTGGTGGTTGTTTAGTCACTAAGTCATGTTCGACTCTTTCGCGATCCCATGGACGGTAGCCTGCCAGGCTCCTCCATCCATGGGATTTCCCAGGCAAGAATACTGGAGTGGGTTGCCATTTCCTTCTCCATAACATTAGAAGTATATTTTATATCAAATTCTCCTAATATGTTCCTTGAAAAACATTTTGATTAGGTCTGATGCTGCTAATAAGGGAGAAATAGAAAATTTACCATCCTTCCAGAAAAAATGCTTGTTCACACGTTGGCCTGTGTCATCTGACGGTATATGGTGGCTTCCTGGACTCTTCCGGTATTTGCTGTAGAGTTTCCACATAGGGGGGGAATGCTGATGCAGCAAGCTGTGGAAAGTTCCGGACTCTTAATGACAACCACAGTCCAGCACCGTAGGTTGCTCTGTTAATCCTCGTAACAGCCCTACAAGATGCGTGTGCTTATCACTTTCATAGATGAGCAAAGAGAAGATCAGAGACACCTGACAACTCACCCCAAGCTGCAAAGCTGGTGAGTGGAAGTAAACTCACAGAGGGGCTCACACACTCCCAGGGAAATCACCTGGAGAGAAAAGGACGTGGAGCTTGTTGTATTCATCTAATCATCTCATTTGATCAGGGACCCAGGAAGGGGAAAATAAAGATGTGTTCATAGTTTTGTTTATGGGCTTGGTAAGAACAAAGATGCAAGTTTTCCCTAGCTTTTAGGCACTCATTCGTTCTTCTTGGCAATGACTCATTTCGTTGTTCGTTTGATGAATGGTTTGGCTTCCTCCAGGTACCAGGCTGGGAACAGAGTGGGGAGGGAAGTAGACTTCCAGGGGCCTTGTGGAGGGGCAGACATTGGATCATGTCACACATGTGGGGCTGTGCATGTGCACCCATATACACACACACAAACACACACACTATACTAGGGATTGCTGTTCTGAGAAACAAAATCCTTCCTGAGGACTTCAGGAAGAGTTTCCTGGGAAAGAAATATGTACTGAAACCTAAGGGAATAGCAAGAGTGAGACAGATGAGAATAAAGAGGTCACTCCAGCAGCAGCAGCAGTGTGCGTGAACCTGTAGCCAGGAGATCCGGGTCAGCAAGCCACAGCCAATGGACCAATCTGCCCCTGCCCCCCGCTTTTGACAATAAAGTTTTATTGGAACACAGCCTCACCCATGTGTTCATGTATTGTCTGAGGCTGATTTTGTGCTAGAACAGCAAAGTTGAATTGTTATAACAGAGACCCTGTGGGCCACTGGAATGGAAGTGTTTTATTATCTGACCCTTTCGAGACAAAGCTTGATGAATCAGCTCTGGGAACGTGGGACAATGTGGCGAGGACCTGGGGATTGAGGGGCTGCAGTGGGGCTGCAGCAGAAGAGGGAGCCTTAGAGACCACCCCAGGGAGTCTGGTCCTTTCCTGAGCCCAGGAAGAAGACAGGGAAGGTTTTGAGCAGACCAGAAGGGGATTAGATTAATGATTTTAAAAGACTGTACTTTTCACATAATAGTCACTCCACACTTGCTCTTTTTGATTTATAACAGTTGTGCAATGAATATACACACACACACACACACACACATATAAAGATATGTAAATTTTGTTCTGTACCTCTGAGAAACCCTGAATAATAAGTGAGTAATTTCATCCATGGCCACATATATGTACATAGATATATAAATTTGTTCTGTATCTCTGGAGAACCCTGCCTAATACGTGAGTATTTTCACCCATGGCCACCTTCCTCAGCTGACTCTCTGCATTATTATTTTCTTAATGCTTTCTTTTAAATTGACTGACTTGCTTGTGTCTGTTGTAAAGGGAACATGGTACCCCTGCTCGAAACTGAACACTGTCACTTGCCCCGAATGAAAGCTAAGGACTGCGTCCCCTTTGGGCATCATGCTAGGGCTCAGCCTTGGGGGCCTGATCGCTTTCTCTGGTGAACGGGGAGGTAGGTGAGCCCTGGGTTTTCAAGGCAGACAAGCAACAAAGACAGACGTGAAGGCAGTCAAGTTTCGCCGCCTGATCTATGATTTGATGCCTCTGTTCGCCCCCCCCCTTCCCCACCTGTAGACACAGTGCAGATCCCCTCACCTTTACCTGCCGTGAGCTGACCCTCAAGGATGGAGGTCAGGAGAAGGACAGGCAGTGGTTCCTAAACTTTCTTTTAAGACAAATCACAGGAGAGTGGGCTAGAAAGACGGTTCGTGGGACTCCCATCCTCAGAGGTCCTGGTCTGGGGAGAGGTTGGGAGCTGACCGAGTTGGCAGGCGTCTG
This sequence comes from Bubalus bubalis, assembly GCF_019923935.1. NCBI lineage: Eukaryota > Metazoa > Chordata > Mammalia > Artiodactyla > Bovidae > Bubalus > Bubalus bubalis. Next base: position 115,808,303 of record NC_059162.1, read on the forward strand.
GCTTGCTCTGGGGCGAGTGGCCGGCGACTGCACTCAGGGAAGCCAGGCTGGGGGATGATCCATGAGGGGTTGCACCGACCACAGTCCTGGAGGAAGGGCCTCCAGCCCAACAACAATAAATTGCTCTCAACCCACCTGAGACAGTGCCTGGCTTCGTTCATAAGGATGTGGTTTGGAAAAGTCATGTAGACGCTGGAAATGTGCACGCCATTCTTTCCCCTTATAAGAGTGATTTTGGTTTGAGGCACTTTATTGCCAAATTCCTGGAACTAGACATTGTTAGATATTTACTTAGGAAAAGCAAGAGTTCAATAAAATATAAAATGGGCTGGAACTACTTGTAGGGGAAGAGGAGTATACACCCTCTGACTCCTGGGATACCCACTCTGCTCAGGCAGTGAGAACCCAGCCACTCCCTGCTTCTCGAGGGGGTGGGGTGGGGGGGAGCTTAGCAGTGGTTCTTTTCGCCTCCTGTAGTGGGCTGGATGCTGGCCTGAAGGTGATGTAGCCACATCCTGATCCCAGGAACCTGTGAGTATCACCGAGTATGCAAAAGGTAGGATTGACTGGAGGGTCATGAGGAGAGGAGACTGTCCTAGCTTGTCTAGACAGGCCCTAAATCTGATGCCATGTCCCCCTCAGAGTAGAAAAGAGGAAGACTACATAGCAGAAGGGGAAAAGGCCAGGTGAGGATGAAGGCAGAGACTAGAATGATGTTGCGCCAGCAGAGAAGGCCCAGGGCCACCGGAAGCTGGGAGAGGCAAGGAAAGATTCTAGGAGGGTACCCAGCCCGGTCCACACCCTGAGCTCAGCCTTCTGGCCTCCAGAACCATGAGAGAGTACGTTTGTTTCTGCTGTTGTGAGCCATCCGAGTTGTGGCAGCTTGTTACGGCAGCCTCAGAAAACCGATACAGTCCCCAGAGCAGAATTCAGACCTGAAACTCAAAGTGCTATCTCCCCGACTCTCTGTGAGCAAGGCTGAACTCTTGATTTCCTACAAGTATGCTCAGATTGGAAGCCTGTTACTCATGGAATACGGACACACACACACACACACACACGCAACTTTGCCACAAAGATATGATTGTTCTGTGCTCTCACCCAGGCAGGTTTGGCTGAACAGGTAACCCCATCCTGTGCTTCTCTGTGACTGACCAGCCATGGCCCACTCTCTGCCCCCACCCCCACCCCCTGGGAACACACACACCTGCAGGCATCGTTCTTCCCAGGCTCTGAGGGGCATCTGGGGCCAGGAGATGGGCACAGTGACAGCAAAGATCCAGAGCTGTGCTGCCCAACGGAAATGCTGCTTGAGCCACCACATAACCTTAACCTGTACAGAATCTATGTTTTAAAAGTTTTGTAAAAGATGTAATTCATTTTAATATTATATTCTATTTAACTCAGTATATCCAAAATATTATTATTTCAACATGGACTTTATCTAAAAATTGTTGCTGTTGTTTAGTCGTTAAGTTGTGTCTGACTGTTTGCAACCCCATGGACTGCAGCTAGCCAGGCTCCTCTCCCTGTCCGTGGAATTCTCCAGGCAAGAACACTGTGGTGGTTGCCATTTCCTCCTCCAGGGGATCTTCCTGACCCAGGGATCAAACTGAGTCACTTGCATTGGCAGGCAGATTCTTAACCACCGAGCCACCTGGGAAGCCTATCTATTATGTAGAAGTTATCAGTGAAATACTTTGTGTTTTTTTGTATTAAGTCTTTGAAATTTGGTGTGAATTTTACATTGGGCTTCCCTGGTAGCTCAGATGGTTAAGCGTCTGCCTGCAATTCGGGAGACCTGGGTTCAATCCCTGGGTCGGGAAGATCTCCTAAAGAAGGAAATGGCAACCCAATCCAGCACTCTTGCTTGGAAACCTCCCTGGACTGAGGAGCCTGATAGGCTACAGATCGCAGAGTCGGTCGCAAAGAGTCAGACATGACTGAGTGACTTCACTTTTCTTTCACTTTTACATTGAGAGTATGTCTCAGTTTGCACAGAGTGCATTTTAAGTGCTCAGTAACCATATGACTAGTTGCTTCTGAACCAAGTGGTGTGAGATTTTAGAGCTCAGGCAGCTGCAAAGTGGACTAGAGGACTTTCTGATCACTCTTACACCCCTCAGTTCTGCTGTTTCATCCATGTGGCCCCTGAGAGTGATCCGTTGCAAGTACTTCCTTGGGAGCTAGTCTGCCTGTGCATTTAGGTGTGGTTGTGGCTTGGGGCTAGGGCCACAGAAAGGCAAAGAGAAGAAGATCCTCCTGAGACAGTCATAGCCTGAATGAGAGGGTAAGGTGGACACGAAAGTTAAAGCGAAGATCGTGGTCTGGAGACCTGAGCATCTTCTCTGAGTGCATCCCTGGGGCTACAGGATGGGAAGTGGGTTGAGGTCCTGAGTTCTTCTTTATGTTTTAATAGCTTAAATTATTTTTTTTAATTGGGGTATAATTGCTTTACAATGTTGTGTTGGACTTCCCTGATGGTTCAGATGGTTAAAAAAAAAAAATCCGCCTGCAATGTGGGAGACCTGGTTTCGATCCCTGGGTTGGGAGGATCCCCTGGAGAAGGGCATGGCAACCCACTCCAGTATTCTTGCCTGGAGAATGCCCATAAAAGAGGAGCCTGGCAGGGCTACAGTCCGTGGGGTCACAAAGAGATGGACACGACTGAGCCACTAAGCACAGTATGCTGTGTTAATTTCTGCTGTACAACGATGTGAATCAGCTACATGTATGCTTATATCCCCTCCCTCCTGAGCCTCCCTCCCACCCCCCTCATCCCACATTGACGTATATACACTGCTGCTAAGTTGCTTCAGTCGTGTCCGACTCTGTGCGACCCCATGGACTGCAGCCTATCAGGCTCCTCCACCCATGGGATTTTCCAGGCAACAGTACTGGAGTGGGGTGCCATTACCTTTTCCATATATATACACCACCAAGAGTAAAATAGATGGCTAGTGAGAAGCTGCTGTATAGCACAGGGAGCTCAGCTCATGGTCTGTGATGAGGTCCTAAGTTCTTAAATTGTGACATCTTCTAGAATGAGATTCTCTTGTATGGCATCAGCTCTTGAAATCACTGGGTATGTCAGCCGTGAAGTATCTTTAGAGAGAAGATGGGAGGGGAAATTGGTTTACTTCATTTCAAATGGAAAGTTAATTGCTTTTGGGAAAGCTGTTTTCAGCCAAATGAGGACCACACAGAGGAAAAAAAAAAGCATTGCCCTGGATGGGAGTTTGGCCAAGAGTATAGCTGTCTGCTTTCCTGAGTCTGATGGGCACTGAGGGCGACCCAAGGAGGGACCATTGTTTCTACTGACAGCTTGACAGCAGGCCCGAGGAAGAAGAGGTTGAGATGGCAGTGGGAAGCCGTAAATCTGTCACAGAAACTTCGGGGGACTCAGGCGCCAAGGAGGCCAGACTAAACCCTTAATTGCTGGGTAATTCGCTGTCTTGGGCTGCCCACGTCTGCGCCCCCGTGATGCCTGCACAGCAACGGCTGTTGGCAGGGGCCGCCCACTGGAGGGTGTGGTGGCATCGTTCCCGGGAGAGGTGGGAAGTATGATGGATATTCACCTGTCCACAGTGCTTGCCTCATTTATTCAAATTAACCGGTACCTGGGGCTGGAAAGAAATGGATCTGGACTCAGACAAAGATGAATTGCAGTAAAAATGGAAATTACAGCCCAGAAAACTATGATCATCAGGCCCTCAGGATGTTATTAGCTAATCATGGCTACAATATTGGACTTTTGAAAGTGTTGCTTTGATTGAATTTTCACCTTGTATCCGTAAGGACTTGTCAGGATGCGTGCTTAGCGATGCGGGGAGGGAGGCATGTAGAATGTGATGAGCTGTTTCAGACCCTTCTCTTTTCTCTAATGTGTTCATTCTGTTGCTCAAGTATATAGATTTCTCACAGTTGACAATGCTTAAGGTCATAATATTAGACCCAAGTAGCAAGTCACCGCCCAAGACCAAGGGTAAGCATTACTCAGATCTCTCAGGGTCTCATACCAGGTGGAGATGCTGACACCTTTTGGATGTTAGGCAGTGGGTACCAGCCTAGGAAAGGAACAATCTGATCATTAGTTTGGGGCTCCAGCAGCTGTACCAGCATCCTTATCTTGTGAACGCCCTGGGTTTTGCTGGTACTGGGCTTTTCCCTTTGGTGGCCTCTCTAGCATCATGGCTCAGGGCATCCACCACTGACTATTTGTATTCTTGCCACCCCCATCATATCAAAACCAGTCCTAACCCACGGCTTGCCTGTGACGCCAGCACTGGGTTCTGCCAGGAGCCTAATACAGAGTGTGGGGAGTCAGTGTCCCAGGGACAGCTCTCAAGCATGGGGAAAGGAGCCCATGGAAGAACCCTTTGCCTGAATCTCAGAAGGATGATTCCAAGAGACATTCTGTGCTCTTCTCAGAGAACCCTATGCAGGACCAAGGCCTCATTCTCCTTTCTGAGTGGACATCTTAGTAACACACCCTTTATGCTGATTTTCCTTCAGTTCCTTATCCACTCCCTGGTTCTTCACTCCAGTTCCTTTTTTTCCCTGAAAAGCTTGCTGCCCAAGAACACTTTTCTCCGATCTCTGCTTTTTGGGGTTATAGAGGGGATGCAGAACCCAGGTCAAACACCTGCTAAATCCAGTCTCACTGGCCCATAATCATTGCAGACTTCCAAGACGCCAGGCGCTGTGCAGAGTATTTTGTGTGAATATCGTCTTTAATTCTCTCCAACATTTTACATGGTAAGACTATCTTTATGCCCATTTTACAGATAAAGATGCTGAACCACAGAGAGGCAACAGAACCTGCCCAGCGGAGTGACACAGCTTAGATGGGGTGCAGCTGGGATTTTTCATTCAAGCAGGCAGAATCCGGTGTTGCTACAGAAAACACTGCCTCCACAATTAATTAATTGACTGAGATAAATGAATTTTCCTGGTGCTCTGTGAACCCAGGCGTGTGTGCCTCTTTGAATGCCCAGTGGGTCTCTGAGATGCTGCTATGCTGCCCCTGCCTGGAGATAATGTGGGCAGGAAACAGGGAACCAGGGGTGAACCAAGATTAACAGGGAGGCAGGGGTGGGTTGTTTGATGCCCTTAGTCCTGTCACTGTTTAGAATAATTGGAAATGGACTGAAACCCAGAATGCCTGGACTCCCCGTGTTAGTGGGCTTCCTCGGTCAGTGGCGTGGTGAAGGCCCTCCTGCCTTCCCTCCATGTGATTTGATGGTGCTGATAAAATCATTTATCATCAGGCAAGCTGTGCTGACTGCCTTATTAGAGAAGATGACTGCAGGCTCCAAATTTGGCGGAGCCTGGTAGGCTTTAATTAGGGCTTCAGAATCTGGGCTGGTGGGATGGGACTCCTGAGCCCTTAACTCCTTCCTCCCCTTATACCATCATAGAGATACAAAAAGCAGGAAAAATGCTGTATCTTTGCTGGAAAGTAGAAAGGCTGCCATCAACAGGCTGGAACCCTAAGGAGCTTCTGCAGATTGGCAGCACTGAGGTGTCCATGACCTCATGAAGCAGAACTCCCACCAGGCATCCTCTGAACACTGAAAATACCATGTCTACTTTAAAGTCTATATTTATCCCGCAGTGTTTCTCCGAGTTTTGGGCAAAGAATCCATCTGCCAATGCAGGTGATGCAGGCTCGTCCTCTGAATTGGGAAGATCCCCTGGAGGAGGAAATGGCAACCTGCTCCAGTATTCTTGCCTGGAGAATCCCATGAACAGAGGAGCCTGGCGGGCTACAGTCCATGGGGTCACACAGAGTTGGACACCGCTGAGCCACTGAGCATGCATGTTTCTCTAAATTTAGCCTGAGGACCACTGCAGCATGGTCATCTGATCGTAATTGTGACTCATCTCGGGAGTATTGCCCCGAATGCCAGCAGCCTCGATGGGGAGGGCAGGAATCAGCATCTCCATTAAGCTCCGGGGGTTCTTACACACGGGAAGCCTAAGGAACCTGGTGCACAGGCTTTCTTATCCTGAGCTGATGGAGACTGTGAGGCCTGGAACCCGCGTTTTTCGAGAATGGAGGCTGCCTGAGGCCATAGTTCGAGCGACCTTCTGAGTTTCTTTGTCACTAGTGACCAGAGCGTGGTGATGACTTACAGCATTTCTGGGCTTCTCCACTATCTCCTTTCTTTCCTGGCTGAGGTTCTTGGACCGCCAGCATTGGGCAAGGGCATGTGTAGCTGGCGTTCTCTGGGCTGGGGTTTACCAGGCCTGCCCCTGTGGGATTTCCAAACCTCGGGACCTGGTTCCAGGCAGGTGGGAGCTGCCTGTGCCGGGTGCCTGTGCCTGGTGTTTCTCGGCTGTGAAGCGGGGCTTGTACAAATAGTCCAGAGGGAAAGGTTTAATTAAAACAGCCTTGGTTGTTGGCAAGAATAAGCAAAAATGAGTGCTTCCAAAAGGGACTGCATCTCCCCAGGCCCTTCTTGTGGCCCGGTTCCCGGCAAACCTTCAAGTTTGGGCTTAAAGTGGGAAGTGATGTCTTCCTCTAAAAAGAAGGGTTTTGTCAGCGGGCCAAGGGCAGGTCAGCGTCAGGGTCATCAGGCTCTGGTTTACAACCCACAGGTGAAGAGGGGCCATGACAAAGGAGGCCTGGATGGCCTGAGTCTGGAGCCAGAGGTCGGGCCTTCAGCCCAACGCAGTGGGGACAAGTCAGGGTCAAAGTCAGACGACCCCGGGCTGGTACCAGGGGCATAAGAGGGTGAAACAGGGAGCTGGGTGAGGACACAAGACTGCTGATGACCTGTGCTGTTCAGACTTTTGGGTTTCAGGAGAAAAACCAACTTGAGTTGGCTGAAAAAAAAAAGAAGATATATTTTTACAGCATGTAAAGGATGTAAGGATACCCCAAGGACCTCAAGGTAGGATGAGCCAGGGCTTGTGGGGCAGGGGTGAGAGCCAGGAGCAGGAAGACTCTCCTCACTGTCTCCTCTGTCTGTCTGTCTGCCTCTGTGTGTGAATCTCTGTATGTCTCTGCACTTCTGTCTGTGTCTGTCTGTCTGCCTCTGGGTGTATCTGTTTCTGTCTGTTGACCTCTGTCTGTGTCTTTGTGTGTCTCTATCTGTCTCTGTCTTTTTCTCTCTGTGCCTATGTGTCTCTGCTGGCCTGTTTGTCTGTCTTCGCTCCCCAGCCCCTCCTCCAGGCTTCGCCCCTCCAGGCTTTCTCGGCTCCTCCTGCGTGTACAGCACAATGTGCTCTCGGCATTTTTCCGCCTTGGCCAGGTTTCCACTCCAGGCCCCCGCCAGCTATGATCCCTGCAGGAGCGTGTGCTGCCACCACGGCTGGCTGCCGGCCTGATGCCCTTGGATGAGGGGTGATGCCCAGTTAGGGGGCATTTCTGAGAGCTGGCAAATACCCACCAAGGTATCTACTACCCAGACAGGCTGGAGTGACCCGGTGGTTAAAAAGTGGTAAGGCAGGAACTCTCGCTAGCCCTGCTACTTTGAGGAAGACCTTCCACTGACACCCAGGACGTGCTGAGTGCTGTGTGATGGGGGAGGGCCCAGCTTCGGCTCAGACCCCAATCAGGCCACTTTACCCCACCCAGTGGAGAGCTTTAATGAAGAGCTTTAATGCACTGTTCCTTTCCTTTTATCCCACAGGGAAGATGCAACACTGATAGAGTTAAGGTCAATTCAAAGTCAGTGGGAGGAGGTGGGTGAGAGTGTTCCACAAACCGTGGGTCACTCATCACCATTTACAAGTGTGTCTGATTCCTTCCAGCCTCCAGGGTCCCCTATGTCTTCCCCAGGTTTACGGAGCAAACGCATCACACCCATTTTAGATAAGCCCTGGAAATCACCGGGAAGTACCACTTCTGTTGGAGAACAGAGCACCGCAATGCCATCGAGCCTGACGACGTGGGCAACCTGGCGGGCAGGTGAGGGGCCCTCGCAGGAGAGACACCTTGGTCCTGAGAAATGCTTGATCAAAGCTTGGGACCCAGGGTTCTCGGAACAGGAGCAGAGCATAGACATAACCTCCCCGAGGGAACCCCGAGGGAGCCCCAATGCCCAGGGGGCCCGGAGGACGTGAGCTCACCAGCTCAGGGGCAGAAGGTCTCCAGGCCAGGACTCTCCCACGCTGGCCTAGGGCGAGGCTGAGTCTCAGACCCAGGGGCACTGGTGTTTGATGGCGAGACTTGCCATCCACCCTGTACTCTTAGCTTTAGGGATGCCTGTGAGTTCTCAGGATGTGCTGGTTCCATCGTCCACGATGAATGTGGTCGTGATGGATGCTGGGCAGCTCTGTCCACAGTTATTCAGAGAAGACTCACCATGGGTCTCAAGGTAGAACCAGCCGATCAGCACCACATGGGAACTTGGAAATGCAGGTTCTCAGGCCCCTCTGGGCTTGCAAATGCAGACGCCCTGGGGTGCCCGGCCCACCCCCACCCCCCCAGGTGAAGTAGATGCAGGCTAGAGTCTGAACACTTCTGATGGGGAGAGAGACTTCTCTCCACACGAGCTCCCCTCCTGGCACCTCTCACCACCCAAGTCCTGGGTCCTTGTCCTCTTGTCTTCTTACTCCAGGCCACCCTCCTTTTGCTTCACCAGCTAGCCTGGGACCCTATTTCCCCCTTGCCCTCCCTGGGCTGATCAGCTATCCTCACTGAAGCCGGGCAGGTCCTGTGTAAAGGAAGTTCTCCTCCTCTCCAAGGAGAGTCAGAGCAGGAGAGCAGCTGGGAGGAAACACCTCGCCACGTGACCCCCAGTATTGAAGTATTTATGCATGCCTGCTCAGTCATGTCCGACTCTTTGCGACCCCATGGATGGTAGCCCACCAGGCTCCTCGGTCCGTGAGATTTTCCAGGCAAGAATACTGCAGTGAATTGTCATTTCCTCCCCCCTGGGAATCTTCCTGACTGACACAGGGATTGAACCCACGTCTCTTGTGTCTCCTGCATTGGCAGGCAGATTCTTTACCACTGTACCAGGTGGGAAGTCCCCCCCAGTAAATCCCCCCAAACCTGCTCTGATGATTTGTTCCTCAATGAATTCTGGCTCAGGTCCATGTTTTTTCCCCCCGCCTCATGGGTCAATCCCAGGTGTTACTTATCCTTCCAAGACAGACTCATTTTGGTAATTTAAAACAATCTCATGAGGTATCAAGTCAAAACTTTGAAATGTATCCAGTTTAAAACTTCTTCTGTGACAACCTAGAGGAGTGGGATGGGATGGAGGTGGGAGGGAGGTTCCAGAGGATGGGGACAGATGGATACCTGTGGCTGAATCATGTCAATGTATGGAGGAAACCCACACAACATTGTAAAGCAATTATCCTCCAATTAAAGATAGATACATTTAAAAAACCACAGCCAGCTGACAGAATGTTACAAAATCCCCCTAAACACCTCAAATCAAAAGGACTGATTTTATGAAAACAGTTTTTAAAAATTGTTTTTCAATCAGGAAAATTTCTCAAGAAAAAAATAAATAAATAAAGCTTCTTCCCTCTCTCCAGCCTCTAGCCTTGGGCTTCCTGATCCAGAGAGAGGAAGCACGGTGTTCGGCCTGGTGGACCTGTGACTTGGCCTGGGTGGGTGGCTGGACCACCCCCCGGGGAGGGAGGGGATGACTGGGCAGGGGTTTCCCGCTCTCTGGTTCACAGCCTTTGATGATTCTCCAAGGCAGTCTCAGGTTCGAGATCAAGTCTCTTGCTGAGACCTTCAAGATAGACTCAGTGTGCCCTCCAGGTTTGGGGGCATGACCCCACCTGGCCCCTCGGTCTGCGTCCTTCGCCCAGCCCTGCCCCTGCTAGAGCCCATCCCAACTCCGCCAGGCCCTCTTTCTCTCATCTCTTACCCCTCTCACTCACTGTTTCCGATGGCTGGATCATTTCCTGCCCTCCCGGCCCGGCCACATCCCACTCACCTTCCAGGTGAGAGGACCCCTCCCTTCCCAACGAGCCTGTCCAGCTGGGCGAGGGGCCTCCTGTGGGCCCCAGTGGCACTCATGCTATTGCAGCTGCTGTCTGTCCTTCAGCACTGGAGGATCTTTGCAGAACCCTGCCAGGCGCATCATCAGAACAGCCACCTAAAAAATAGCTGAGGATTGAATGAGTATATGGGAGCCAAGATTCTGCAGCCTTGAGCAGCCAAGAGCAGGCAAGGAAGCTGCTGTGCAGACCTCTGTCTTAACTGACCTGTGTCTAGCCTGGTCAGCTGCCTTACAACAGGACCTGTAGCCACTGATGGCCAGTGTGGGTTGATTCATGGACTTGTCTTCCTAAAAGTTACCGAGTTCTTTGCAAAAGGTTTGTGTCTTGTTTGTCTTAGCAGAGGCAGCACTTAGGCTAGCGTCCTGGGGTCTCGAAGCTTTTGCTGAATGAATGGATGAATGGATGATGGATGGATGGGTGGATGGATGATGGAAGAGCAGAAGGATGGTTGGAAGTGTGAATGAATGGATGATTAATTAAGTGTAAATAGAAATCTGACTGGGGAACATTCAACACATTTTTGGAGTTAGAACTCAAGTTCTACTTTGAGTAGAAGGTTATATATCTTTAATAGATTGTATTTTGTTAGTTTCTTCTGTATTAATCCTCATTCCAGATATAAAGCTGTGTCCCTGGTGGCTCGGATGGTCAAGAATCTGCCTGTAATGCAGGAGACCCACGTTTGATCCTTGGGTCTGGAAGATCACCTGGAGAGGGGAAAGGCTACCCACTCCAGTGTTCTTGCCTGGAGAGTTCCATGGAGAGAGGAGGCTGGTGGGGCACAGTTCATGGTTGCAGAGAAATGGACACAACTGAGCGACTTTCACATTCATGATTTTTCTTAATCATCCATTTATTTATTCACTCAACCAATATTTGCTGAGGGATACACCTAACGCTTCTACTATTTAATTGAAGAAACTGAGCATTTACCGTAAGAAAGATTGGCTCTGATTTGATTGTGTGTAAAGACTTTCTTTATGGTATAAAATTCAGGGCAGGAGTGAGTCAGAGTGCTTTGTAAATCCTCAAAAAAGCACTGCTTTTTGAAAGAAAGTAAATGTCACTCTAATAGAACAAACTAGACAATAGAACACATTTAAGTTATTTTGCTTTTTAAAAAGTATAACTTTCTCCTTTGTATATTTTTCAGATATGTATGCAAGTCAGTCTATCTATCTTTCATCTCTTCATCCATCCCATCTACCTGACTGATTACTTTCCCACTTATATATGAGTCTTAATATTTTGTATGCTGCATAAAATACCCAAATACATATGCAATAATTCTCTAAATATAGCATACACTATCTAAATGTATAAAATATATGTAGAAACATACCCTGTATATACCTCCCACTGTCAAGTGTGGATAATTAGTTGTACCAGTTAACCAGTTCTGATGATTTTGGACACGTCTCTTCCACTTGGGTGTTTTCACTTTGTGCTCACATTTAAGTTTTCAGATGCACATGCGTGTGCTCCAGATGTGCGTGGAGAGTCATCAGCCAGCCTGTCAGGTTGGATCTGATCCCAGGATGGTGGAAAGCCCCCCTCCTGGCCTGGCAGTGGCTGTGTGTGACTTGTGATGATGTATGACTGTGCCAAGGCTTGTTATGTCACGTCCCTTGATAACTCTGTATAATTAATTTGATGCCATCTGATGCAGCAGTGGGTAGACGTTTAAGAAATAAAAAGTTGTCCATGCTCCGTGTAGCACATCTGTTTAATGGCATAATTCAAATTAATTTCAAACAATTCTGTAAAAGCTCATGGAACCGTTCTGCATTTCTTTCTGATGTCCCCCCACGCCGGTTACCACGACACGAGGCTCTGAAGAGCCACTCTGGAGTCTATTCACATGAAGCACATTTTAAACAATTCTTTATTTTTTAAAAGTTTTAGAACAACAAAATTATAGAAAGAGTACACAGAGTTCCTGAACACCCGCCCCTGACTTCCCCAAATGGCCAGGCCTTACATAATCACACTAAAATGATGACAACCAGGACTTACTGTGGATCCAACCCTATGAACTAATATGCAAATTATTCAAATTTTCACGATTGTTCCCTGATGGCCTTTTTCTGGCCCAGGGTTTAGCTCTCGTATTTCTTAGTATCTCTGATCTGGAACATTTTTTTGGCCTGTCTTTGTCTTTTATGACCTCAACACTGTTTTTAAGAGTATTAGCCTGTTTTTGTTTGTTCTTTGTAGACTATCATTCAATTTGGATTCTCCAGATCAGACTGAGATTATGTATTTTGGCAAGAATACCGCGACGGTGCTGCTGTGCCCTTCTCAGTGCGTCGTAGCAGGGAGTCCTTGGCCTGATGAGCCTACGTCGGGTGTGGTTAATCTGGACATTTGGTTAAGGGGGTACCTGTCAGCTCTCTCCACTGTCATTATTTTTTACGGTTAACAGGTATCCTGTGGGAAGATGAGTCAAGACTACTCAAAACCCTGTTTGTCCTTATCCTTTTGTCCAAAAATGTTAGCACCCCCCGGTGACTCCTGTGTACAACAATTATCACCCTGATGTTGCAAATGGTGATTTCCTATTTCTGTTCCTCCCGCACATGTTAACTGGAACACTACTGTGAGGAAGAGTGACTCTTTCTCCTGCTTGAAGATTTATTCAATCTTTTCTTTTTTTTGAATCTTGGGCTTCCCTTGTGGCTCAGCTGGTAATGCTAGAGACCTGGGTTCAGTCCCTGGGTTGGGAAGATTCCCCTGGAGAAGGGAAAGGCTACCCACTCCAGTATTCTGGCCTGGAGAATTCCATGGACTGTATAGTTCATGGGGTTGCAAAGAGTCGGACGTGACTTCCACTTGAATAATGTTTTCAGGTAATTGTGGTTATTTGATACTGCACTAAAAGCACACAAGGGGTCATTTCTTAAAGGTTATTTGCAACATGAAAGCTAAACTCTATCCCTGACTATTTTCAAATCTGTTGCTTTAGAATCCATAGGTCTGTCTTGTGCCTTGGGTGAATCTTGTACAAATGCATGATTTTTTTTGAAAGTAATGTGTTATTTCACCAAGCTATAGAGCTCTTAGTGTTGACACATTTAATTAAGATAATCTTATTAGAGGACAAATTCTGATTCAGTGGGCCTGGGTGAGGCCTAAGACTCTGCATTCCCAACAAACTCCGATAAGTTATAGATTCTGTTGGTGGAGGATTGGACTTTGAGTGGCAAGGTACATGGGTTCAAATCTATTACCTGCTAACTTAGCCCACCCGTCATCAGATCCCTTTTGACCTTAGTTTCATCATCTCTGAAATGGCAATAACCATGATAGAACCACTTTCAAAGACTGGTACAAGAATGAAGAAAGACTGTGAACATACCTGCATAGAGGAATAGCCAACTGATGGTCATATATCAATGCCACAGTGGCCTTGCTGAGTCCTTTCCTTCTCATTCTTTCAGATACTTCTCACAGCCCTGGAGTTTGGGACCCACTGCTGGGTCCTGGGAAGCAGGTGACGGGTACTAGCTTCCCGCCCCCGCCAGGCGCACATGCGTGGAACCATCCAGTCACATCATCCGGCCTGGAGGCACGTGGAACACAGGGCACAAGTCTCAGAGGCCAGGAGAGCCTGACCACGCAGTGGGGACCTTGGTGGACGTCGGTGGCTGGGGGCAAATGCCCTTGTCATGCTCACTTGAGGGCCAGGCTGGAGATCCCCGAGGTTGCAGAGCAGCTGGATTCCCACCGCTCCTTTCTGGGGTGTGGAGTCTCCACTGTATGAGAGGCAGTTCTCTCTGTTGGAGGCTCCTGGGAAAGAGGGGTGGTCACGGGGAGGTCAACAACTGTCACCAGGCCCGGTTGGGCCCCTTCTCTCTGACGGAGCCCAAGAGGCTTACTCCGAAGACCAGAGTAACCAGAGTACCAGGTTGCGACCCGTGCACCTGCTTCTGCCTGGCTTTTCTGAAGGTGCTCTGCGCCTGGGGGAGGGCGTGGACCGAGCGGTCCTGTCTCGGCTGCTAAGTCGTGCCTGGTGTGATCACCTTGGCACACACTTCTCTCCACAGCCCTCACTGTGCCTCTAAGAGGGAGTAATTATATCGCTCACTTAGCAAAGGGGGCTGTTCTGGCTCCGAGAAGGCAAGAAAAGTGTCTGGAGTCCCACCCGGTCAGGTGGTACAGTTAAAATACACCCAGTTTCACCAGGAAGCCAAAGCCTGCTCTTTCTGTCCTTCCTGTGGCCATAGGAGGCAAGTGTCCACAGCTGTACCTGCCCTCCAGGTGCTGGGAGACGCCTGGGGGCACGGTGTGGGTTTGGCACCATTACTGCATGACACCCAGGGATGTTGTGTGTCCATCGCTGGTAGAAAATCCATCCTTGGGGCACCCACAGCCTCCAGTGGGCTCTGTGCTTTGGAACTCGTGAGCCACCTCATCCAGGCTGGGTGTCACGTGCTGCCTGAACGTCTATGGTGCTTAATCACCAACACTTGTGCTCAGCAGACACTGAACCAAGGCACTGTCTTGGCTGGGAGGGGATTTGTGTCAGCGTGGGAACAGCCCCTGCATCTGATCTGGTGTGAAATGATTCGAAGCAGAACTTCCCCTACTCTTGGCATGGGTCTTCACTGCCAGTGTTTCACTCTGCCCATTGACCGAGGGGAGAAAAACACCGAGTGCCGCAAATGCTGGGCCCAAGACCCATGTGGGAGGAGGTACATGGCCCGAATCAGAGCCGCCTCAACTACGGGGGCCCAAGACCACCAGGAGGGGCGCCTGGCAGTTGCCCCTCAAACCCCCAAACACACAGCAGGTAGTGGGGGAGAGACCAACATGGCCCGCATTTATGTATTGAATAAGTATGCAGGATTCACAGGCTGAACTATAAACAAGATAAATAAAGCCCCTGGCCTCCTGCAGTGTGTTTTAGGATAGGTGAGACAATTATTAAACAGAGATACAGCTGTGACGATAGAGAGAGTGATCTGATAGAGAAGTTGGGAGTGTTAGACCGGGGCTTGGGCAGGCAGCTTGGGATGTGACATTTAAGCTTGGCCAGTGATGAGAGGAGCAGCCACGCAGTTGCCAGAGGGCAGAAGTTTCCCAGCAATGGGGTCAGAGTTCAGGCGTGTGCAGTCTGGTGGGCTGAGACCCTGGCGGGTGCCTTCTCTCCAATGGTGTGTTTATCTGGATCTATCGTAACTCTGCCTGTCCATCTGATGTATTAACCATGTGCTCTATACAGGGTAAAATGCACTTGTTAGGTACATCGAGGGGGTGTCTACTTACTACTTCCATCACTAGTTTTTTGATGGCTTTCGACAAGTTACTTCTCAGAGCCTCAACATTCTTATCTCTAAAATGGGAATAGAGTCATCTTTCTGGCAGAATAGTGAGGAACACAGTAAATATAATTGAGCACAAATCATGGTACACAAAAGCTGCTGAATAAAAGAAATATATAGGTGGACATACCATTCTATCCATGTATGCTCATTACATGGGCTTCCCTGGTGGCTCAGATTATAAAGAATCTGCCTGCAATGTGGGAGACCTGGGTTTGATCCCTGGGTTGGGAAGATCCCCTGGAGGAGGGCATGGCAATCCACTCCAGTATTCTTCCCTGGAGAACCCCGTGGACAGAGGAGCCTGGAGAGTACCGTCCATGGGGTTTCAGAGAGTCAGACACGACTGAGCGACTAAGCACAACGCATAGCACATACTCCTTGCACATGCGCTTGTGTGTATTAAATATTCAGGTGTGTCTAATGCCTTACACACATGTATGCACACACACCCCTGTAGCTGATAACACTCTGGAACCACAGCTTCAACTAGGATTTACGAAGGAAACAAGGCAAAAGAAACAAAATTCATTAAAATCTGATCACTCCTTGTTTTCTGCTTAATGCTGCTTCCCCAAGCCATCTGGGAACAATTTATTGAAAACCATAATTGTGCATTAAATATTGCAATTTGTTCCAGACTTCGTCTACGGAGCGACCGAGGCGGAGGCTGACTGTACAGTCAGCGCTTCGGGCAACCCCGCCGCTTCCCCACCAGACGTGTTTCGTCTCCTCGGCTCCCTCCGTCTTTCAGGATCCCATCAGGAAAATAAACGCTGGTTTCAGTAAACATGTTGTTCAGGAGGAAACCGACAGCTTGTGAGCAAGGCATCTCTGGGTTCGGTGCCAGTCTGCTGGGAAAGGAGCTTTTTTTCTACTTAGGTGGAGGGTTCCAAGGACCCCTAAGGATGCTGCAGCTCTGTCCTGGGGAAGGAGAGCTATGTCTAATGGCTCAGGCCTTTAGCCCCTGAATTCCAGCCTGCCATGAGGATAGGGCTTCCCCCAGGGTGGCTTCGCTTCGGGAGATCTGTTAACTGTCCCCGCTGCTTTGTGGGTCCCTAGAATGGGGTGTCTGTGGGGACGAAGACAGGACAGGAGCAAGGTTGCTGGACTCCGGTCTTCTCCCCAAATGGACCTAACTACTGCCGGGCATATGCCCTGGGTTCAGCAGAAGGGATGTGTTTTCTCAGTCCTGAAAGAAAGAAAAAAGTGAAGTCGCTCAGTCGTGTCCGACTCTTTGCAACCCCATGGACTGTAGCCTACCAGGGTTCTCTTTCCATGGGATTTTCCAGGCAAGAATACTGGAATAGTGGAGTGCCATTTCCTTCTCCAGGGGATCTTCCCAACCCAGGGATAGAACCCAGCTCTCCCACATTGAGGGCAGACGTTTATTATCTGAGCCACCAGGGGAGCCCATGAACTAGTCCTGAACGAGCATCTAAATAAAAGCAAAAGGAAACTATCAACATGGAAACGCTGGATTAAAAGTAGGCAGGGTAGCTGAAGCTTGGGGAGATGGGACACAGAGAGGGAAACGAACAGTGCTTTACATGACGTGAGTTGAGAATCCGTTTCCGCACACGGAGGCTGGAGTCTTGAGCGTGTAAGGAACTTGGTCCAGTTTCTCCAGCAGTGAGTCTTAGGGTGGGATTCAAACCTCAGCCACCTGGCTCTACCTGGGGCATCTCCGGGTGGGAAGTGGTCTCGGGGGTCCCCTCTCTCTGCTGGCACCCACCTGCCTTTTTGTGCCCAGGGTTCCTGGAGGAGCCGCAAGTTGGCTGCTCCCCGCTCCAGCTGTGCTCAAAGCCCCGCACGCACCTGGCTGAGTGTTGGCTGAGCCGTGTGGGGAGCGAGTGGATGAAGGGGGTGAGGGAACCCGGCCCCCAGCACCATCACGGTCCTCACCGCTGTCCTGCTTCGTGGCACGGGGTCTAGTCCAGCGCGTGATGGCAGCTTCTCCCCTTCTTCCCTTCCCACCCGCTCCCGTCCTGGGATCCAGCTTCTACTTGGCATCAGCAAGTAATGACTTCCGGAATAAAAGGCCCAGGAGTTGGCACTTTTCTGGTTCCTGTCCGGCACCCCATGTTGTTGTTGTTCTGCTGTGACTTTTGGTCCATGAGCCCCAAGGTGAAGACAAGTTAAAGGGCAGTTTCTGTGACCTTGAAGGACAGAGGTCGTAGGGGAAAGATGAGGCAGTCATGAGATGCTTCTTCTGGAGTGCCTTCTGTGAGTTCCACTTGCCCTGGTAGAAGGAAGACTCCAGGGTCAGGGGACTGAGTGGGCAGGGGGCTCCGATCCCCCACGTGCGTGTCCTGGGGGAGGCTTCGGGAGGCAGCTAAAGACAAAGACTGCACCTGCTTCTCACGGTCAAGATCGGAAAAGGTCTCAGAGCTGAGGGAAACAGAACCCTGGAGATGGGAAGGAAACGACCGGAGAAGAGCCGCCAGCTGGGGGGAGAGGTGGCGGGATTTGGGATGCAGGATGCAGGACGCAGGAGCCAGGACAGCATTATTCCCTTGGCACACAAAGGGCCTGGTGAGGAACGGGAGAGCGGTTTGCACCTGGACGACCTTGGCATCCTGGGCTCCCACTTCCTACTCTTTCTGCACCTGCTGGTCTGTTGATCCCGGGCACACAAAGGGCCTGGTGAGGAACGGGAGAGCGGTTTGCACCTGGACAAACTTGGCATCCTGGGCTCCCACTTCCTGCTCTTTCTGCACCTGCTGGCCTGTTGATCCCGGAGCTGCTGGGATTCCAGACGGCTGGGGTGGGATGCCTCTCCCCTGAACTCACGCTGAAATGCGCATAGATCCGGCCCCCACGCAGTTAGCATTTCCAGACCTTTCCTGAGCTCGAGGCCTTAGACTCGTGCAGCTTTCCAGGTAGAAGATCAGAAAGTAAGAGAGGGGATGTCTCAATTTTGTCAAGGGTATATACTGAAGGTTTACACACACACACCTGTACATAGAAAACAATCTAGAAAGTAGTAAAAGTAATAAAGTAAGAAACCACAAAGTTAAAAGTTCCTATATTTTGTTGGGGCTTTTAATGTTTACATTAAAATTTTTTCTATAATAATTAAAAGGACACAAATGCCATGGTTAAAACAAACCATTAGGACTCAGATATTGAAAAATAGAAACGTTTAGGTAATTTTTGGAGGGGGTAGCGTGGCTTCACTGGGCTCAGAGGTCAGGTTCCTTGAGTCCTGAGTCTGCCTTCCCCATTCCCCTACCCCGACCCCACCCCCGCCTCCTGCTGACTGTGTCCACCTGTTCAGGGTCGTTAGTTCCCCGTGCCTCAGTTTCCCTAACTGAAAGGTAATGAAAATAACAACATCTTCCTGAGAGTCAAGAAGTTAAGTTTTTATGCTTGGGAAACATATTATCGCTTATTCAACCTGTGTATCGACATACTTATAATGTGCTACATTTTCATCTATCAATGCAGCACATTTCAATAACTAAATTGAACACTAGGAGAGAAGAAAGGGATAAAGGGTGAACATGTTCATAGCATTTTATTTCTTACAAAAAGCAAACAGTGAAGTTGTTATGACAAGGGGATGGGTGCACCCCTGAGGTTAGAGCCTGGAGCATAAGAAATGGTGTGGGATGGTGGACTCTGTGAGGAAACAGTCTTTGCTCCTGTCTAGGGCAGGGCAGGGAGTAGGCAATGGCAACCCACTCCAGTACTCTTGCCTGGAAAATCCCATGGACGGAGGAGCCTGGAAGGCTGCAGTCCATGGGGTCGGACATGACTGAGTGACTTCACTTTCACTTTTCACTTTCGTGCATTGGAGGAGGAAATTGCAACCCACTCCAGTGTTCTTGCTTGGAGAACCCCAGGGACAGGGGAGCCTGGTGGGCTGCCGTCTGTGGGGTCGCACAGAGTCGGACACGACTGAAGCGACTTAGCAGCAGCAGCAGCAGCAGCAGCAGCAGGGCAGGGCAGACTGAATGGCCCAGCAGGCAAGTTCAAGTTCCCAGGGTCCCCCGAGACTCTGAGCCTGGCTGGCCGTCACGTCCCCAGGCCACTGTCCGCGGGGTCAGGGGGGCTGAAGCCCAGCTCTGCTCTCCCACATGATGCTTCTTCCTTTCCATGTCTTCTCTTGTTGTTGCTGCTGCTGTTTAGTCATTAAGTCCTGTCCGACTCTTTGCAACCCCATGGGCTGTAGCCTGCCAGGCTCCTTTGTTCATGGGATGTCCCAGGCCAGAACCCTGGAATGGGTTGCCATTCCCTCCTTCAGGGGATCTTCCTGATCCAGGGATGGAACCTGAGTTTCCTGCCTTGGCAGGCAGATTCTTTACCACTGAGCCACCTGGGAAGCCCTACTAAGTCTGTGATGAGGCTCCGTGGGACAGACTAGTCCAGCTTTGCCAGGAATAAGCTTCCTGCATCCGGGCACGCTGGTTGCATGCCACTTCCCAAGCTAAAATTTCATTCCCTGGGGTTGGCAGACTAAGCCAACAAACACAGTCTGCCTAGCTAAATATGAATTCAGATAAAATTTTTTCTTACTGTAAGTATATCTCATGCAATATGTGGGATATATTTACCCTGAAACAGACTTGCAGTTGCTTCTCTGAAATTCAGTTTTAACTAGGCACCATGTATGGCGTCTGGCAGCCCTCCGTGCCCCACAGATCAGTACCAACATCCGGAGAAGTATTTAGATATA
Source organism: Bubalus bubalis (assembly GCF_019923935.1). Classification (NCBI taxonomy): domain Eukaryota; kingdom Metazoa; phylum Chordata; class Mammalia; order Artiodactyla; family Bovidae; genus Bubalus; species Bubalus bubalis. The sequence goes on from NC_059162.1 coordinate 115,828,286, forward strand.
CTGCAGGACATGTGCTTAGAAGGGGAAGGGAAAAAAATACCAGGTTCAGGGAGAGGTGGAGAACTAATTTAAGGTCAGCAAATTACAGCCCATGGGACAAATTTGGCCCATCCTTTGTTTTTATAAATAAAGTTTTATTGGAATGCAGCCATGCCCATTTGTTTATGAATTGTCTGCAATCATGCTTCAGTAGCAGAGTGGAATAATTGTGACAGAGACCATAGGGTCCATAAAGCCCAAAATATCTACTGTCTGCCCTTAGCAGAAACTAGCATGCTGATGCCTGATTGGGGGTGTGGCTGGGAGGAAGGAGAGGGCCAGCTCTGTTCCAGATACCTAGGTAGGTAGCATCACGGATTCAATGGACACGAGTTTGAGCAAACTCCCAGAGATAGTGGAGGACAGAGGAGCCTGGGGCGCTGCAGTCCATGCGGCCGCAGAGTCGGAAACAACTTGGCGGCTGAACAACAACAACAAAAATAGGAAAACACGTGAATGGACATTCGCTGCCTGAAACTTACCGAGGGCCACCCACAGATGCCTTATTTGGGAGGAAGTGACTAAAACTGGCCGGCCACTTCCTGTCAGTAACTCTCCTGTGCTCCCTTCCTGTGTGTCCAGGTGTCTAAGCCAGAGGTCACTGGAGGGGACATTTTAGCCCCGGGTGACCACAGACAGGTCCTATATGAGCCCAGAGATTCAACCTGTGCTTTTTCTCATTAGCCCAAATCTTCAGCCCCGTCTACCCCATTTACAGCCGGTGGAGGGAGGAATTCTCACTCACCCTCTGCTTATTCCTGCCATAATTCATTTTTTTCCCATCACATATTTAGAACACTGCTGTGTTTCACAGGGCTCGATTCAGTCCATTTCTCTAGGGCTAAATTGCTTTTTTAAAAACTTAAGCAGCAAACAAAACTGTTATCCAAGATCCTAATGTGTAACACAGGTAAGATTGCCTGCGATAACCTCCAGGCAGATACCACTGATCATGTATGCATGTGAGTATGTATGTGGGGCCCACCAGGCAGCTCCAGTGGTAAAAATCCGCCTGCCAAGGCAGGAGATGCAGGAGTCACTGTTTCAATCTCTGGGTTGGGAAGATCCCCTGGAGTAGGAATGACAACCCACTCCAGTATTCTCGCCTGGAAAATTCCATGGGCAGAAGAGCCCGGTGGGCCACAGTCCATGGGGTCGCAAAGAATCAGACATGACTGAATGACTCAGTATATGTGTGTCTGTATGCATGTACATATGCATTTGAAAAATCTTCACCGTTTACAGAACTGTGGGCACCTGGCCATCTATGAAGGCACAGCTAGAAATCCCCACTGCGCCCTGCATACCTACCTGAACCTCCATCCTCACCCCTCCCAAACCCTCTCAGGTTACCGGGAAGGTGGCCAGATTTTTTCAGCCCATTGGCAGCACTGAGCCCTAGGCTTCCAGCTTTGAGGGGTGCTGTCAAATTGATTTTAACAAGATTGATTTTAACAAGATTCAGCTGAATTTCCTGGCAGCCACAGGTACTAAAAGTGGATTGTTGGAATACAGTCTCTGACCCCATTTTCACTGATAAAGGTCTGCAGGATAGATTGGAGACTTGCTATCTCAGGCGAATTATGCTGGTTCCCCTTGGGTCCTGGGACCATCACCTGATGGGTTCCTCTAGCGGAGCTCATCGGTGTGCAGACAAAACTGGGAGCCTCTCTGGGCAAAGCGGGAAGGCGTCCCAGCTCCACTCGATGTTTTCTTCTTTCCTGAAACCGAGAAGGACGGGATCTGTGGGTGGAAATTCTCTTTACGTGGATCCCATGTGAGGGCTCACCTACCTTCCACCTGAAAGTTCCTCCATGTCAGCAGCCCCCAAACTGGGTTGTATATTAAATTCACACCCATCTCCCCATTACCACTAACAATAAAGGTTTTGGTGCTCAGATATTCAGTCATGTCTGACTCTTTGCGACCCCAAGGACTGTAGCCTGCCAGGCTCCTCTGTCCACGGGATTTTCCAGGCAAGAATACTGGAGTGGGTTGCCA